>NW_021604639.1:9489817-9495030 GCF_004785775.1 Grammomys surdaster | reverse complement strand
TCTTCTTCTTCTTCTTCTTCTTCTTCTTCTTCTTCTTCTTCTTCTTCATCTTCTTCTTCCTCTTCCTCTTCCTCTTCCTCTTCCTCTTCTTCCTCCTCCTCCTCCCCCTCCTCCTTCCCATCCTCTTTCTCCTCCTCCTTCTGTTCTTTTTTTATTTCCAGGAGAAAGGAAACAAATTTTGAAGAGCTATAGTGGAATATTCCTACCTCATCAGAACAGTTTGTACTTTGCCATTTCAGTACCCCTTTGCTCTCACTGCTAGTTTTCACATTCGTTTGTGAGCTTCTGCATGCCTAGATATCTATTAAATAGATTCATGACAAAAGCCATAGTTAATTTAACCTATTTTGTCTTGGCCTGAGATGGAATATAAGGAATATTTTTGTGTCATGCATGCAGTGCAGTTCTGTTTATAGACATGCAAGTTTGTTTGAAAACATGTTAGACTGCAGCCTGAATTATCCACTCAATATAACGTAAATTAACAATGATGTGAATGGTGACAGGAAAGGCTCAGAATCCAAGATATTCCAACCAATGAACTCCAGTGAATGGTACAGTTACATTGATCTAGTTTTTAGCATTTCTTTTATAATGATTTCATCATAAAATTAAAATTAATAAAAGTTCAGCATAACAATTATTACAGGTTCTATGTAGCATTGCAGGGCAAAGAGAAGAGAGGAAAGTCTCAGGAAGAACTTGAAGGGTCAGGGCTTAAACTGATAGTGTTTAAGCAAGTTGAGAAGGGGAGATTTCTACTTTACTGCAATTCTACTTTACTGCAATTGAATACTGCAATTGAAGAAATGTTTATATTTCTTAAACCACCCCTCCTATCTCTCTCTCTCTCTCTCTCTCTCTCTCTCTCTATCTATCTATCTATCTACCTATAAATTTATAAATATATATTTATAATACATATATATCAAAGCTGTATATTATACATATACATATGAAATTTTTACACATATTTAAATTATAACCTATAAATTACATACACACACACTTATGCATGTGTGTGTGTTTTCCCTTTTTTAAACACCTTAAAAGCCACACCAAGTAGTGTTACCTTACCAACTATCTGGTCATCTATCAACCCAGTCAAAACATGAAATTAACTGTAACTTAAATTTTTGATAATAATTCAATTAGAAAGAATCCTGTTATCAATCAAGGAAAATTGCATGTATCACAAAGCATCCTGCTGCCAGGTGTGGTATAGCATGTCTATATTTCCAGTGCTTGGAAGACTATGGCACAAAGTACATGAGTTTCATGATAGCCTTGACTATACAATGTGACCTTGCCATAATGAATTAGTATAAAAATAAAATATGCTGGTATGGTTATTTTCCTGAAGATTTTTTAGATTATCTAATGTGTTTTAAATCTGTTTCTATTTGTTTCTATTTTTCTGTGAATGGTGTGTGATGAAGAGTATATATGTGTGAGCAGCGAATGTATCTCTTTCAGTGTATGTGTGTGTGAGAGAGAGAGAGAGAAGAGAGAGAAAAAGAGGTGTATGTGTGTGAGAGAGAGAAAGGAGAGAGAGAGAGAGACAGAGACAGACAAAGACAGAGATAGAGAGACAGAGAGAAACAGATACATTGCATGTATGCCCATGTACGTGTATGCAGAGACCATGGAAGGATATCAAACATTCTTCCCGATCACGCTCCTTCTCTTCCTCTTGAGACAATGTCTCCAACTCTATCTGGAGTAAGACTAACATTCACAAAACTCCAGAGACCCGTCTGTCTCTGTTACTTAAAATACTGGGGATCCAGGACAGCTATCATTCAGCCACAACAAGCATTCAATGTGGGTTCTGACTATGTGAGCTCAGAGCCTCGTGCTGGTACTGTAAAAGCTCCCATCTACTGAGCCTTCTCCCCAGCTCATTGTCAAAACTTTAAGTAACTATAACGACTTTTTCTATATATTGACAATATAACAAGAACTATCTAATGTAGATAACTGAAGTTCAAGCTGGTGAAAGGCAGGGTTTACCAAGTTTTTACAGCTCATCTAAAGCACCAAGTGAACATCCTTGCTTCAGGCTACATAGTGGCCATCCATCCATAAGTGGGTGAGTTAATTAATTTAGTAGAGCTATGACTAAACTACTCTACACAATCTTCATAACTTCCCTCTGAAACAAAAGTTGTCTGGTGTTTAGCTTGATAGGGATGAAGGAGCATTAAGGCCTCTCATAGTTAGTCTGAGATTGTCTACTTAGTGAGTGATAAACCCAGGATGTGAACCTTCCTCTAATATCTCATTTTATGACCCACCTGGGACACAGCTGCAGGTGCTCACACCTATTGAGCATGAGCACATTGGTCCTTAGTACAAGTCATCATTTCCTGTGGGTTCTTACTGTTGGTATGATTCAGCTTTCCATTTGGCTTCTTTTGAAGTGTTACATAATCGATCCTTCTCTTTTACAAAGGTGTGTAATGGTAGTATCATTTCAAGTCTTTCAAAAGGAAGATCTAAAGACAGTGTATTAGAAGGAAATGAGGTGGAAGTGATTTTGAGAAATGTCATGAGTCAGCTTCCAGTTCAGCTGGGGTCCCTCTATTGCCAACTGAGTTGTTATGGGTGGAACAGAAATCTTGCTTTAACACCCCACCTCTGTGGATGGCAAACACACCCTGATCTTTATTTTATCACAGACACAACTGTGCTCATATTTATGCAGGGAGGCACCCTTAAATAAAAATGTTTGTCAAGTATATCACTGGGACAAAATATATTGACCTTCATGCTCCAACAAGACCAGTGATAAATTTAATATCACTTTCTACAGAATGTTCAGGGTATAATAAATGTACTCATTATTCTAGTACCATGGAGCCTCTGATGAAGCATATCAGTCATAAATGTAACCTGGAATTTTTAATTCCTTTCTATTATGTTTATCCATTACAAAATAGCGGAGGTCCATTGTAATATAGCTGAGAAATATACATGTAAGGGCACAACAACAACAAAAAGACAACAAAAAAGTCTGAAACCTTCCCATCTATGGATGGCTTTAATGAATTCTTTCCCTGTGCCCATTACTATCAGACACATTTTAGGTGGTGAGTCTCTTTCCTGCTAACCATGAGATCACAGATATGGAGTAATTTAATTTCATCAGTTTTAGAAATCTATGTACTGCAGTTACAAAATGTTAGGAGTTATGTATAAATCATTCTTTCTTCAGACTTTGTTATTTAATAGAGAAATATTCTTTATTCTGTGCTTCAGTTCCTTTATGTGATCAGCATCATCATGACCAGAGCACATCCCCATCAGCACAATGACAGCAGTAACTAAAAGATTTGTTAAGAAGTTCAGATGGAGTCTTGCATGTATGACAGTGAATACAGCAACAGGGTCATGGACCTCATGGCCTACATGGCCTCTAAGGAGTAAGAAACCCTGGACCACCCACCCCAGCAAGGACACTGAGAGCAAGAGAGAGCCCTCGGTTGCTGAGGAGTCCCTGTCCCCAACACTGAGCATCTCCCTCACAATTTCCTCCCCGGACCCCGATAACAACAGGAGGGGCCTAGGGAGCCCTCCCAACTCTCTGAAATACCATCAATAAATGTTCGCTGCACCCCCCAAAAAAATCTGACAAATGTCTGACTTAAGCTAAATATTTAAGGGTGGCTTTGTAAAACACATAAAATAATTTTATTGATTACACATAGCCTACCATACACAGAATCTTTCTGTATAGCCATTTTTAGCTTCTTTAACATTTTCCCCCAAATCTACCAGTTCTAGAAGAATAAGAACATCTTGGATGATCCTGGTTATATATTTAGGATAGGTCAACAGTGATAGAAACATTATAGAAATAGAGTCATCATTTAAAGATATTCATTTCAAAATGATTTTCCGGAAACACTCTAGCCAATTATAGTTGCATCAGGGTATCTGCTGGTTCACTGCAACCACGAGGTACTAATTAAAATATGCTTTTTTCATAAAAAGCAATCAGCATGCTTATATGGAAATTAGATAGTGAAGATAAGACCCAGAAGAAAATAAACATCTCCCATGATCCATAGTTACACATGAGGAATATTGTGTTTTGTTTCTGTGATTTCTGATGCTTTCCATGCACACATGAGCATTTTTAAAGTAATCATTTTATTAAAAGTCAACATATCATGAATACTTTTCTATGCCAAATCATGTTCACTGACTTCTCTTAAAAAGTGCTTATTTTAATATTTTACATTACCTAGTTTTATGTGTGTGTGTGTGCATTGTGTGTGTGTGTGTGTGTGTGTGTGTGTGTGTGTGTATGTGTTGAAGTTCATGCATAGCAGTGTTTATGGAAATCATTTGGTTCTCTCTGTCCACTACGTGGCTTCTGGGTATCAGACTCAAGTAATCAGGCTTGGTCCGAGTGTCTTTATCAACTGAGGCATCTTCTTGTCTACCATTTATTTTTAATAATAAGGGAATTACCACTACATTTTACACTCAAAGATTTTCTAATAGACAAAACTACAACAACCAATGAAAATACAGCTAATTTGGGATACATGAGGGGGAAAAATTCAAGTAATATAAATTCTACCACAATGACTTCAGTGTGACCTCTTTGCACACTTTAGAAAAATAAAAGCCATTTCTATAGAAAATGTAGTTTGCTTTGTAAACAAAAATTTAGTCAGCAAAATACTTTGTCTTTCAAACATCAAGACCTAAGTTAGATTTCCTAAACCTACAGGTTTTTGTTGTTGTTGTTGTTTGTTTGGTTGGTTTTTTAAAGTCTATAGGTAGGTGTGGTGGTTCACACCTCTAATCCTAGCACTCAGAAGTACAGGGAAAAAAATCTTTGAGTTCAAGGTCAGCTGGACTACATAGGGAGAGTCTGACTAGCTAGGGCTACATAATTATCTCAACACCCACCCACAGAAAAACAGCACAAAGGGCCAATGTGATGACACCCTCATGTAGTGCCAGCATGGGGAAGCAGAGAGAAGCAGATTCATGGTGCTGACTTGTCAGCCAGTCTATTGTACTTGGTGAGTTCTGCTCTCAAACTTATACTGTAGGTGGCTCCTAAAGAATGACAGCCAAAAGTTGTCTTCTAGTATCCACATACATGTGTACCTTCAGACACACACACACACACACACGCACACACACAGAGAGAGAGAGAGAGAGAGAGAGAGAGAGAGAGAGAGAGAGAGAGA
>NW_021604639.1:9459735-9489807 GCF_004785775.1 Grammomys surdaster | reverse complement strand
AGAGAGAGAGAGAGAGAGAGAGAGAGAGAGAGAGAGAGAGAGAGAGATCAGACACACACACACACACACACACGCACACAGAGAGAGAGAGAGAGAGAGAGAGAGAGAGATCAGACACACACACACACACGCGCACACACACACACACACACACAGAGAGAGAGAGAGAGAGAGAGAGAGAGAGAGAGAGAGAGAGAGATCTAAATGACAAAGTAAACCTGAAACTCTCTAGATATTTTTATTTCCTTGATTGTCTAATTATGTGGACTCTGATACTAATAGACACAATGTGGACTTAGACAACAGAGCTTCCAAGTTGGAGATAATGAATATTTCCCATGATGTAAAATGCTTCCTATATATTTTCGAATAATTTTAGAGGAAATATCTAGATAACCTCTAGATGTTCATGTTCCTTCATTCAATCTCGGTACAACAGGGAAAAGATCCAATGGCTTTTAGTCATGGAAAGTTAAAATAAATGAAACTCTCCTGGCTTTCAGGGCCATGTCTTCTGTGTTCTTATTTCTGTTAAGAGGACTCTCGACAGTTACTTTTCTGTAGTTATTCTTTCCAAAGGAATGTAAGATACATAATGTCTCTAGGAAATCCTTGTTCATTTTACTGCTGAATTTTAGCTTCAAATAAAAGTTTACTAGGCAGTTATCTTATCTCATCTAGTAATTATCATGTTTTGTTTATTGATTGTGTTATGATAATGTCTGGTCTGTGAAATTTATGAGACCTTCTGCCATAACGTCTGCTAGATAATGGGACAATCCTGGATACATGGAATATTCCTTTAGTAATGATTCCAACATTTGCTAAAAGAGCCTGTATGGAACAATAATACTGCCTCATGTTGTAGGAGAGGTACAGTATACAAAACACTCACTTCACACTCCAAGGCTGTGTCTATGATTATTTATATCTTAACCAGTGTAAGTGAACTACATGGAGAAAGCGCAGATCCAGAGGGCTTTTCCAGCAAGCACATGAGGTAGGAGATGCATGGCCCTATTAAGAGTAGTCATGATAAAGACACAATTTTCTTTGATATTAGTCGCAAGTGTGATACAATTATACTCAAAATTGAAAGGGAGTTCTCCTGAAATATTCATAAATGTTTTTTTTAAATGTACATTAGAAAGAAATGGGACAGAGTACCTAAATGAATCTTGGAAATAAAAACAGTAATGAAGAGGCATTTAACCCATTAGGATATGAGCATGTGCATGTGAATTTAGGGGCAGGGTAAGCACCTGAGTGAATATTTTCTTATGAGACTATTTAAGCAAAAGCATATAATGAATTCATACAATAATCACATTGTATATATTAACATAACATATAGCTTCCAATCAACCTTGGTCCATGGCCAAATCCAAAACCTTTGTCCCCTAAAAGTGTTTTTTAAAAATACCATATCCAAATCTCTATTTGTAAGAAGTAGGTTTCATATTGATCAAGTCTACTCGGATGCTAACATCTGAAAATCCAATTGTACAGTAGGATTTGGTATACGAGCTCACAGCTTTCATTTGCTTGAGTAATTAGTATTTTCTAGATGTCATCTTGAGGACCTGAGCTTAGCAAAACCACCCCTAACCTTCCCTTTATTAACATGAGTCAGTGAGCAGAATTTGTTCTTTTTGCCAAGTTGATAAATTAGGTAACTAACTTTGTAATAGATAACAAGGTATATTTGCAATCTTCTTGACCTTTGAACTCTAGTTTCCTTAGAATTGTTGGAGTGTACACATTCATAGTAATCATAATATGCAGATATAATAAAATCATTACTCACATGCATCCACTTATTTTGACGTATGAAGTCATTTGATACTTTTTTTTTTTAACCTAACTCTCTAGAGCACAAATCCTGGGAAGGCTGAGCCTGTTTGGAAATATATTTTAATGTCACATTAGGCCCTTTCAAGTCAAAGAAGATATTTAAAGGTGCAGAGTCTAAGGCAGAAATCCACTAATTGGCTATCCTGATGGTCTGAGAGCACACCCCAAAGAGCTTAATGTACTCTTGGAGAAGGATTGAAAACAGGCAATATCTGCTTCATGATCTATGGCAGCTAGCTCAAGCCATTTGAGAAGCCTTTATTTCATTATTTAAGGGGGGTAATGCTTTCAAAATACTACATTAAGAATGGTGTAGATAGGACTTTTAAATTCAGGACAATTTTACATTGAATATCTAGACAGTAACCTTTAGTTGAACTAAAGGAGGGGAAACAGAAAGGACAATAATGAGTATAATGTTAACTCCACCCAACTGTATCAACAACTGATGAGTTATTTACTGTATACTCATTCATTTATTCAACTGTAACTTCTAAAAGTCTAATATCTCTGTGTTTTCTTATATCTACAAATATATGTACTTATAACTATATCTGCTATAACAGTCTATCTATTATCTTTCTATATGTAAGTGTCCTTTAAAAAAAAGCTGTGATTCTGGAGGCAAATAATATTTGCTTTCTCATGGTTCTCACTGCCTAGAAACGCACAAAGCAATTACAAAAATTGATAAGCCAGTTAACGTGGCTGGGAGTGACTAGGCGTGGAGTGACTGGGAAGGAAACTTCTCAAGAAAGATGATATCAGAGCATGAATGTGTTGGCATCAAATTGTTCCTGTGAAGTGGGTGGGAGTTTGCAGCAGGGTCCTGAGAGCTAAGATCCTGGTCTGTGAGCTGTGTACTTCCTGTCCTATCTTGCCTGTCATTCATTGCCCTCACTCCACTTAGGCCAGCCCCATACCCATCTTCTGTAGAGTTCTACAGTGACTTTTGCTAGAGTAGCATTTTCCTGATAAAAATATCAAAGTAGACATAGAGGAGCAATAATGTATTATCTTTCTCTTTACAAATCTAGCATTCAAACTAAAATATGGTAGAAAAGGTGTTTTAATGGCTATCATAAAAATAAATCAAATACCTTCTAGCCAGGGATTCAACATTCTTTGAAAATGAGGTAATATGAATATATAAACAAATTACAGGAATTAGTTGCTGCCCAATCTTTACTGGGAGAAATGCTGAATGAAGTTGTAAAACCAGAAAGACTGTGCCAGAAAGTATCTTGGATCTACAGGGATAAGCAGAAAGCATCAAAATTGGAGAATTTACGGACAAGTGAAAGGGACTTGCTAAATCATTTGATTATTTAAAATAAATATAGACTTGATTTTAGTTAATTTGTGGAGAAGACTGTGTAATTTTGTGTGTGTGTGTGTGTGTGTGTGTATGTGTGTGTGTGTTGAGGGGATGCTGTGTATGGTTTCCTGATGGTGAGTCCATATGTGGGAGTTAGAGGCAGATATGAGATATTTCTCTCAATTGCCCATCATCTTGATTGGTTAATGTAGGGGTCTCTCATTGTATTGGAAACTTCCTGATACTTGTGAGCTGACGGGCTAATATGCTACAATACCTAGAGGTTAGGTGAGTGCTGATAGTAATCTAAACTCAGGTCCTCAGACTTGTACAAAGTCACTTTTACTGGCAGATCCATTTCCCAGCCCTGGTGGAGACTTTTAAATGTTTTGTGTCTTTGTCATGTTTTTGGTTGCTTTGTTTTAGGACAGGGTCTCACTTAGACCAGGTTGGCCCTAAACTTGCTAGGTAGTCAATGGTCACCTTGAACGTTGGGTCCTCTTCTTGCAGTTCTCCAGTGCAACAATTACAGGCTTGCACTACCATTCCTGGCCCACGACACAAAAATAAAACATTAGACCGAACTCAACCAAATCAACAGTTACATTAAATGCCATGGAAATCAACTCGCTACTTGAAAAGCACAGATATATGGATGGTAAAAAAACAGGAAACGCAACCATTTAATATCCATAATTGGCAATACAATGTAAGTATATTCAACAGAATGAGAGTAAAAAGATAGGGGAAAATATGCTATCTAAACGGTCAACCTTAAAATGACTGTAGTTTCCATGTTAAAAGCAAATATAGATAAAGCTGTTTTCAAAGAATCCACACTGAAGAGTCAATTCATCAGGAAGTTAGGATAAACAAAAGATTTTAGGGAGCTAAAAACAAAACTTTAAGTTCTATCGGGAGATGGGAGGTGGTATTCTAAAAAGAGTATAGGACTGGGCAGAGGGCTCAGTGGTTAAGAGCCCTTGTTTCTCTTGCAGTGGGTCTGGGGTTAGTTCATAGCATCCATATCGGGTGATTCGCAATTGCTTATAACTCAAGCTCATCTGAGGGTACCTACATCCACGTGCACAGCCCCACTCCATGTACACATAAAACAATAAATCTTTTTAAAAAGAGAAATACATAGTCCCACAAACAAGAGTGAAAGACTTAATTTTTTTTAGCAACTTATAAAAAAAACTGGAAAAAATTAGTAATGGATAAGGTGTGCAAATAACTCTATTATCTTTCTTGATTCAGAGTTTTCTGGGAATAAGAACTTCAACTGTGAAAATGGCTCCCTCAGATTGCCTGTTGGGCATGTTCTTGATTTTGGACAGGTGGTCCTGTGTCACATAAGAAACACATAAGCCACAGAGAATGAGCAAACAGTGCCCACTGCTTTAGTTTCTTCCTCCAGGTGTCTGCTTGAGTTTCTATTTTGAGTTCTTTCAGTGATGGAGTTTGACCTGCAAGTTTTAATTTGAAATAAAGCTTTCCATTTTCCCCTCTATGTTGTTTTTGGTCATGGTGCTTCATCACAGAAATAGAAACATAATCAAGACAGTACTGAAAGGAGAGTATGATCCTAAAATACAGAATGCATGTTTCCTGTTGAATTCTTATGGCATATTTATCAAGACAAATTATATATTTGCAGCATAAAACATTACTCAATATATTTAAAAAGTTTGAGTCCAACAGTCTCCAACCATAATGGGATTAAAGGTGATAAATCATATTCAAACCTCTAAAATATTTGGAAAATGACATACTTCTAAATGACTCTTAAGTTAAAGTGGAAACCACAGAGGAAACTATTTGCCTAAGTGATAAGAAAAATAAAACAAATATTTGTGAGATGTATTGAAGAAGCACTAAAGCATTTTATAGATTGAGGTATTTCTATTAGAATAAATGAAAACCCTGAAATTATTGACCTAGGTTCTACCACAAGGTGACAAGGAAACAGAAGTCAGGAGTGCTCAGTGGCTCAGTACTCACATAGCATGCACAATGTCCCTAGTTCAATTCCCAGAAATGTGTGTGCACGTATACATAAACACACACACACACACACACACACCACAATTGTGAAAAAGAATGTCACTACTCTTGAGGGAGATTGAAACTTGATGTTATACCCCTCTAACTTATGAGCTAAAATAAGCCCTTCCCAGACATGTCAGAGTATGCACAAATGTGTAGAGCTACATTATTCATAATAAAAGAGGGGAAAGCCAAGTGCATTTAATCTACCAGCATATATAATCTCTGGCTTATTTATCTGTTAACTATGTAAGTAGTAAAACTGCTTAAATACAAATGTATAAACATGAATAAGTCTCAGAAGCATAATATCAAATGAAAAAATGCAAATTGCAATGGCCAGAAAACCAGTTGTACAATTCTCAGTGTAGTCCCAAGCAAAGCAATATATTGTTTAGGGATACACATTATGCATAATAAAACAGTATATAGCTGAGAACTGAAATGAGAAACACAGATTCAGTTGTGTATGGGATGTGAAAGATGTGATTCAAAAAACATTTGGCACTTCTGGGCATGGTGGGCACACACACATTTAATCCCAGCATTAAGAAGGCAAAAGCAGGTGGAGTTTCATGAGTTCCATGAGTTCAAGGCCAGCCTGCTTTACATAGTGAGCTCCAAAACAGTCATGGCTACATAGAGAACACTGTCTTAAAAAAAAGATGAAATACGTAAAGAAAAAGGCACTGTTTTCTTTGTGACTTTGGGTGGTGCAGGCCTGAAAATCTCTTTGTATTTAGTATTTAAATCAGGCATATATGACGTATGATAGCTGATGTTTTTATTATAGCTCATGGAAAAATATACACATGAGGTGTAATATATCATAGACTAATTGAAATAAAGCTGACTAATTTCAAAGAAGTTGTACTATGTTCAACAATAACAAAGTATGAAAATATATGATACTTGGAAACAAGTGGAATGATTAACACTTATTTTAATGTAATTATGTATTTAGGATACTCCAGAGAAGCAGAACTCATAAGATATTTTGGAATTTGTAATTCTATATAGCTCTACAGCTAGTAAAAATTATCATTATGATAGATCCATTTGGGTAAATTTAGTAAAAATTGGTTTACAAATTTTGATGGGATACAAATGTTAAGCAGTATGCCATTTATTGTTAGTTTTCTAGGGATATTTACAAATGTTAAAAATCGTACTGAGATGCATGAAGACACTTAACACAACACAAAAAACTTAGAAAAGTACCAATTTTAGATAGACTGAAATTAAATTCAAAGCAATTATAAGAGACAAAGGAAAACCAATGTTCTGAAAGAATGAATTGGAAGTAATAATGACTATAACTGTAGCCTAAAATCTAGAAAACTATAGTTTATAAAATTTAAGGAGAAAGGTATATATTTACATCTATTCAAACACACA
Source organism: Grammomys surdaster (assembly GCF_004785775.1). NCBI lineage: Eukaryota > Metazoa > Chordata > Mammalia > Rodentia > Muridae > Grammomys > Grammomys surdaster. Next base: position 9,483,188 of record NW_021604639.1, on the reverse strand, counting down.
TACATATATGTGTATGGTGTGTGTGTGTGTGTGTGTGTGCAGGCTTGTGTGTATATGTGTTCTCATGTGTGGTGTTAGTGTGTATTTGTGTGTGTGCATGCACATGCTTTAGTGATTATATAGAGGTCAGATTTGCTTTCCTTCTTCCAGTGTGGATTCTATGAATTGAACTCATATCATCAGGCTTGGCATCAAGCGCTTTACTTTTTGAGTCATAAATATATTTTATTGAGAAATTTAACTGATTTATTGGAACATTTCTAATAAACCATATAAAATGTAACAGGCAACCATAGTATTACGTATCTGGACATATATACATATAAACAACTCATTTATTTGTAGGTTATATATAACTGACATTGAAAACTAGAAATTCTCTCACGCCTAGCTCATTTGGAAATGTTCTCATACAGGACCCCAGGACTCTGCTGTAGTCTGTTTCATTCTCTTCTAGCTGCTAAAGAAAACATCATACAGTATGTAGTTTATGAACAACAGATATCTACTCTCATAGAGATGATGAAGTCCAAAATAAAGATACCAACACACCTGCACTCTGCTGAATGCTCACCTGGTTTCCATCGAAACGTCTTCTCATTTATCCTTCTAGACAAAAGAGGTTGAGATTCTTCCCAGCATCTTTCACGGAGAGTTAAGATCAGTGATTAGGACTCTGCCTGATTCCCTTCCAAAGAGAAGCCCAAGAGACTCAATGGCTCCATCATGGGAGCTAGGAGTTTAACAGAGAGATTTGGGTGAAGAGGGGACATAAACATACAGATCCTTACAGTTTTTCTGTGTGTCTTAATATAATGAATGGAGAAAAGTTACTGAAGAATCCACGTTCACTAAAGAAATACAACTAAATTAGAACTCATAAACAAAACAATCCTAGAAACAATTTTTATCTAAAAAGTAGACTCAATCACACTACCCTAACAATCTTAGGGAAATAATACTAAAATTTGAAAGACAAGGATAGTATTTCATAGTAAAATCATCTAACAGGAATAAAGCAAAATGAAGCGGAAACATTACAAACTGAGCTGTCTATAAGTACACAGAAGACTGAAAACCAGTAAGCTGAGTATACTCCCAAAGCAAGGAAAGCAAAAAGCATTAGATTCAAATCAAACAGAAGGAAAGTAAGTAAAAGCAGAAATCAGTACAAGGAACTACCCAGTAGCTGCTGTCATAGTAACACCTAGCCACCACTAAAACCAAAGTGATCCAAAATTCCATAAGCTGAGGCTTTGGAACTATTAGTAAAAATTTGATTTGCAATAAGACTAATAAACCACATGTTGCTAGAGAGGAAGAGAAGCTGGAAGATGGGGAGGATGGACGGAGAAAGAGAAGGTAGGAGAAAATCAGAGTAAGAAAAATGAAATTATAGTCACAACAGTTTAGTCAAGAGGCTAAAAAGTTGCTCAGTGGGTAAACTATTTGCCAAGTAAACTTAAGGATGTTAGTTACACTCTTTAGCATCTGTATAAAAACTCATGCACAATGGTGTTCACCTCTCTCCACTTCCAGGACTTTGGAAGACATAACCACCAGCCCTCCACCTCCATACAATTATATCCTTACACCCACATATACCAGTACACACACACACACATGCACACACATGCACACGCACATGCACACACACACATGAACACTGCAAAGCGACTGAATTTCTTGTTTCACTATATACTGAAAACCACCAGATCTCCATAGAGGAAGAAACTGTACATACACTCAAAAATTTATAAACAAAAAATCATCCTTAGAAAACTAGTGGAGAATACTCTGAATTCACCCACTTAATGTTTCCAAGTTTCTCCTACATTCCAGCAGTCTTTATGCTGAAACAAGCTTTAGATTTAATTCATTTTCTTTTCATGTCATGCTGATGTTCTCATAGAGAGACATAACCTTCCCAGGGAACGCGACATCCATTCAAAACCATTTATTTAAGCAGCTTATGAATGGCAAATTACATCACTGTTTTTCCCAACCCAGAAGCTTCTAGCATCTCTGCACATTATAATTTCACTTTTTTTTTTGCCTTTGTGAGCCTCAGCAAATATTAGCATATGTATTGAATGTTATTTTTCAAGAGTAAATCAAGACCCAGGGTTATCAAACTATAGCATGAAGGTCAGGCCATTAGAATTTAATGTGTGCTAGTTTTGATTATGTGTTTATGTGTGTGTGTGTCTCTCTGTGTGTGTTCAAATGTGCATATGTATGTGTGTGCTTGTGCATATGTATGCATTTGTGTGTACATGCACATGTGTGCACGTATGTCTGTGTATGCATGTTCAGTGTCTGTGTGTGTGTGCACATGAACATGTGTGCACTCTTAAGTATGCATGTGTATGTCCGTGTGCATGTGTGTGTGTGTGTTTTAAGTACTAAATTAAATCAAGAGGAAGCTAAACAGATGGTCACCCCCCTTCTCATCTCAGCTAGTCCGCCTGACTAAAATGGTTATTTTTTCCAAAACTTTCATGTCTTATGCAAATGCATCAAATATTTCCCCAAACCATATGTTCTATATTCTAACGTGAACATGAGTGAATTTATCAAAAGTTGATATTGACATTCAACTAAATAATGCAGTCTTAAAGATTACAGATGAATTTTTGGGAGTGTTTTGGTTTGACACACACCAATCACATGGAGAAAATTCGATTCAAACATTTAAATCAGTTGACAATAAAAAACAGAAGGAAATTTATTTCTTAGAGAAGTGTCTTAGTTAGAGTGACTATTGCAGGGATGAAATACCATGACCAAATGCAAGTTGGGGAGGAATTAGTTTATTCTGCCTAGAGTTTCACATCAAAGTTCATCATCAAAAGCAGTGAGGCAGGGGATCATGAAGTGCAGGAAGCAGGAGGCAGAAGCTGATGCCTAGGCCATGGAGGAATGCTGCTTACTGTCTTGCTCCTCATGATTTGCTTAGTCTGCTTTCTTAGAACCCAGCAATACCACCCTAGGGATGGCACCACCCACAATGGGCTTGGCAATCCCATATGATATCTAATTAAGAAACTGACTTTTACAGCAAACAGATGGAACTAAAAATATCATCCTGAGTGAGGGAACTCAGACCCAAAACAACATGCATAGTATGCACTCACTAAGTGGATATTAGCCATAAAGTGTAGGATATCCATAATACACTTCAGAGACCCAAAGAAGTTAAACAAGGAAGACTCAAGCCTTCCATCTGGATGGGACAAGGGTGGGAGAAAATTGGATGGGAGAGGGGATGGGAACGGAAATTCGAGGGTTCAGGGTCAGGTATAGGGAGAGACAGGAAAGAGTGCCAGAGAGCCAAAGGGTGAATGGAAATCTGCAGCTGCTTGGGGTGGGGTAGGACGGAGAGACTCTCTAAGAAGCCCCAGAGACCTGGGATTGGGGAGGCTCCTAGGAATCAATGCAGGTGACCTTAGAGGAGATGCCTAACAGTGGAGACATGGAACTGGAAGAGGCCATCTTTTGTAGCCAGGCAGGATCCCCAATGGATGGGTAAGGACACCAACCCACCCACAAATCTTTTAACTCAAAATTTGTCCTGTCTCAAAGAAATGAAGGACAAAGATGGAGCAGAGACTGAAGAAATTGTCAACCAACAACTGGCCAAATTTGACACCCATCCCATGGGCAAGCACTATTAATGATACTCTATTATGTTTGGAGACAGGAGCTTAGCATAGCAGCTGACTGAAACAGATGCAGATACCCACAACCAAACATTGGATGGAGGTCGGGACTCTTGGGGAAGAGCTGGGGCAAGAATTGAACTCCACGGAAAGGCCAACAGAGTCAACTAACCTGGACTCCTGGGAGCTCTCAGAGATTGAGCCACCAACCAAAGAGCATATACAGGCTGGAACAAGGCCTCCAGTACACATGTAGTAGATGGGCTGCTCAGTCTCCACATGGTTCTCCCAATTACTGGAGCAGGGGCTGTCGCTAAATTGTAGCCGGACTGTGGAATCTAACAGAGCTTCTTTGTCTGGACTCAGTGGCAGAGGATGTACCTAATCCTGCAGAGACTTGATGGGCCTTGTTGAGGTTTGCCCAGGGGTCCCTATTCTCACAGAGGAGAATGGAAGGAGGAGATGGGGAGGGACTCTGTGAAGGAGGAGACAGGATGGGGAATGGCATTTAGATGTAAACAAACAACAGACAAACAAACAAACAAGAAAATGTCATCAGGTCAGGTCTTAAGGAGGCGTTTTCTCAATCTAGGTTCTCTCTGATGATTATAGTTTGTATCAAGTTGACATAAAGTTAGCCGGTACAGTAGGTAATTATAGAATTGACAAAAATTAAATGTTTTTGCTTTCTGTGACAGAATATCATCATGACCATAACATAAAAATAGTAATAGTAAAAAATAATTCACAACTTAAAAATAATTATATTCTTTTTTTTTATTCAATATGAATTTAATCAAACCCAACTTTCCCCTTGGAAATATTTCAGACCAGCATATCTAGGGTTTTGAGAAGGCAAATTAAATTTTCTGTTTTGATGGCTGGTGTGTTTGAAGTGAATGGAACTGACCAGTTTTACTAGTCTAGTATAGGCAAGATTGTCAAAAAGCGAGGGCTACTAAAGTAATCTTTTCTAGATATATTTCCGTATGTGATTAACATGCATGTACAATTAAAAGATTATTACCACCAGACCCTTGTTTTAATAAGTCTATTATACATCTTTTAAAATATATAAGGTGTGGTGATTTGAATGATTATGTTATCATAGGCTCATATATTTGAATGCTTGGTTCCTAGTTGATACAAAGGTTTGGGTTGGATTAGAAGGTATGGCCTCATTGCAAGAGACCTGTCACTGTGCATAGGCCTTGAGGTTTTAAAAGACTTGAGCCATCTCCAGTGTTCTATTTTCTGCCTACAGTTTGTGGATAAAGATGTAAGTCCTCAACCTTTGCTTCACCATCAGAAATTCAAAACCTCTTAAAACAAAATCCATAATTTAAATGCTTTTCTATTATAATTTGCCTTGGTTTTGGTGTTTTATCACAGCCATAAAAATGTAATTAAGACAAAGAGTGCCAAGAGAACACTGAGAGCTCTGGCTAGGGTTGTGTTTAGTGATAGGAACAGAAATTTATTGAGTAGATATGATTAGAGTTTATCTATCTATCTATAGTCTATTTATCTGTATTTATTTGTCTACTATATCTCTGTGTATGAATGTATCTATCATCTTTATACCTGTCTCATCTATCCCTTATCATTTATATATCCATCTCTAACCTGTTAGATTATTATTATCTATTATTATTATTATCTATATCTACCATATCTTATTAATATGTACTATTATTTATGTATCTTTCTATATATCTCCATCTTTGATCTACCCAGCTCATGTATCCATTTCTTACTTCTCTGGCAACTGATTTGGAAGGGGATCGTGCCATTTGTAGATATTTTACCAATCATAATATACCAGAAAGACAGGTTATAAGAAAACTCATCCACTTCCTGCTTAGGATGCCTATACATGAATCATGTTTGCTCTTGCTAAATTCTCTTAGGACAATTTTTCTACAGGAAGTTCTAAGAGGCTGCAGAACATCACCCACCTTGCAGATCATTGTCTTGAGGATAAAAAACCTGAAAAATTCTTGCATGTATTTCTTCCAGCAGGCACTTCAATTTCTCATGATTTCCTTATACCTCACATTATCAGGCCACCCTCCTTAGCTAGTTTTCCAGACATTATTCAGCAGACAAATGGAAGAAGCCAGGTCTCAGGTTTCAGGGTTTGGAGGGAGTTCTGCCACACTATTTATTTTAAACAAATGCTTAAGTATTTTGAGATGCAGGTTCCGTATATGAAGATTACTATATCCCACTGTAGAGTAAGAATTAGAACATTAATCCAAGCTATGTGCCAACACTCAATATGTTCTTCCTGTATATAAGGATGTTGGTATCCTGATAGCCATTTGTAAGAAGTATTTACTATGTATATAGAAGAATTAAAAATAAGACACATTCCAAGGAGGAAATAACATCAATAATTTTATCTGTCCAGTTTTCTGTCTGCTTTTCCATCATTTCTGTCAAAGTCAGTGTCTACATTTAGAAAATTCTTAAGGGAGTTCTGTGCTGTATGGGGATTCTTGATTATCAGGTTAATTGAGACTGCCAAATATTCTCTTAATTGGTCTGAAATTAAATTCCCACGAGTTCTAAGGCAATGAAGACTGTACTTAGTCACAAGAACATAGGTCATTGGTGTAGTCCCATGCTGGTCCCCCGGCTCATGTCTCTTATTAGAGGGAATTATATATATAAACTCCTACTTTATGCTTCAGGGCTAATTAGTGTGTGATTAAAAATGTGTGATTTTAAAACAAATCTACAGTTAGCAAAATATTTGACTTGAGTTATTTTTCAATATATGTTTTGCAAAATGTACTATTTACATTAGCAAAATTGTATTTATTTGTAAAGTAATTAATAATTTCTTTGTCTTTAATAAATTTTTAATTTTATATTAACCTTTAGTAACTAAGCACCAGTTTACATTTAGTATTACATTTGGTATTGTATAATTGCTTTTCAATCATTTTACAAAGAGCAAGGTTTAGATATGTCTTACAAAAGACAATAATAAAAGAAGACTTTAAAAACCCAACAAACAAAGAATCAAAATACTATCCTGTGGGAGGAGAGATGGCTCAGTGTTGAGTGCTTGCTGCTCTTCCAGAGGATCCAAGTCAGCTTGCTAAGCCCCATGTCTGGTGGCTCACAACTATCTGAGACTCCAGCTCTAGGGTCTCATGCTTTCTTGCAGTCTTTATGAGTATGTGAACACAGGTGAAGGTGCAATACACACAGAAACACAACATGTAAAAAAAAAAGCTATTTTAAAAGCCAAGAGAAAAAAATCTATGCTTTCTGGTTCACTTATTCTATTTTCTGTCTGCTCATAGAGGAGTAGAGTTTTGCAATATGATTTTAAAGTAAATATCAATTTTTATCTATATGATAGAAAATATTAATGTTGTTATTTGGCCACAATATAGCTCCTTTGCATTTTCTTGTTTGAAAAAAATAAAATTTTATGTGTATTTTTTTCTTGTAAGTGTCTGTTATCACAATTCTGGCAGAGGCCAGAAAAGAGTGTCAGAACCTCTGAACCTGGAGCTGTAGATGGTTATAAAAGGCTAGGTGGGAGCTGGGAATGCTGGGAATCAGGAGCTGGGGATCAACCCCAGGTTCTGAGAGAAGTCAGTAATGAGCTCCCCCTCCAGTCCTCTTGAGTTTACCAGAAGAATTTAGAGTCACCTTGAAAGAGAGTCTCAGTGAGATTCTGTCTATACCACATGGGCATGTGTCTGTGTGTGTGTGTGTGTGTGTGTGTGTGTGTGTGTGTGTGTGTGGCGGGAAGGTATTGTTTTGATTCTGTTAAATGAGGTGAAAAGACCTATCCAATATGGCTGTCACTGTTTCTTGAACTGTCTACAATAAAAAGAAACAGCTTAGTGCTGGCACACATGGATCCCTTCTCTTCTAAACTTGACTGAAGATATGACTAGTTTTTTCAAGCTTCTGCCTCCTTTACTTTCCTGCAGTGATGGACTCTAAGCCTGGAGCTGTTAGCTAAGCAAAATCGTTTCTTCCTTAAAGGTGCTTCCATCAAAATATTTTATCATAACAGTAGGAAATGAAACTAAGACATGAATTAAAATTTATAATAGACTTTTCTTGGAGGGCTGAATCTTTTCACTTAGACTAAGCACACCCCATCACCCTGTTGTAGAAGCTTACCATAGACTTAGACTATTGTTTCTTGGGATTTCTTCTAGGGGTGGAATGTCTTTGAAACCACAGTGGTCAGATATGTTATTAATTGTCCCTTTACACAGTTCACAATTAGTAAAGATAGACAATATTTTTGTCATGGAAATTGTACTGCTATCCAGACCCCCATACTCATTAAAAAAGAATAAGCATAAATTTAAAATATACTAGGACAAGATACATTGAACATTGAATGGATGAATTTTTCTGATATAGAAAGTGACCGTTAGGGATTCCAGAGTCTGATTGTCTTCTACATAGTGTCAAAGTGGTACCAGAGTGAAAGCATTTTTCTATAATGATTCTTTTTATGCTTCAAATAAAGGTTCTCATCAGGCATGCTCATAATAATTAATCTCATCCTTACTTTGTGTTTAATGGATGCTCATGGTTTTATTCCTTATTGTCTTTTGTGTGCATTATTGCTTATGTGTGCATTTTCATGGGTGTTGTGAGAGCCAGAGGCCAGTGATGGGTGCTCACTGAACATGAAGCTTACCAACAGTCCATAGTGAGTGAGCACCAGAAATGCTCCCCTTCTCACTTCCTTGAGCTGTGATTACAGGCATATGCATTATACCAAGTTGGTTTTTGTGTGTGTATGTGTGTGTGTGTTTTGTTTGTTTGTTTAACTTTGGATCCTGGGGATTTATACCCATTTTCTCATGCTTGCATCACAATAATTTTATCCAAAGAACCACCTCCCTAACCTACTGTCACTCCTCTTTTTAATAAATCATGACATCTTTCTTTGGTATGCAAATGATTTACATACATTCTGATACCACATAACTTTTCCTTCCCTGCGTCGTGATGTGAGTTTTTATGAGGTTAGTAATCTTTACAGTATGATCTTGACTCAATTATGGAGTGCTCCCAAGTCTTATCACACGATAATAGAGCAGCCTACCTCTCTCCAGATCAGTCCCAATCAGAAACATAACTGTTATCCTTAGTTGTCTATCTTGGGGAATTCTAAAAGCTATCATCGCATGGGACACACACAATATCTGTACTCATGATGGGATTTAGGCCAACCTCTCTAAATCCATAAGGACAGCCATATGTCTTTGTGGCTTTCATATGAACTATTTAGGAATCCCTGGGTATGTAAGCTGAAAAGGCCAACTATATATTTGGACTGCTCACACTGGCAAGTGTTTGTCTTATGAAACTTTTCCTGCTTCCTGTAATAGAACTCAGTGTCTCTTCCAGAACTCATGTGGAATGACTTACATAAGTCAAAGGAATTTGGAGAGTTGTCCCCTGGCATTTTGTAACTTGCCTGTGGTAACCATGTGGTAATATGATTCAAATATTTTGCAAGCTAGTAACTTCTGATGATAATTCATATTAATAATGTCTTTTAGCAGTCTGTATCTTACGACTGAATCAAATACACTTCTTGAGTAAGAAATAATCCCAAGGAAGTTGACTATAATAGCAGATTATTGTGAAATAAACACATAAATAAATGCAGTTTCTAAGGAGATTTAGGTGGGATGGAAATCTGCCATTTCTAACAGTGCTTAGAAAGTAGTCTAAAACCAATAGATCTCTTTCAAGGGACTCACTTTCTCATTGTGTTCACTATCTAGGACTAATTAAAATCTATTACATTTCTATATTATATTATATTATATTATATTATATTATATTATATTATATTATATTATATTATATTATATTAATTATATTTCTAAATTACATTCAGAATAGTAAAATATTTTGGGTTGGAAATGAAAGTCACTTTAATTGTCATGTGCTTTTAAGTTAAATCTCAGTCCATTAATGCCCAGAATCTTGATTTCCAAACTACAGTCTCCTATTTCTCCTAAATGTAAATGCTGGTTTGAAATTTATATGTCTTGACTTGGAGACTGATCTGGATCAAGTATATGCCCATTTGGGGACAAGTCTAACTCTATGGATTTGCCTATGAGCCTTGAGACCCCACCAACTCATTATTACTATCATCTTTCCTCTTCACAGTATCTCTTCCTCTACTATTTCATATATCTGTTCCTACTTCTTGAGGATGTCTATCCTCCTCCTCTCCTATCATACACTTACCATGGCAGTAGGTATCCATATTGCTTTTTTATACAGGTACTTAGGCACGTACACAAGGTATCAGCATCACCTCTTTATCAAGCCCAGTATCCCTATCCTAGAAAGCAGAGATATGAAGCAAACACATGATGAAGGATCTGTAGGAGGTGCTTACAAGTTTTATGGTTAGCATGCCAGGGTTGGGAACACTTCTCAGTGGTCCCTTGTTTTTCTTGCGTTTCTAGGTGGCCTTTCACATGCGTACACTTTGTAGAACCTGTCCTCTAAGAAGAGAAGAATGATGGTTCAAGTTTCAAACATCCTTATACCCATGCCTATATGGTGGTTTCTAGCTCATCTTTTCCTTGTATAATAGTGACTGTTTTTTCCTGCCAAGTTCTTGTCTTGTCATCAGTATGACACTGTGAACTTTATGAGAGATGATTCACATTGTTGCTTCTCATCTTCTGGGGAAACCAGACAATTCCAGTCTATGGGTTCCTCTAAGTACTGGACCCCTTGCTTGATCTGATATTATCAAAAAAGTCACTGATATCTCTGCCTTAACTCACTCTCCTCCTCTTCCTCCTCCTCCTCTTCTTCCTCCTTCTCCTCCTCCTCTTCCTCCTCCTCCTCTTCTTCCTCCTCCTCCTCCTCCTCTTCCTCCTTCATCACTTGTTTATTAGGAATCAAAGTAACATAGTAGAAAATGCAAGATTTGGAAGCAGTTAGGCAAGACTCAAATTCTCAGCTTGATATCAATTGGTTCCTACCTTGGATAAATTTTTCAGACTCTGTTTTCTCACCTATAAGGTAGGTTTAGTAGTAACCATTTAACACCCTGTTGACAAACAAAGAAAAAATGTTACATTTAGATTGTGGAACATACATAAAGGCCTGCAGATATTGGCAATCCTCCAAATTTTTCCTGCTTGTTAATCCTTTTCCTGACTTGCATCTCAGATTCTTGTGTCTAAAAAAACTTGGCTCCCTAATTTCTGCCTCATTTGTGGCCCTTTCTATACGTTACTGCATTTAGTTCTTTGGACATGAAGCTTGGAGAAGCTGAGCCTCTGAGGAGTCACTGTACGTGTAAGTAAAGATATCAGTAAGGCTGACATCACCAAGATTTCTAGTTACAAAATGGTAGCCAAGCATTCTAGGAAGAGAAAAGTAAAGGAGCTGAACTGGTTGTCAGAAATTAAAGTCCGTAGAAAGGGCTTCAGAAAGTAAAAGAAGGGTTGCAGAAAATGTGTGAAACTGACACACCAGCTTTCTGACCTGTGGAATATGTTCTGATTTTACATTAGGCTAAATGTCTTCCGCCGAATGCAGATGGCAGTTCATTCTCATATTCACATTCTACCTTTGTTCCTAAGTATGTCCTCTTCTGCCTTAAACACTCGTTTGAATTATGTGGGTTATGAAAGAAAATACAACTCAAAAATGTGTTAGGAAGCAAGCATTGAACAGAAGTGGTGACTGTATTTCCTTTGTCCTGGGTTTAGGTAGGGCTCCCCTCAGAGAGGCTGAGACATCAGTTTTGAGTCAGGTACATGTCTGAGGCCTCCTAGGAACATGCTGATATCATTTCATCCACCTACCTAAAGTTATATCTAACATATTGAGTAACATAAAGTAATATGAGATATAACTTGAGATCTACAAAGCATGATGCCTATGGAAGCGGAGAAAACAGATCAAGCTTGATGGTGCTTCCTTTGAAGGGATATGTTCATGAGTACTGAGTGAATTGGGAAACAGTCACAGACTGTCTTTGTAAATCCAAGGTCTGGGGTCTACTGCAGCTTAAGGAGATGGACAGGCTCAGATGACCAGAAATAAATACATGAGGCAATCTGCCTGTGTACTGCTATTGTTCCTGCAGTCCTCTAAGAAGGCCTAAGAGCTCGCCTGTGGATTTGAATACTTCACCTTTCCTACTTCCTGCTTTTCTGATGAGGTAGGGCCCCTTTTTAAAGCACAACCCACATGTGTCCCTACGACCATTCAAGTTAGACTTCCTAGTAACACAGATCAGATATTTTTATTTTCCTCTGTTTTCAAGTTCTCTCTCTTAAGAGCTTACCCTTCCATCAGTATTTAAGCCTGCAGAAAAAGCTGTCTCACCGAAGAACACAGAAATTCTCCCTCCTCACCTGTCCTCTGCTAGCCCCTCCCCCACCTGCTAGGAAGCTAGGATGAGTAGTACCATTGAAATGTACTCTAGCCCACTCCTCACTCCTCACTCACTGCTCCTGTATTAATATAACTTGTTCTATTGCCAGTGAAATCCCATGTTGTCAGAATTTAATCTATTGAGTCGTTTCTTGCTTTAGAGACCCCTCCTTTGCTTCAATTACATTGCCCTTTCCTGTCGCCACCACACAGCCCGTTCTGTTCCACCTCCTACACTGCTTTCCATTTATCTGCATCAATTTTAAATGGGAGAAAACCCCTTTCCTCAGGTGATCAGATCTAACCTGGCACCTCAAAGATCAACAGGACACTTGGAGTTTACTGGGCTAACGTCATTGTCCCATTACAGAGCTTACAAAACCATGTGCAGTTTTAAAGCTGACCATTTCACATGAAGTTATGACAGACACAGCCACCCCGGCTTCTCTAGAACAAAAGTTGACTTCATCCTCTGAAGTGCTCATCACAGTTGCGAGATGGTACATGAACAATTATAGAAGCCCAAAATCTGGAGGGCACCTGAGTTACTCAACACATCCTTCTCTCCATTCTGTTCCATCCATCACTAATCTCCCATGCATATTCTTCCAACTTTATTCTTTTCATGGCTCTGTCTCTTTTGCTGTTATATTCTAAATAGAGTCATGTCATATCTTTTTCACTCATTTTTGTACCCTCAGCTACTCCCGCATGTACTGTGAGTGCCTCTATAACATCTAAATCTCTCAAGTGTTTAAAAGGCTCTGGAGGCTGGTAGATCTTGTTTTCTTTCTTTTCTTTTTTTCTTTTTATTATTTATTTACACTCCGGATTTTATCCGCTGCCCCCACTGTCCACCCTTCGAGTGTTCCACATCCCATCCTCCCTACTCCCTGTTTCCACAATCATCTCCTTAGATGCAGAAAAAGTATTTGACAAAATACAACACCCCTTCATGTTAAAAGTATTGGAGAGATCAGGAGTCAAGGCCCATACCTAAACATAATAAAAGCAATTTACTGCAAACCAACAGCCAATATCAAATTAAATGGAGACATACTTGAAGCAATTCCACTAAAATGGGGGGCAAGACAAGGATACCCACTCTCCCTATATTTATTCAATATAACACTCGAAGTGCTAGCTAGAACAATAAGACAACAAAAAGAGATTAAGAAGACACAAATTGGCAAAGAAGAAATAACAGTATCACTATTTACAGATGATATAATTGTATACATAAGCAACCCCAAAAATTCTACCAGAGAACTTCTTCAGTTGATAAACAACTTCAACAAAGTGGCCAGATATAAAATTAACTCAAAAAAATCAATAGCCTTCCTTTATACAAATGATAAACAGGCTGAGAAAGAAATTAGGGAAATAACTCTTTTCACAATAGCCACAAATAATATAAAATATCTTGGAGTAACTCTAACCAAACAAGTAAAAGACCTGTATGACAATAACTTCAAGTCTCTCAAGAAAGATATCGAAGAAGATCTCAGAAAATGGAGAGATCTCCCATGCTCATGGATTGGCAGAATTAATATAGTAAAAATGGCCATCCTACCAAAGGCAATTTACAGATTCAATGCAATCCCCATCAAAATCCCAACACAATTCTTCAAAGACATGGAAAGAACAATTCTCAAATTCAACTGGAAAGGCAAAAAACCCAGAAAAGTGAAAATAATTCTTAACAATAAAAGAACAGCTGGGGTAATCACCATCCCTGACCTCAACCTTTACTACAGAGCAATAGTGATAAAAACTGTTATTGGTACAGAGACAGACACGTTGGTCAGTGAAATAGAATTGAAGAGCTAGAAATGAAACCACACACTTACAGACACTTGATCTTTGACAAAGACACCAAAAATATACAATGGAAAAAAGAAAGCGTCTTCAATAAATGGTGCTGGTCTAACTGGCTGTATGTATGTAGAAAAATGAAAATGGACCCTTATTTGTCACTTTGTAGAAAGCTCAAGTCCAATTGGATCAAGGACTTCAACATTAAACCAGATACATTGACTCCAATAGAAGAGAAAGTGGGAAAGAGCCTTGAACTCTTTGACACAGGAGGGAATTTCCTAAGCAGAACTCCAGTGGCTCATGCTCTAAGACCAGGAATTGATAAATGGGACCTCATGAAACTGGAAAGTTTCTGTAAGGCAAAGGATATAATCAACAAGACAAAAAAGTAACCTACAAATCGGGGAAAAAGTCTTCCCTAACCCCACATCCGATAAAGGGCTAATATCCAAAATACATAAAGAAGCTAACCATCAAAAAATACCGAACAACCCAATCAAAAAATGGGGTATGGAACTAAACTGAGAATTCACAACAGATGAATATTGAATGGCTGAGAAGCACCTAAAGAAATGTTCTTAGTGATCAGAGAAATGCAAATCAAAATGACCCTGAGATTCCATCTTACACCAATCAGAATGGCTAAGATCAAAATCTCAGGTGACAACACATGTAGGTGAGGATGTGGAGAAAAGAATACTCCTTCATTGCTGGTGGGAGTGCAAACTGGTACAACCACTCTGGAAATCAATCTGGAGGTTCCTCAGAAAATTGGAAATAGATCTACCTGAAGACCCAGCATTACCACTCTTGGGCATATACCCAAAAGATGACCTACAATGACACGGGCATTAGTGTTCCACTATGTTCATAGCAGCCTTATTTGTAATAGCCAGAAGCTGGAAACAACCCAGCTGTCCCACAACAGAAGAATGGATACACTAAATGTGGTTCATTTACACAATTAAGAACGAGGGCATCCTGAGTGTTGCAGGCAAATGGATAGAACAAGAAAATATCATCCCGAGTGAGGTTTTCTTTCTTTTTTTTCTTTGAATATTTTCTTTTAAATTTTTGACAATTTCATACATGTATGTAACATACTGCAAACATATTCATCTCTCATTACCCCTTTATCCCCCTCCCATACCCATAGATCTCCTCCTTCCCAACTAGTTTCCTGTTTACTTTCATGTCTAATGTTTTTGTACAGGTCATGGGAGGTAGCCATAATGCTGGTGTTTTTTATTACATCTGCTATATCCTACCCAGAAGTCATAGTCCTGCCCATCCTCCAGTTCTTAGAATCTTTCTACTCTCTTTTTCATGAGATTCCTGGGTATTAGAGGGATTGCTACAGATGTTATACCTAGGGATGAGCACTTGACTATCCTTCATTCTCAGCATCCTGACTAGTTATTGCATCTCTTTTGTAACCATCACACATTGCAAAAAGAAACTTTCTCTGGTTCAGGTGGATAGCACCACTGAGTTCAGTTGCCGAGTTCCTTGGAGTTCAAGTGGGTACCATAGGAGTTAGGGAATGGAGAGAGTCTAGGTTTGCATCTCTGTGACATTACTCAGCTGCTAGGCTCCTGAGAGTTTGCAGAGGTCCTGGCCAGGAGCTAGGGATTGGAGGCTCTGATGGCTTTCAATAATCCTTCAATGGAGGGAAATCTCCTTATTGTGGCTGATAAGGTCCTCTAACACCAAACTCTGTCTCCCTCAACCGCTGTCACCTCTCTTCTTGGGTTCCTTTTCGCTTCTCTCTGAGCCTCAGGGGATTTCTTCCACTCAGAGACCTTTGTCTTCTTCAGACCTAAGCCACTAGAAGAGCGATAATTCCTTTTACACATTTTTGAGTGAATGTCATTAGTTTTTAGCCTTTATCAGCCCAGGACTCATGGGGCAGCAACTTCAGAGCAAGGTATCTTGTTCCTGGGACTGGAGAAACGGCTCAGTGGTTAAGAGCACTGGTTACTCTTTCAGAGGATTTGAGTTCAATGCCCAGGACACACAAGGCAACTCACAACTCTTTGTAATTCCAGTTTCAGGGAATCCAGTACTCTCACACAGACATATCTTCAGGTAAAATACCACTGCATACATACCATGTTCTCCATGGTAAATATGTCTTTACAACATATAATTTTCACCAGGCTCTGGTATCTATTCTACTAGTCATTATTGACTATATGAACATGCTCATATACAAATAAACATGAGAAAAGTAAAGGAAAACACATACTAAGTCATATGTTAAGACGATTCATAACTTTATCAGAAATGTTTATTGAATATGAATTTAAAGTCATCCATTTTTGTTTTGTTTTTTATTCAATAATTTACCATGTGGCCCACATTGACCTCAGAACTGTGATTACTCTTGTTCAGTGTTGTGGTAAAGTAATTTTATAGGTATTTCTTTTTTAGAATACACTCCTTCTGCAGCTTTGCATGATAGCATATACATATAGTCTCAGCTAATCGAGAGGCTGGGGTTTGAGAGTTATTAGAACACAGGAGTTGAAGGCAAGCTTGGACAATGCAATTGAGGTCTCATTTAAAACAAACAAGCAAACCAAATGAACAAACAGAACCACTTAGCTTTAAATCCCCAATCCTTAACATCTTGGTGACTGATGTCTTCTTTGAGGGCTGCTGACATAGATTCTTATATTATTTGTCTTGTAGCCTAGCTGCCATTAAACTCGGTATACTCCTGCTGGAGCCAGACCTATGCTCTACTCAAGGAAGGAGAAAGAATGATGGAGATGGAGCATTGTCTGAAAGATATGGATGACAGGAAAGAGCCACTTGTGCTGATAGCATGTCCCCAAATGTGACGTTTGTATCATACAAGGCTCAGCTTTGGGACAGAAGTGTATGTTGGGGTTCTGTGCATCCATGCAGTGGAAAGACGACTTTCTTCTTTTGTCTCCCTTGCATTTCTGAACACCATCACCTGGGCCTAAATTCTTCTCTGAGGTGAATTTGAGTGCAAAGGAGGAATTCTAGGCCAGGACAGATCGTTCTGAGAACTGGCTCTGTGAAGGAGTTTGATGTAGGTTTATACGATTATCTCTGGAGAAGTGGGATGGCTCAGATCCAGAGTCTGCTGGCTGGCTTTCTACAGGGTCAAAATCTGTCCAGGCACAGCTTAACAAGAACAGATTTGTAATTTTTTCAACAGTTTGTCAGTCCCTAGAGGGAAGAACAATGGTTCTTGTTTCACACACTGCTTCTTTAAGAAAGAAACTAGGAGTTGCTTGTGTTTGACTCAGAGATGACATTGTCTAAGAAGTATCCCTCAGGCAATACTCTGTCTGACATTAGCGTTAACCATATTTAGGGAATTAACAACACAGATATACACTTATGAAGTGAACACACACACACAAACATACATAAGAACACATTTACAAGCACAAACACACACACATATACATACATACAAACAAACATATAGAATGCACACACACACTCACACATGCTCTGACACACAAACATATACAAATGTATATAGATACAAATATATAAACACACACATACAGGCTAATTCATAAATATACATATATACATAAAATACAATGACATGCATATACATACAGAAGTACTGTGGTGATTTGGATGAGAAATCTATCTCGCAAGCACTTGAACACTTGGTCCCCAGTTGGTGATCCTGTTTGGGGAAGTGATGGAACCTTTAGGAGGTGGAAGCTTACTGGAGGAAGTATGGCACTAAGAGTGGCCTTTGAAAAATAATAACTTCATCTCCACTTCCAGTTTACTCTGCTTCATGATTATGGCTGAAGATAAGATTTCTCAACTTCCTGCTCCAGCAATCTCTCTGGAACCACAAGACCAAACAAACCATTGCTTCTATAAGTTGCCTTGGTTATGATGTTGAATGACAGCAACAGAGAAGTAGTACACAAACATATGAACATGGACAATTGAAGAAAGAGGAGCAAATGAAGGAGGAGGAAGAGGAGGAGGAGGGGGAGGAGGAGGAGGAGGAGGAGGAGGAGGAGGAGAGTGATGAATGAAAAAAAGAATGTGGTCATGAATAAAGATGTGGAGATAGAGGAAAACTTAAGTAGTTCTGACACACAGAGGTTCATTCCCCATGTTCTTAAAAATAGGAAACTGAATGCTGGTCTAAGTCATGCAAATTTCTTTCCTCACATTTGGTTCAAGCTTATTATGTTTATGTTTAATTATCCCCTTACCTGTTGGTGACTAACAATGCCTATCCCAAGAACATTCTGAATTGATGCATGAAAAATAAAAAAAAAAATGGACACCAGAATATACATAGCATGGGAAGTTCTTTTCTTGTAATAAGATATAACAGACATGTGTTTCTCATCTTCCCCTTAGACACCTATGAATCAGTGTGTTTGGGCTCTGCCTCCTAGAAAGACTTTTCTATGTATGAGTGGAGTAAAAGGAGGACTTCGTCTTTCACGCTTATGTTCTTGTTTGCTTGATTCGTTGTTTTTGTTTTGTTTTGTATTTGTAGCAACTAGGCACAGGCAAATCCAAAAAAGTAGGCATTGCCACTTAGAGGATGACAGCTGTCTGTCATCCATCCAGGTGAAATTCATTCTTTCTTATTACCTTATGTTTTTTCCGATTCAGTAGTAAGTTCAACCTTCAGGTGTTCTTAGGGATGACATTTGGTCTTCTAATATTATAGAAAAATTTAAAAACAACTTCATGTGAAGAATAGTATCTCTCCTGGGATAACTTTATGGCATGAAAGAAGTTAAGAAAAAATGGATGCTGTAATTAACAGTAAGATACAGGTGTGTTGTTTGGAGTTTTCTAACCCATTCTCTAAACTTTAAACCCAGCTATCTTCCTTGTTCTTAGATGAGTTGATTTGCTTTTTATTTACATGGGTGACAGAGAGTGAAGAAATAATATATTTTGCAAACAGCAGGATGAGTGTTTAAAATTTGACATCGCTTATTGTTGTATCCAGGAAACCTTTGACTGAAGGAGCCTCTGACTTCCTCTTCTAGTCTGAAGCTTTATCTGTGAGCTAGAGAATATGGGACGATCAATGGCGGTTAAGTTGTGACTGTGTCTTCCTCGTCACTCATTTTGTGAATCCAGTATCCATCTACTTAAAGTAGTCACTCAAGAATATGCATTCTTTAGATTCTTAAGCATGTACTATTTTTTTAAATTTGGATATCTAAATATTAAAATACCCATTTACTATAGTATTAATAATATAAATTATAGTACTCATAATCAACATATATTGTTTCAATAGGTGATTAAAATATACATGCTAAATATTATGAGGAAAAAGAATAATGAGAGGTCATCCTATATATTTACTTTTGCTTCTCTTAGATCTTAAAATAAAGCTATACATTCAGTATATTGATCTCCATTATATTGCAACTTATATTTTCTTCCTTGCAAATATTTTAAGTTTTGATTACATGAGCATGGTAAGATTCATTCTCTAGCATAGTGGGTAAACATGATAATCTACTGGTGTGAACAGCACATCCTTGTTTTATTAGCATGAAGAGTGATAGCAGTACTTTTTGAGATTATTGAAATTTGTGGAACTGAGGATGTGTTGCTGACTGATTGTCATGTATACATGTTTATGTTGTCTTTGATTTTTCAAACCCTACTTTAAATCATGGTACTTAAATGCTTTAGCCTTCCTGCTAGCCCACAGCCCACCAGAAGTAGTGGGAAAGAAAGATTATTAGGATATGGGGAAAATGGACCTGTTTAGAAATTGTTCTTTGGAGCAAATCTAATCTTATTGTCAGAAAATCAGCAGTTCAGTTCATAGGAATTATTAGCAGCAGCTCAATTCACTTGCAAATACTTCACAAATATACTAGCAGTCCAGTTCAGTAGTGTCAGGATAGCAAACATGAATCAGCAACAGTGGCACAGCCTAGCAGAAACAGACAGGTCTCTGGTGAATCACAATATGTCAGTTGGAGTGACCAGGACCAGCAGGGACGACAAAAGTTTTTTGCTGTGCCTCTCTCAATGAAGCAGACATCAGCAAAAACTAAGACATTATACCAAGAAGCACTGGAAAGCCAGTTATGCAAGCTTCTGTCACAGTCCTTTTAGTCCTATTTATATTCCCTCCAAATATCACAGGTCCTTCCATGGGTCTTGCCTCAGTATGCGAGTGTGTCTTTGCAAAACTCTACCTGAGTCTGTATCAGCTGACATCATTCTGACAATCTGGTCAAGTCTGTGAAAGGTGCCAGAAGCCACGAGAACACCACCAGAAGTTTATCTGTGCATTTCTCTCTATGAAGGCACAAAGTCCTTCATCACCTGCCCTTTCATGTGATTGCTCTAGCAAAACATCCTTCCACCTGTGGCTGCTTCAGCAAAATATTATCTGACACAATTGACTTTCCAAAGAAATCAGAAGTTTCTACTTAAGGTATGGATCTATAACTCTATTCCTGACACTCTTTCATAAGATACATACCCAGTCAGCCGCTATCTCTGCATTTGGCACAGAATCTTAGAGCATGAATCTCGTGGTCCTATACCTTTGTGATTTTTGAGAAGACGTGTCATGCAAAGCTGATGTCTGCTTCGGAGAAACCTGCTATATAGTGATATATCATTGAAAGCATCCTCTCTAGAGACACAGATTCTCTCTCTCTCTCTCTCTCTCTCTCTCTCTCTCTCTCTCTCTCTCTCTCTCTCTTCTCTCTCTCTCTCTCATTTCATATCTATTTAAAAAGCCACAAATGATCCATACCGCAAACACATCAAGAGTACAGTAACATCATTTTGTATAAAATATGAAAGATGTTAAAAATGGACATTCCAAACATAATTCCAAAAGAGATAAAACTTCCAAACATTTTGAACTCTAAAATTGCCTCTGACTCTTGCATGGAGCAGCCTCTACACCCTATTTTATAAGGGGAATTTTTTAAAAGTAGGTTTATTCTTTGTCACTGCCTCAAGTATACAAAAAATTGAACAGTAATCCCCAAGTCAATTTACCCTACTACATTATTCTCAATACCAATATTTTTCCCAAACCATAAATAAAGGTCCTGGTATTTCCAATGCAGGTAAGGAACAGTCAAAAGAAAAATCAACAAGACTCATGTTATATCCATTCTATCTTCTCATATTGTTTTCATTTCTTGTAAAGTAACAGCCAAATGTGTCATCTTGTAAAAGAATTTATACCAGAGATAAGATGAGAAACTTAAACAAAGGTAGGGTTTTTGTTGAAGACTCATGACCATATAGAAACCCAAGGCAGCTACAATGAGAAATGTTAATTATAGCAGGAGCAAGGAAGAGTTCTTGAGATCATTAAGGGTTGGGGAAAATGTCTGTTCATTAGGAAGCAGATTGGACAATTATGGGTGTGGAATGGGACTGGGGAGTTTCATTTCCGCCTTTCTGAGTAGATAAAGCATGTGTTAGTGTCTGAGACACATCTTTGCTGTGGGTGAAAGCAGCCCACTGATGACCTGGTCTGCTACAGACTAAAAGTAATTTCACAAAGATTCAGATGACTTCAGCAACTTAACTGCGTGCTAGAACAAAGGCCAATACTCTTTAAAGGTATACAATGAAAACCAAACTCTAGAGAATGGAAGATTCACAATACCTAGCTTGTAATCAAAACTCACTAGGCATAGAAAGCTTAAGGGAAACACAAAATGTTATCCGGAGAGAATGAGCTGATAAAATGGAAATAACATAGAGTGATAGACAGGATAGGAAAACTCAAACCAGCCTTATTAATCCTTAAAGCATGCTGAGAACTGAAAAGGAAAACACAAATATTATAAGAGGAATAGGAGGCATAGGAAGACACAGATGAGTCTTCAAAGTGTGGAACACACTATCTGGAAGCAGTTTGCAGTTTTTGGGGGATGATAATTTTTTTATTTATTAAAATAATTTTGAAAATTGAAAAGAACTTATTTGTATCCAATGCACAGTGAATATATTCACCTCCGTCAAACACTTGTGACAATATAGCAAAATCAGTATTGTGGCTACTTATGAACTTTGACCATCACCTACTCCAAAAGAAGTTTCTCTGATTGACCCTGAAAACTGTTGTAGTCGACAGATATAAACTTGTATGTTTGGAAGGCAGTTTACTGGTGGATCATTTGGCAAAACATCTGTGATAGATTCCCTGTAGGGATTGGGATCCTCTCCCCACAGACCTCATACCATCCTGGTTATATCCAGAAAATTTATGTCACTACTGTATTAATGATGAAAATTTGTGTCACTACTGCTGCACAGTGAACATGCATGCATCAGGTATATGTGCACATACAGATGTCCTTTCTGCATGCATGTAGAATGCATACACATTAAATTCTCCCTCTTGCTCCTGAAGTGGAGCTTTTGTGGGAGTTAGACTAGTATCATTCCCTGGTTCTCATTGCAGAATTGCCATCTTCCATCATTTAACCTTGTTTACTGTTTGTGGGACATGTGAAATATGAACAGACATTTGTTTTGCCCATAGTCATAAACGACAGTAAAATTAATTAGATTTTGAATACAGAACTACTAACCTTGAGAAGACACCTAGCAACATTCACTTCTATGCCAATAGCCAAGTACAGTAAAAAGGACAGAATACACCTTTTCCAGTTTGATCACTAAAAAAATTATTCCATAGCACTGAATGCAAAATAATGCAGGTAATTTTTTGTCACATTTTAAAACTGAATCTAATTCCTCTCAGTGCTGGTTGTGATTCAAATGCTATTTTCTGATAAATACTTTAGTTGATTTACTCATGGACTCAGATGGAAGCTTTATTTTCATTTAGTATTTTTATTTACTTAAAAACATACCATTCAATCAATGTGTTAGACAATGTATTTTAAGTCAGCATATTCATTTCTTTCTTGGCAGACCATTAATATGACTCAAACATTTAGGTGGTGACTTTTTGCTTAAATCGCTGTTCCAGGTTTACATCATTGTTATTCGCACAGTCTTTTACACAGGTAGTTCCTGGAAGGAACCTTTTGCTGGAGGCTCAGCGCAAGCTGTCATTCCCAAAGGAAAACACAAGGAAAAAAAATCATTTATCACTTCATCCCTTTCCTTATCAAGAGTTTCTTCTCAAAGAATGAGGCTTATCCCTGAGGCTGTTTGGAAATTGACAATTCAGGAAGAATCAATGGAGAGCTGCATTTTTGATGGATGAACCATTAGAAAATTCTATGGCATTCTTCCCATGACCTTTTCTGGAGACAGATGAATAGCCTTCCAAAGGTTGCATTTTATTTTATGTTAAAAAAAAAAGAGGAAAAAAAGACAAACCAACCACAGTGTATTAGGAACAACAGAATCACATTACGATTCTTCCTGAACTGAAAATAGAGGACAAGGGAGAGGGGTAATGAGAGTTAGAGGAAAAGGAGGAATGGTTTGCAGAACTGACCTTGATACAGGATTCTGAGCTCTAGGAAGTTCTCCATCTCCTGGTAGGGAACATTTAAAGCAACACTCCCACTCAGTTAAATACTTCCACAGGCA
>NW_021604639.1:9439735-9457235 GCF_004785775.1 Grammomys surdaster | reverse complement strand
GAAATGTTTTTATTAGGGAAGAAGATAGATGGTCATCTAATAGATAGTGTCAAGATACTGAAATTTCCACATACATAGATGTCGCAAGATATGATTTCATTCTTCCTTCATAAATGTGATTCCAGATGAGGTGTTAATAATTTAAACTTTAGAGTGATAATGAAGGTAAGAACACCTGGAAAGACAGATCCTCCCTTCCAGAGAGGTGTACTATATTCATGATGGGAAAGCACAAACTCATACAAGACTCAGAGGATAAAATGTTATAACCACAGATAAAAATATAGTCAGAGGCTCTGTAAGAAAAGAACAAAACTCTCCTAACTCTTTAAAATTATGATTATGTCACTTTCAAGCCCAACTTAGTGAGGGGAGATGGCTCAGTGGGTTCTCAAACAGTAAAACCTGAGTTCAAAACCCAAGTTCCTACGTAAAGAGCTGGGCATGACTAACATGTGCTCCATGGGAATAGAGAAACTGATACTTGCTGGAAGAGATTGTCCCAAGGGAACAAGACTGAAGGTGATAGACAAAGATACCTGTTCCCTATACATGTGCTTTCATCCCAATATATAAACCATGCACAGTCACACGGGGGAGGGGGGTGCGCAGAGAGAGAGAGAGAGAGAGAGAGAGAGAGAGAGAGAGAGAGAATCTCTTAAAAGATTCTTATAAGAAGAGAAGAAGAAGCTGTTAAAGAGTCAAACATAATTTGACTCTAAACAGAGAGAATAATTAGACTAGGCCTGTGGATAACTGATGTAAGTGGTTTAGATTTGCTTTATTGTGGATTCAGTATATTACAGTTAGAAAATGCTGAATTAGACTATGATGTTAGTGCAGAGTGTACTGGTGATATGCATGGCCAACTAGGGCACAATTACTTAAAGCATTTAAATAGTGGCAAAATCCCTGTAGGCATAAAGAAAAGAATAAGGAAAAATTTTTATACAGAGTATTGTAGGCCAACTACTCCAGAGATTCAGGCAAAAGTATGATCTGTATGGTTTTAAAGCCAGTCGGAGCAATGTAGTAAGATCCTGTCTAGAACTAGCAAACACAGCAGCCACATTGCAGACACTTGCATACAGATGCTTGTTTCAGCCCTCTAACAATGGCTGAGTGATGGAAACAGCCAGTACATCCATTGACAGATGAATGGATAAAGGAAATAGGGTACATGTCACAACAGAACTGCATCTAGTCATAAACAGGAGTGAACTTATGCCATTTGGAGGAAAACTGACACAACACAATGACTTAAAAGATAAATATCACATATTCTCTTTCATAGTATCTAGAAATTTGTATTATATAGACATAAAATCACATATATATAAGTGCGTGTCTGTGTGTGTGCACCCACACACACACACATACACACATATGGCCTAAAAATAGAAACAAAACTCTATAGAAACAAAGAGGTCTAATGAGATGGGGGAGAGGATAGAAAGGGGGAGGTATTGTGTATGGGGGGACATAATTAAAGAATATTAGATACTAGTCTAAAATGTCTTTATAAAATACAGTTCTATATATAATAAGTATATGCCAATAAAATATTTTATAAATTGATAAAAAAGACTGGAAATGTAGCTCAGCTGCATGTGTGAGGCTTTATATTTAATTCTCAGTAATGGAGAGAGAGAGAGAAAGAGAGAGACAGGCAGAGACAGACAGAGAGAGACAGAGACAGAGAGACAGACAGAGAGAGTCAGAGAAATACAGCATCAGAGAGATAAAGACAGATAGACAGAAAAGGGAGGAGACAGACAGAGACATACAGAGACACAGTGAGTATTTGAATATTCTATCTATTTACATTTCAGATGCCATCCCCCTTCCCCCATTTCCCCTCCCCGGAAACCCCCTATCCCATCTGTGCTCCTCCTTTTTGCTTTTATACCATTTTAATTACATGCAAGTATTAAGGTCATTTCTAGGTTGAGGAACTAGCAATACAATAGATGCAAATAGTCAAGGAAGAAGCCAGACAATAAAAAAGGGGGAGAGGTGGAGAGCTTTTGGGACTGCTTGGCAAGAATCTGACTTGGGACAAGGACAAGAAAATGGGCTGCTTGGCAGGGATATGACATTGGCCAAGGACAAGGAAGTGGGCTTCAGGTAGGAATCGGACACAGAGAGTATTTTAAGGAACATCCTTAATCAGTAAACAACAATAAAAGTGGGATCTCCTGGGGCAGAAGCTAAGCCAGGTAACAGGCTTGGTCTCTACACACGGAATTATGATTCATCCATTCCTACTTCATATAATGTGAGTGACAGCCTGGCTCCTTTAAGTGATATATTTAGGAAAGATGATGTAAGTTGAGTTAACTTCAAATCAGAGAGAAGAGTACTTCTTAAAGTTTCAGAAGGCCTCTACACATTTTAAATTTCAGGTGCTATTTCATGAAGGATGACTAATCTGTGTGTGTCACCAGGGAACAAAATATAGTTTTGTCCCTCTTGTGGTCTCATTTGCTTTGGAATTACAGGACACACCAAGAGATTTCAGGGTGGACTTAAGAGTCAAGAGAACCCATTAGCTCTCTGAGAACATGGGATAGGCATCCTATAATTCACTTAAGCACTACCCGTAAGTCATGTAATTATCCTGTGAAGTAACTCTTCCAGTGGAATTGGAGCATTAGAATATCTGTGTGCATGCTTTAAGGTTGAGTATTTATCACGCACTGATCTGTGTGCATGGTGGCACATTATCTTGCCTAACCACAGAACCTCTGAGTCCAAATGGAGTTACAAGTCTTTACACCATTCTTCAGCCATTTCCGGGCAAGGCTTACTGACCCTTTTGCTACATGCCCTTAGGTACACCCTCCCATTTCTGTCTTTTGATGGCTCTGTGGAGAGCACCTCTGATATCACTGCAGTAGCAGCAATACAAATCTTGAAAAGCCCCAGAGTTCCTAGTACCAGGCAGGGCATTGCATCTCGCTGCTATCCTGTCAGCTCCTTTCCAACCTTGTAAGAAGAAATGTGCTCTGTGCTCCTGCTTATAGGCTACCAATGTAATCTTATTGTTGGTGTTTTGCATACATTATCTCCCATACTAAATCTTATAATATGCTAAAATTTAGCAACTGCTAATTTATTTAATGTTTATATCTAATATTATTAAGAGAACACAGCTTAAATCATTTGAAAAATGACTCAAACCAAGAAAAAAGAATGAAGAAGATTGTTGTATCATGAGCAGTTGCAGAAAGTAGAGATTTTTTTTAATGTTTTAGAAAATAATTCGTGCTTTAGATTGTGAGAGAGACTAATAAAGTATTTAATAGGCTGATACAAGAGAAGGCAGTAGAGTGAAAATGAAGTAAAGAACAGTTATTTATTCTACTTACTCACTATTTCCTCATCAGACTGGTCTTAAAAACACTAAAAAAGTCTCCATTGCCTCTGAAAATTGCATTGTAATATGCAAAGAGTAGCTCATACTTGAAGGACAGTAGGTATCTGTGCTCTTTGTGTTTAATTTCTAATCTGGAATTGCTAAGGCGATGAAGTGGAATTGCTTGTGTTAGCTTTTAACATTTTAGTTTTTCTCATTTCCTGGAATATTTTTGGCATGAAATTCTGTTAAATATTTCCATTCAACAATTGCAGATGAAAATTTTCCATTGGCTTATAGGCAACCGTATAGCATAGTGGCTAAGAGCTGAGCTATGGCGTGGTACCTGATTGTTACCTTGATGGACTTTATATCAGTTATCAATCTTTTTTTTTCTAGTGCCAGAAGGTTGATGCAGGCTGCTGTAAATATTAGGCAAACATTCTACCAACATGCTAAATCCCCAGCCCACTGACTATCCATGTATAGGGTCAAACCTTCACTGTCCTCACGGTCAGAAAGGGGAACCAGACTACACCATAACTACACCATAGTTACATAGTTTGCATAATTGCAAAACCTTCTCACAATACAAGCATGCCAGTGTGTCATGGCTGGCTCGGTGCTTGTCCCCTATGAACTTAACCATCCTAGGGGTGAGTAACATTGAATAATTTCAAGCCTTAGTTTAGGAGGTTTGCTGTAGTTTGATTGATTCTCTTTTCATAAACTAATTGTACTAATGTTTAAATTGAATGAAATGCCTGGATTTTAAGATATTTTCTTCTTAGAGAATCATGCTTATGTAGTGCATATAAAAAGTATTAAAATAAATTTTAAAAATATTTACACAGGCACCTACTAGTAAGTCATCGTCTTCCTTGTCTGCTCCCTCCTCAGGGTGGGGATAATTATTGGCACTTTATCACTTTTCACCTTTCTCATCTCTACCCAAATAACAGCTCCTTTACTGTGCAAAATAATTGTATTTCCCTCATAGTGCTATTGTCCCTGTGTGTCTTGCTTTGTTTGGTTTTCTTAGTCTGACACCTCCCTCCTCACCTTGAGAAAGAAATTCAGGCAGTTGGCCAAGTTACATATTGTTTGTGTCAATATTTATGATGCTATTTTCCTGACTGTACTCATCCTCTAGAATTAATTATTACGTTCTTAGAAGAGAACTTGAATTAGAAAAGATCGTGTTTATACTAAGCTGGGAATATTTTTAAGGTCAGAAGACACTAGAAAAACATTTTTGAGAATATCAACAATGTACTAGTTTAAAGAAGAAAATATACCCGTAGGCTTGGGCTGCTCCCATCTCTGGCCAGATATGACTAATTTTGGAGTAGACAGCAACAAACAGTGAAGAAATGCATAACTGGTTGCAGTGCTAAGAATATGAGACCCGGAACTCATTCATATACAGGGCATCTATAACAACTCACCCACTTCATTGAGGCTAGGAAACACCTTAGATGAGGAGGTGAAAAAAAAAAAAAGAGCTCCAAGACGAGGAAGAATGCTATCTTCTAGCATGACATAGCTACTGGAATCATAAACTCACAGCAGCTCTGGTTCCTGAGTAAGATGCCCACAAGATCAAATCACTGAAAACTATTGTATTGATGAAATAGATTCTCTGAGCCCTGCCCCTATCTGAAGAGCTACTGATAACTGACAGTTGATGCAGGAGGTACAATAAGGATTTTCTAAGCATGTGGCCACTTGTAGGTTTCCTGACACTCAAGGATACATGAGCAGTCCTAAGTATATTTGGGGGATTTACTAAAAAAACACAAAGTTTGGAGATGGACAGGTTGAAGAGGCTAAGCTTGAAGTTGTAATGGTCTCACATTCTGTTCCTCTATTTAACATTCATGGTCAGCCAGTTCCTGAAGATGCTCCCCATCAAGGTCAAGGATTTCCAGAGAGTCTGTGATATTTCAATTCCCCTGATTGAGAAGTGATCCTTTCCAAATGCTGCTATCTAGTGTGGAGCACTGTGATGGTGGGACTCATCTTCTCTGAGACCAAATACCTGACAAAAAATAACTTAAAGGTAGAAGGCTTTGCTTGACTTATAGTTTAGGGGATGCAGTCTTCCATGGAAGCAGCTGGTCACATGGCATCTGCACTCAAGAAGTAGACAGCAATGAATACTGGTGCTCAGGTAAATATTACCTCTATATGTAGTCCAGGGCTTCTGCCTATAGTACAAATGCTGTTCACGTGTAGGATGGGTCTTCCACATCAATTTTTTCCAATGAAATACCCCTCACAGACACACTGAGAGCTATTTATAAGGTGACTCAAATTTCAGTGAAGCTGAGAATAAGGATTAACCATCATAGGAGGGAAGATCCGCCTTGATCGTGGTTGGGGACTATTCTGTGGGCTTGGGACTCAGACTGAATAGAAGGGATATAAAAGGAGAAAGTGAGTTTAGCATCAGTGTTCATCTCACATTGCTGTTTGACTTCAGATATAGTGTGACCAGCTTGCCTCCTTTTCCTGTGCCATAATTCAAGTGGCTTTCACCATCATGCCTTGCATACCATGATAGACTGTACCCCTTTTCAAATTCTGGGCACAAACATACTCTTCCCCAAGTGGCTTCCTGTCAGGTGTTTTGTCATCCAAACTAGAAAAGAAAGTAGCACATGGCTGAGTCCATGGAAATGAATCTCTTTATCATATTCATTTGGAAGCATCATGTAGCAAATAATTTTAATGCAATCTTGGTGCCGTTCATCAATATCACATATTCTTAGCATTGGTATTATTTTAGGTTTAACATGATCAAAGAACTATGGTCAGTTCAAGTTTTCTTTAATACATAACCAAGCCTTCCCCGCTCCAGAAATTAATGTGCTTTATAAGCAAATACCATATCCCTACATACACATTTATCTTTCTGCTTTCTGTTTTGCAAGTTCTAGTTTTTCTGTCATGTTGGAATACTTGTACTCCCAAAAGCATTGAATATATTGATTCCATGCTTAAATGTAATTCAACTATGAACAGCCATGTAAAAAGCCAACAGGTTTCGAGATACGCGGTTCTACAAATGCAGAGGAGGAAAGAAAAAAATCCGGATGAATATTTTAGAAATAAAATATGTGCTGAGGAAAGCTACCATTGCAAAATATGCAAATGTCTGAATTTCTGGCCCCAGTTAGTGTGAAGAATTAAAAGCTGTGATGTGTAGTGTGAAAAATTCTAGGCTGATTTGGTGTTTTTGTGATAGATGATGCACAGTTAATGACAAAGCATCCTTGTTAGCATGCTAAGGACCTCGCAACTGCCTCCCTGCTCTTTCTATTTTATCATTACAGGAACACTCAAGAAAAATAAATCACTCAGGAAGCTTAACTCTTCTCTACATCTCTTGGGGTTGTGTTGACTGGGTTGAAGAGTAACTTCTGTGAGAGCAAGCTAAGCAAAAGGACTGTAGATGGCTAGGCAGTAGTAAACCACTACCAAGATAAATATCATATTAGTGTGATAATGAAGGAATCAAAATGAAACACACATAAAATATGCACAAAATATTGCTTGGCTTTTGAAGGGGAAAATTGTCTTAGTCTATGCAGTGGTTGGCTACACTCAGGAAGCACTAAGTCTAGCTTCTGTCCACAAATGCCCCATGCAAATGAATTTTTGCAAAGGTTATCTCCATGTCACCAAATAAAAAGGGGAATTTTTTTTAGTCTTTATTTTTCACTTTATGTTCAGCAATGCAATTTCCTGCTTCCTCAACACACACCCCTAATCAGCATCTCTATGGTATCCATGTTTTCTTCCTTTAAAAAAATTATTTTTACCTCATGTGAAATGTGTTAATGCTTACTCATATATGTTCACACCATATGCAGAGGCCAGAAAAGAATGTTGGCTCTTGTTAAACTGGACTTACAGGCAATACTGAGCAGCTCAATATGGGAGCTATGAATTGAACCCAGGTCCCCAGAAAGAGGACCACATAGTATGTCCTCATGAGGCATCTCTCCTGCCCATGTATCCCAATTTTTAATTTTTATGGATCATCCTGTGTAGTCTCCTCTGATTTGTTCCACTCTGTTCTTATCCAGGTTGAAGGACTCAACTACCTTTTAACTGATGAGGCTCTTTTGTTTGGGGCTTGTGACATAGACTTATATACATAAGTGTTAATTATATATTTCTTCTGAGTATCTCAGAGAATCTTAAATGCAAGCAGTCACAGATGGAATGATGGATTTCTTTACTTCTACTACATTGCACCTAGAACTAGCCTTCCTTTAAAGTTTCATAGCTCAGGAAAAAGTATTGTCAATTAGTTATCTTCATAGAAATTTGAGTCTCCAATCAGTGACAAGCTTGAACATGGATGTTTCTCCAAAACCTCTTGGGAGCAATAAACATCTTATTAACACATCTGTATACTGAAGAATGGACAAAATCTTCCCTTTCTAAGGGTCTAAGGTCTCATACATCAGATACAAAGTATTATTACAGTTTTCTACCCAAAGAGATCATAAAGCAGGGGTAAAAATTAGACTCATGGCGTAAATTAATTAGCTTTTGAGACAGGATCCTATGTAGCATAAAATGGCCTCATACCGGCTGTGTATGGGAGAAAATCTTGACTTGCAGGACTATGATTCTCCTGACTCTCTCGCCCAAGTACTGAGATAAATGTGTGCGACTTTGTCTAGTTTATGAGATATGGAGAATTGTACCCAGGGCCTCTTACACGCTAGGAAGGTACTGTACCAACAGAGCTACATTTCCAACCTATAGTATGATTGTTTTTCACACTGACTCCAATGAGGCTGTGGTCTCTTGTAAGTATTTCTAAAATATTGGAGGCTGTGCATACATTTAACAGTCACTTAACAACAGTTCCCCTCATGGGTTTTCATGCTCTGGGAACAAGCCTCTTCTGGTAGAAAGGACCCAAATAGAAACTTCTGCAAGTTTCTTTACCCTCCCATTATAAGTGAAATTGTCTGGGAGTTACAGGGTTGAGTGCCTCTATTAAGACTTCAAGGTGCAGATTTGGAGATTCCTGTCACACACACCTCCATTTAACTTGCCTTTTGTCTGATAAAGAAGCCAGATGGATTTTACAGACA
Organism: Grammomys surdaster; assembly: GCF_004785775.1. Taxonomy (NCBI): domain Eukaryota; kingdom Metazoa; phylum Chordata; class Mammalia; order Rodentia; family Muridae; genus Grammomys; species Grammomys surdaster. The sequence goes on along the minus strand of NW_021604639.1, from coordinate 9,448,757 downwards.
GACTTGGATTAGCGCAAACTTAATCAGCAGTGATAACAATCACAGCTGCTATACCAGATGTGGTTTCTTCCTTAGAATAAATCAACATTGCCTCTGGCTGCTGATATGCACCATGCACCCATTGATTGAGTAAATGCTGTCTTTGTGATGCTCATCAATAAAGATAATCAGACAGAGCTTTACCTTCTTCTAGGGAAGCAGTCAACCCCACTACCTTATCACAGGATTACACTGTGCCTCTGGCTCATAAAACAACAGAGTCTGGGAAAGATTTGACTGCTTAGATATCCTACAAAATACCATGCGATATTGTTGCCCTGAAAATCTCATCTTACACAGACCTGAGAGTATTATGAGCACCTTAATAGTCAAGATGAAAGGAGCACTGAAGTATCCATTCTTTTGGAAAAGCTTCTAAAGATGGTGATGTCTGGGGATACTAAGAAGAGTCCTTCAAAGTAAGAAGCCACTAAGATGGGCTTGTTCCTCAATAATCTCTTGATTATAGTATAACACATTAGATTTTGCTATTCTGGCCAACTCTTCAGTTACCTTTCCAGTTATCAGCTTTGAGAGAACTGTGGAGCAAGGGAAGGCTTACTTAAAAGCAAGCTATGGAAGAATTGCCTTTCTGCTAAGGCTTACTTAAAAGCAAGCTATGGAAGAACTGCCTTTCTGCTTGGACTGTGTTACCCAAGTTGACTCATTGTTACTGAGCTGCCAATGAGTTTTTCAAACTCAGGAAAGCTTCAAGTGAAGAATCAGACAATATCCTAAAGGTTTTAAGAAAGACTAGCCAGTTTCTGTTGGGTTACTATAAGCAAGATAGCTCACATAAGTGACTTAAGGAAGGAAGGATTTATTTTGGCTCACAATTTCTGATTGTTCTGACCACAGTTTCTTGAAAGCATATATTTCAGCATAGCATCATGGCATTGGGAGACAGCTTTTCACATTATAGTCCACAGGAACTAGTGGTAGGAAGTGACCATGGATAGTGTATATCCAAGGGACCTGATTCCTGTGGCCTACTTATTCAGTAGGCTGTATCTGACAAACCTTCCAGAACTTCCTAAAATAGGCACATTAACTGGAAACTATGCATCTAAAACATAAGTCTGTGAGGAACATTTTAGATTCAGAAGATAATGAGATAACTGCTAATTACAGCATTTTACATCAGAAAAGTCATTCTTGTTTAGATTCCAGATTCAGGGGCAAACTGAATGTCTGACTACGGGATGATAGTAATTATGTGATATAGTTTTATAAACTAGGATTTATCTGACCTACTGAACCATAAATTTTCCTTTGAATATGCAGAGCACATTTCATTATGAAATGGAAATTGTAAAAGTGAGAGGCTGTGTCTGAATAGGTATGTAGCTCACAAGTAAATTATCTAAAGACTGACTTTTTCTGTGACATAGCTCAGCCTGCCAGGAAACCTGCAACTGTATCTTTGCTTCTTATCTCCCAACACCTAGTAAAAAACAGAATGTTTCCAGAGAAGGGAAAATATGAATCTGTCTTACAGATGGACCTTTATAGCATGTCTCCACAAGCCTAACGTAATGGCTTTGAGGAATGCTGTATCACAGCCTACCTCTAGAATAGCCTGAAGGTTAGCGGCTTTCTATGTTATGCTATGGAAGATGTCTTGATGCTCAGATATGTTTTTCTTCTCTGGCATACATAAATCTTCTTTCCTATTGAAGTGACCATCAGTGACTGACCATCCTGGTAGAGAGGAAGTCGAGACAACAGAAGTAGTCACGTGCAGTAGATCTCCTAGGCCTACTTCCAAAGACTTATGTCTTCCATTTAGGCCCTACTTTATACATTTTTGAGCATCTCCCAAAATAGAACCACAGACTAGAGATAATACATCTAAAATATGAGATGTACTTCATATCTTAAGACCATGCGAGGCCAGCTACTAATGGCAGACATATTGGCAAAGCACACAGCTGTCCAAAGGATATAAAGACTCAATGCTTGCTTTTCATGCTTTGCTGTCCTTTTTCAATAGTTGCTATAGTGCTATAAATATTTTATTCATTAACTAAGTTAATTAAGTCTCCTTCTGTGTCCTAAGTACTTTATTTTCTGCCTGGAAATAGACTGATATACTTCATAAACTGCTGGAAAGTCTATCCGCTCCAGGTTTTTATTGGTAATGACACAGCTCAATAATAGTATCGACACTCCTCTGACTACCACTTCTAAAACTTTTCTACTCTGGTCACTTTCTACTTTCAATAAGTGTTGTAGATGGTTATTCTTTCTACGTATGACTTCTTCTGCAATACGGTCAGGTCTAGAGCTCTGCTTGCTAGAGAGAAAGAACACATAGGTACTTTCCAGTATAACAACTTAGCATTTTTCTTTATAGCTTGTCCAAGCCAATGGGAAGTTAGGTATAGGAGATAATAATAGAAGGGGCTGTAAATATTTGATCTGTCCACTTGAACTTCTACATTCACATGAAAAGTGTATGGCTATAGAATCAATTATGTATGATGTCATCCTGAAACTTCCCTACAGCCTAAGAGACAAATTCAGTTCATGGTAACAGAGAGCTCTAGACATATTTTCATCTGTCTTCTCCCAACTGTTCCAAGATCGACTCACACCCACTTCTCTCTATTCTGTAGTCTGGTTTGATTTTATAGAGGTCTTGTGTAGACAATCACAGCTATTGTGAGTTCATGAGTGCGGACATACTGTTGTAGTTAGAAAATAGTGATTCTTTTCTTGTCTTTTCTGATCTCTAGGTTTTTAATAGATCCAGCCCATCATCTGTGATAAACCCTGAGCACTGCAAAGAAGGGAATGTCATATAGAGCTCCCAGTCTGTGGATGAATACTCCTCAGACATTTATTCTCCACATTTTGACCAGTTTCTGTATTAGCCACCATCCACCACACCGTTAAAAAAAAGAAAAAGAAAAAAAAACCCTCCTCTAATGAGTACTGACAGCTACAAACAGTTATATTTTTAAAACATAAATATTTCATAGTTTTTTCTGTGTTTGAGACAAATTAATATAACAAAAAGAGCAAGCATTTGAATATATACAGGACCTGTTCTTGAACATTGTCTCATACAAATGTTAGTTGAATGACCTTAGAGATTGTTGTACTATGAGTTTCTATTCCCTTATCTGTCTTTACATATTCATTTAACTTATTTCAAAGACTACTGGGTGTAATTATGAGAAAATTTGTGTTAAAAATATCTGTAATTAGTTGTTATCCAGTTTCTTCTTATGTTACTAGCATCTCATGAATACATACTTTAGGGTCTGGGGAGATAACTCAGTAAAAATTCTTGCTATGCAAGTACAAGGACCTGATGTACAGATACTCATGTTGAAGAGCTGTGTATGCACTTGAAATCTGAGTGCTAGGATAGCATAGACAGCTAGCTACCTGGGACTCAGTGACCAGTCTGCTGGCTTGCAATGGTGAGTTCCAAGTAAGTTAAGAATTGATTTTTACAAAATTAAAGTAAAGAGCATCTTAAGACTCATGACTGAGTTTAAATACTAACATTTACATGTATATGCATAAGCATGCATACAACCCTGTGTGTATGTGTGTGTATGTATTTGCTTTCACATGCAGCACACTCATTTATCTACATTGAAATACATATATCTTAAAAGAATAAAAAAATCGGACCTGGATCATTAATGACTCAGCTTCTCTCTCAGAGTACCTGGGTTCAACTCCCAGCTACATAGTGGTTCACAACCATCCATGGCTCTACTTCCAGGGGATCTGATGTGCTATTCTGATCTCTGCAGGCATATGCTTTCTGTACATACATATATGAAGTCAAACAGTTAAATATATAAGATATAAATAAATACATCTATGTAAACAAAAAACAAGACTAAAGAAAAGGAGAGAAGAAAATAAAATATTTCCATTGCCTTAAACCTCTGGGAAGGCTTTGTTGAGTGAATGGCCTAATTCTTTTCAAGCAATGTTAAAAGTGAAGATAGTTCATCCTGTTGGCGCATCTCATCCACTGATCATTTTCGTAGGTACTATAACCAAGAAACAACTTTAGGCACCGCCCACTCAAATTTCATAAGAACGGTGGTATCCTCATAGGATATCCTAGGGCAAATTCTTCTGGGTAGTGATTTGAATGTTTTGATATGTCTACCCTGTTCAGACCTAGTTCAGTTTCTGATTAACTTCTAAGAAACCAGAACAATCTTTTGGAGTAAATCAGGAATGCCTTCAAAAGGCAACAGAACAAGTCTATCCTGTTCAAAAAGCACAACCAACCAAAGGGATGGGATGAGTGTGGGTTATTTTTCTGACAACTGCCTTGTGTCTTTTATTTTCTGTACTCAGTGTTCAGAAAAAGGAAGCTGCCACAGCTCTAAGAAACCTATTCACCTGACATTTTATGATTGAGTTTTCTGCTGCAGTGGCCACTGGGCAAAATATTAAATGAATTCTGGACAAAGATCTCTGACCCAAAGCCAAGGTATCTACAACTAGCCATCAATCTGCCAGGTTCTACACTGAGTCCGAGGCATAGTGTGCTGATTTCATGGACCACAGAGTCTGTTCATCTGGGAGTCCTGCTAGCATCATTTCTGTTAAATGGGAAAAGAAATCAGTGGCCATAACTTGTCATTACAGTAGTCTGAAGAACTGTATTTAACAGGCATTGAAAATGAAGAAGGCTGGACAATAGGAAACAGCTTTGGTACCTGTGGATGAGCAGTTGTCATGTGGACAAATGAAAGCACAGCCCTAATGTATACAGTATGTGTAACCATCAATTGTCCAGTAAAAAAAAAGGGGGTATAGTTTCTACAGCAAAGAGATAAGTTCCCCAATGAGCCATAGATAAGCCTCCAAAGTCACAGCTGTTTGAGATATTGGTCTTTTGTATAGTACCTTTAGTTGCTCACTGTATGGGATTGTCACAATATCTAAAAAGAGACACTTGCAGAATGTTAAAAAGAGATAATTAAATTGGAGAATGTGTGGGAGCTCTTATGCTTCATATTTAATAGGCTTTCCATAAATCTATTATGTTGAAACTGTTATTAAAAGGAAAGCTTTGACTCCTAACTCATGCAGCTAAAGTCACACAAGTATCTCTAGACACTATGGCTTTAATAATAAAATGAATATTTGGGAAATGTGATATGTTTTTAAAGTATGTTTACAAGGTCACACAGGCAATTGGATTTGTAGCTATTCAAGCTTCCCATGGAAATGGATCAACTGATTGTAGTGGATTATTTTAAGAAGTAAAACTCACAAAAAATACATCCAACAGCCCCAGTAAAGTCCTCTTGAGAAATGTTCATCTATTTATAATGTTCTTGGTCACATTCTTCTGGTTCCATCGCTTGTGGATAACTTAGCGTTTTCTAATCCATCTGAGCCTCTTTGGAGCCAAATGTTCTATTTTACAGGAAGCTGATTTTTTAAGTGAGGCTCAAAGTTCTTTTTATTCACCATTTGAGAGAATTATTAGAGTCCCTAACTTGGTTTGCAGCTCCCTTAAAGACAAAGATTGCTGTGACATTTACTATCACCCTTGCCTCTTGTGAATATTTATTTTCAGTTTAAAGAAAACGCTGAAACCTCTCTCTTGGGAGATTCTGACCCCACAATGCCTTCCAAAGCAGGTTTTAGTCTTTTTGCATCCAAGCTGACTAAATGACTGAGTTGGTCACATTTCCTTTGCCCACCCTTCATCTGTTCTCTGTCTCTCCATCACTGAAAATAACCTTTGTGTAAAACATTATTTCAGCATGTAATTTTGAGTCCCCAAACCAGAGTTTCAGAAAGACAAAAGTAGACCTAGTAGAAAACTTCTTCAAACATCCATTAGGCTGGGTTAGCATAGGGCAACTCAGCATCAAAGCAGTTATTTGAATGTTTTAAGACTGAGTAATGAAAAGCTTTGAGACTCCTCCTTTGATTGTCTTGACAACTTCTCTTGAAAATCACTTAGCTGTTTCTATTACAGATAAAATATTTTAGTTCACTGGAAAATGGATGCATTTCTGATAAATTCTGAAGTTGTACACCTTCAACACTCTGGTGACAACAAGTTTACCTAAGTAAATTGTGCCTACTTTTATTTGTGCTCTCTCTCTCTCTTTGTCTCTCTCTGTCTCTGTCTCTCTCTCTCTTCCTCTCTGTCTCTCTGTCTCTGTCTCTCTCTCTCTCTCTCTCTTTCTCTCTGTGTTTTACGCATGTGAGTATATGTATAAGTGAAGTTGCAGGTGTAGGTGTATGTGTAGGTATATAGCATGTGTATTTGTGTCTGCACTGTGTACAGAAACCAGAGGTGGTCTTCAAATGTAGTACTCTGTACCTTAACCCATTGAGACAGTATCTTATTAAATCTGTTGAGGTCAGTTTTCCAGGTAGGTTGGATGTCCCACAAGCCACAATGGTCACCTTGTTTCAGACATCTCCATCTCTCTTCCCAGTTCTGGCTTTACAAGGACCTGCGACTGTCCCTGGTTTTTACATGGATGCTTGAAACCTGGACTCAGGTTTTCATGCTTGTACAGCAGTCATGCTTACCCCCTCCTTCCAAGTCATCTCCCTTGCTCTATCTATCTCTTCCTATTCTTGTAAGACAAAAGATGTCATCTGTCTCAGCAGAAACAAAAATAGCCATTTTCGTTCTCTAAAGAATGTAAGTTGCTTGTCCTTGGTGTTTTCAGTAGTTTGTACTGTGTGGAAACATTTGTTCTACAAAAGAGACACTACAACTTGAAACATCTTGAGTTCTGTGTTCTAAGAAGATGTATATCACAGCTAGCTGATTGATGATTTTGGAAAACTTGGAAGAGTTTCAATCTTGATGGAAGAAGACAGTAAGAATATTCATGTCTCTCTTATGGCTTGTACCATCCCACTGGTACTATTTTGATCTTAACAAAATGAAAGCACCTAAATAGCTCTTATGTTGAATCCAGCACTTCACAGACACATACATTGTAGACACATACATGGTGAAGTTGATTTCAACCGCAAAGGTAAGAAATTCAGTGAGTAAACATTTATCAAGTGCTTTTTAAGGAAGACTTGAAGGTACAATATTCACTGTCCTGTGTGTTGTCTATTCATCCAAATGGTCAGGTTCTGATAAAGAAAACCTTGTGGTGAGTATACACAACAGTCTTACCTTGTCTCACACAGTAGTCTAGGAAAAGAGGAGATGCTTATGCAAAAGATTATGCAAATAGCCAAGAATGCATTGTTTCTCATCCCATAATAGATCTCCCTTTATCCTTCTAAAATGATATTCACCTAAAAGGCCTTGGAATTCTTGAGAATTCATTTGAATCAAGTCCGCTAACCAAGGCAAATTATATGGTGTACTAATGTTTATTGTGTCTCATAGGTCATCTGGCCCATGGTGCTGTAGTATGCAAGCAGATGAAGTTGAAACATTTTAAGTAGAAGCTCCTTTCCCAATGCAAGGACATTACTCATTTCATGTTATAGTCAGGAGAAACTGTAGATGATGAAAAAGCATTATTGACCGTTAGTTTTGTCTTTACGCGATAGTGCAAAAGTTTTAGTTCTTATTCTCACCAATAACTTTGGTAAAAAAGATTTTGAACATTTTCTCAATAAAGGAATTAGTTTGTTTGTTACCATTAACAATGTAATAATTAATTTCCAATCATTTTGAAATCATGTATTTTCTCCATTTAAGTTTTAGCTTTAAGAAATTAATATGCTTCTAACCAAAGGATAATGTATATGTATTTATTTATTGGTCTAGTTACAAACACATGACTGTGTCTTTATACATATGTTGTAGTTTTGTTGGTATGTGTGTATGTTTGTGTGCACATGCTCACACACACACACATAATGTATGTGTATGGTATGAGCATACATGTGTGCTTGTAACCTTTCCCATGCACATATGTAAATATGTCTTACTCTTACTTTCTCCCTTATTCTCTTGATACTGGGTTCTTCACTGAACCTTCAACTAGCCTGGCAGCTGATATTTTTTTCACTGTTCTTTGTTTCACTGTCCCTTACAGTGCTGGAGTCACAGGCATGTCCAAAGACATTCTTACATTTTTTTGTTTTTGTTAATATGGGTTCAGGGAATTCAAACTCAGGGCATCATGCTTACATAGCAACTGCTTCTAGTAACTAAGCCATTTCCCCAGCCCTGGAAAAGGTAATTTTGTAGTTTATCTTACAATTATTTTACATTACTAAGAGCAATAATACATAGAGGAAATGAAAATTCACTAGGGGCTGAAGACTGGATTTTAGCCCTAATTCTATTTATACACATCTTTAAGCCCAAGCTCCCCCCCTTTTTTTTTTTTTGCCAGAATTGAATGAGAAAAAAAAAATCACCTGATCAAACCTTTCAAAAATTGATGAGAATCCAAAGAATAAGTGTCCTGAAAAACCCCAAAGAACTGCTTAGTTATGAATAATTACCATAAACAAATAAAATTCAGTGCAGGGGACAGATTCCTCAGTTGCTTATTTCATGGGTCCAGATTTCAGTTTTCTAAACCAACATGTGAGTTGCAATTATTATCCTTTCTGGTTGGAAGTATTACTGTCAATTGTACTAGTTGTTTTCTTGTTGCTGTGACAAAATACTCCACTCACAATTTGAAGGCACAGTCCATCAGAGTGGGAAAGACATGGTGGCATCGATGTGAAGTAGCTGGTCATACTGGATCTATAGTCAGGAAACACAGAGAGAAGATGCTGATGCTCAACTTATTCTCTTTTTTCTCCCTTCTTTGTTAAGTCCAGAACCCCAGCAATGGTGGCACCACAGGCACTCAAGATGCCTCTTCTCTCCTCAGCTAATCCTCTTTGGAAATTCACTCACAGACCCACACACGGGTTTTGACAAGTGATTATAGACTCTTACAAAAAGATTACCCATTAGCCATCACTTAAACACTCTCTCTCTTTCTCTCTCTCTCTCTCTCTCTCTCTCTCTCTCTCTCTCTCTCTCTCTCTC
>NW_021604639.1:9430901-9439725 GCF_004785775.1 Grammomys surdaster | reverse complement strand
CTCTCTCTCTCTCTCTCTCTCTCTCTCTCTCTCTCTCTCTCTCTCTCACACACACACACATACACACACACTCACACACACACATACACACACACACTTTCTCTTTTTGTATGTGTGTATGCATCTATGCATGTATGAGTGTCAATATGTATGTCTGTGAGTGTGCTTGTGTGTGTGTGTATTATAGGAGTTGAACTAAAATTTGAGATGATTTGTGCAAAAAATGCATTTAGAAGAGAAAAGTAATATAAAGGGGGGACAATGCTATCTTTCGAACATCTAGGCGACTAATTCTGTTTTGTAAGTATATAATTTTTTACTTGAGTCCTGTTTGCTCAGTAATGTCCTAACCACATGGCAAAATGAGATGTTCAACAAGCCACTTTAAGACCTCAATACAGACACCATCTATTCCCCACTTAGTGTTAACAGAAAGATGCCAACAAAATTGAATTCCAATTGGCTTTCTTCAAGTTACTGGCTGAAAAGCATTCCTCACAGCCCACAGTGCTTCAGTGTGCATCATCCCACAAATACTGACTCTAAACTATATGTGAGCATAAATTTAAAAGCTAGACATCTTAAGATAACAGATACAGCCTTTGCCCTCTAGGATAACCTTCTCTAAATGATGATGAATATATATAAACAAAATCCAATCACAGGTTGCAGAGGAAATTATGGTCCTGATACTGTAAAAAGAGTGTAGGGAGACAAGGTTGAAAGTGCAATTGATGTTTTCTGAGCTTTGAGGAAAATTTGTTGTGGAAACTGTTGCATTTGTCCAGAAAGAAGAGGAGACCACAACATTGCACTTTGATGGGAAACACAAAAAATGAACTGTATTTGGGGGACTTTTAGCCAACATGAATAAAAGCATGTTGGTACTGTTTAGATTTGAAATGTCCCTACCTTGTATGCTTTGTCTTTAATGTAATAATATTCAGAGGTGGCCTTTTTGAGAAGATAATTAGATTCTGAGAGTTTTGATATTACCAGTTGTTTAATTCATTGATGGATTAAACATCTGATGGTATTCTTTGCAGGTGGTGGAAACACTAGATTTGTCCTTGTTCTTTGTATTTACTTTCCTTTTTGAGGCATTTCCAATGGCATTCTTGTGACTTCAGGAAGCCATAGCTTGAAAGAAAAAAAGGTTTGTGGCTTGTCTTAAGGACTAAGTCACATAGAAATTGAGTTTGCATCTAGGTGACTTCTGATGTATGCTAGACTGATGACAGCATTCCAGAAAATGCTTCCAAATCTGACCTTTTCTCAATTTGCCCTTTATTTCTCCTCCCCATATTTCCTACTCTATGGAATGAATTTAAGTTTTCCAGAGATGTCACCTCTAATTGACAAGCTGGTGATTGTACTAAGCAGTTGAAGAATCTGAAAAACAAAAATCTCCCTTCTCTAAGGATTGACCCATAATGTTTAATTTTAACATGTCATCATCTGACTTCACAGTAGCATATGGCCATTAAAATCACAGTACTTCCCAGGAAAGGTTCACCTTGTCCTTAAGCCCTCCTGAATCACAACAGACTTTCCTGCATGCCTCAGGATCTCCTGCACAACATGCCACATTCTTTGTCCATTTATATGTGCATCCTCATGTGTGTGTGGTGTGTTTGCTGATGTATATGTGTGCAGGGGGTGATCAGAAGATAACTTAGGGTAGTGTTCCTTGGATGTTATCAAACAGGAGAAAAAGAAGTTGGAATTGATCACATTTAAAGAACAAAGAGCAAGAGTGAAGAAGAACCAGTTCTCACTGTCAGATGAAGTGGAAACTAAAATAGCAAAGCAACAAAGACCCTATGAACCCATCTTTACAACTTTGGAGCAAATGTTGATTCATAATAGAGGCCTTCCCCTTGCAAGTATTATGGAAAAGCTATCTTGATTATTGTATATGTATTGTTGATATTACTTTCAGCTAGGGTGGTCACAAAGATGTGTAGAAAGTTAAAAACGCCATAATAGCCACATCTGTTAGCAAGGGAAATGGCCAATATCAGGGAGTTCAAGATGCACAAAGACCAATTGTAACTGTGTAGCACACATGCACTAGTGGACTGCCTATCATATCTCAGAGCATGAAGGAACCAATTACAGTAGCAAAGGCCATAGTAATTGGCATTGAAAATACAATGAAAAATCTTACTAAGTAAATCATAAGACTAAGACATATTTATGCAATTGTTTATAGCTTTAACAACAATTTTAGAAAGCACATGAATTTGAGAGTGTGAGAAAGGGGGGCATGGGAGGGGGTTGAGCAAGGAAAGGGCAGGGGAGTGAAGTAATATATTTCAATTAAAGTAAAAGTTCTAAAGGTATGTAGACAAGTAAATATTTCATGCATGTATGTATGTATGTATGTATGTATGTATGTATGTATGTATGTATTTTTTCCCTAGTATACAATACCATTGCAATGGCTGAGTTTGGTCGCTAACTTGATACTCTTGGAACTAGAGAACCCCACTTGAGAGATAACCCCTGTCATGTCTATGAACCTCAGCCCTGTGTGATCAGTAACATCTCTGGGCGGGGGGGTGGGGGGTGGTGGTGGGGGCTGGGCTGTAAAGGAAAGTTAGCTGACCACAAACCTGGGAAAGAGCCATAAGCAGCACTTCTCTATGGTCCCTGCTCACTAGACCTGCTTATAATATCCAGATTCCTATCTTGAGCTCCAATCTTAGCTTCCTTCAGTGATGGACTATAACTTGTATGCTGAAGCTGAACCCTTCCTGCTTCTGAGCTGATTTTGTGTTTTATCTGTGCAGCAGAGAGCAAACTAGAACAACCATAAACCATCTATTTAGAGACAGTTTCAAGTTTTGTGTAGAACTAGGATGTGTCTTCTCTCAAGACATTAACCTCCACCTGTCCTCAGATATCAGAACCCATCTCTGGTTCATCTTCTCTGGTGTATACTGTGTAAGTATATATTCTATGAATATACATTTTCTACTAATGGGGCTACTATGGTCATACTACTCAGAACACAATCTCTCAGATTCAAGAAGGAAGCTGAGAAGTCTTGTTAGGTGGCAATTAATTTCTTGCCAAGTGCCATGATAAGAGATGTTAAGCAGAGGATGGCCTTGTTGGATATCAATGGGAAGAGAGGCCCTTGGTCCTATGAAGGCTTGATGTTCCAGTGTAGGGAAATTCAAGGGTGGGGAGGTGATAGTGGTTGAGTGGGTGGGGGAACACCCTCATAGAAGCAGGGGAGGGGGATCAGATAAGGGGTTTGGGAGGGAGATAACATTTGAAATGTAAATAAAGAAAATATCCAATAAAAAAGTAATAATAATAAAAAAAGAGATGTTAAGTTACTTGACACCAGTGCTATATACTTCACAGCCGGGTATAGAAAGGAACATTTATATTCAGACATTTTGAAACTTTCCTTCCTTTCCTTTTTTTTTAAATCACTTTTTAAAAATAACATTCTCTCTTACTCTTTGTTTTCTATCTTCAATCTATGCAAATATTTCTTTTTAAAGGATTTCAGCCATAATAGCGAGAGCTCAAGTGGATAGAATATTTTTACATGTGTGGAATTATATTCAATGCACTGTTTTAAATGTCAGCTTAATTTAATGTTAAAGTGTAGTAATGAGAAAGTGTGTGCGTGCATCATTAATTTTTCTTCTGTGGCTCAGAGATTTTCAGCCCAGAGTAGATTCTTTCAGATTATCGGTATTTCTTAAGAGTCTGATTAACTTCTGCAGTGTTTATCAGAAGACAGCAAAATGAATTTCATTTAAATAACTTAGCATACAACCCTCAAATAAACTTGGTTTGGTTTTTTTCCATGCTTGTCTTTGATAGTGTGATCAGTTTAGTGGAATATGTAGATAAAATATGCCAGCTTGTTAAAAACCTTTCCTAAAATAATCTTAAAATGGAACTAAATGCTAGAATACTCCCTCAATGAGAGACCTATTGAAAGACTGAACAGCACCTTAAAGCCAAACTATTCTGATGTTTCCTATTTATCAGTCGAACACTTTTTAAAAAAGAAACTGTAAAGCACACTGTGTAATCAGACACAGGGACCATCCTGATTAGGACAGGAGCTTAGTCATTTTTCGTAGTTCTTCCTGAGGTCTCCACCACTCCACTTTAACAAAGCCTACAAGTCCTCAAAAATCCCCAGCTCACCATGATGGACAACTGAGAGAACAGAACAAAGATTGGGAATGACTTCCTTAATGTTGGGTAGTGTCTTAGTTTTCTTATCGCTGGGACAAAATGGTTCTCCCCCAAAGACAAGTTAAGGAGAGAAGGATTTATTTTGCCTCATAGTTGGAGGTATAGTTCACCATAGGAAGTCAAGGAAGTAAGACTTTGAAGCAACTTCTAACTTCCCATTGGCACTCAGAAGTAGAGAAGAGTGAAGGACTTTGCTCAAATATTATTTCTAGTATCCTTCTCCAGGAATTGTTGCCACCGACAATGGATGAGTCTTGTCATCTCAGTGAACATATCAAGGAAATCCCTCATAGCCATGTCCAAAGGATAGTATCCTATGTGATTCTAGCTTTTAGAAAGTTGATAATTGAAATTAACCATCAAAGATAGGATGAGACTAAATAAAATAAAATTAAAAATATACTCCCTAAATTTTGAAGTTTGCCCTCACTTCAGTCAGTACACCTATGTGGATTCTTAATTGCATGCACACTTCATTCACCATGACACTCACAGCTGTAGTAAGCTTTCTGTGCTCAGTGCAAATTAGGGTCCAATGCACAGAAACCACAATTCATGATCTAATTCCTAAAAGGATGCTTATTGTCTTAAAACACATTTTAGATTTATTGAGCCAAAGTCTCCCTGTGTATCCATGGCTAACCTGGAACTCACTTTGTAGACCCAGCTAGCCTTGAACTTATAGAGACCCTCCTGTTTCTACCCCTGAGTGCTGGGAATAAAAGCATGTGCCCTTAAACCTGGCAATGTGATTTGCTCCTTTTTAGTCCCTATCAACTGTAGTAAACACTAAAATCAAAAATAGGGATTACTAAGGTTGTACCTTTTAAAAATGTTCTTTAATTTTTTTTTAAATAATGTTTCTGAATGATGATCTCTCCCTAAAAACTGTTTATCTTCTGGTAATTCTTTTTGATGCACATGTGTGAGGATGCATGTGTTTGTTTGGTGTGTGTGTGTGTGTGTGTGTGTGTGCGTGCGTGCGTGTGTGCGTGTGTATATAAGTGTATGGAAGCCAGAGGACAAGCCTGGGATTCATCCTCACAAAGCTTACCCACCTACTTTGAGACAAGATCTCTTATGGGCCTGAAATTCCCCAGTTAGACTAGACTGACTGGCTGGCAAGCCTGAGTGATACGCCTGTGTCTGATTCCCCTGCTTTGAGATCACAGGGAGAGGCTCCCATACTAGCTTCTTTTCTGTTGATTAGTTTTGTTAACTTGACACAAACCAGAGTCACTTGGAAAAATGGAATCTCATCTGTGAAATTGCCTCCATGAGATTAGCCTGTGGTATGTCTGTGGAACACTTTCTCAAGAAGTGATTGATATGGGAGAGGCAATGTCATACTGGGCATGCTGGCCCTGCCAGTATAAGAGACCAAGCTGAAAAAAAAAAAAACTATGGAGAAAAAAGCTAATACACAGTGTTTTTCCATGGTCCCTGCTTCAATTTCTACCTCTAGGTTCATGCTCCAAGTTCCTGCCATGGCTTCCCTTGGTGATAGAGTGTGACCTGGGAGTTGTGCGATCAAATAAGCCTTCGCCTCCTCCAAGTTGCTTCTGGTCCTGGTTTTATCACAGCAACAAAATTCAGTGTTTCATCATGTGAGTCATACCCTTGCTTACCCTGATTTCTTCATTATTGCAATGTACAGACACACAGAGATACCAACAAATATGCCATAATTCAGGTGAGGTGAGGGACTTCACTATGACTGAACACAACACACTGCACAAAAGTGAGCTGTGTAATAAAATGGGGAATATCATGCCAGGGTTGCAGCCCTATTTAAGAATGTCAAGGCTTGCTCCCAAGGTATCCGTTTTCATTCCCCTCCTAGTCTTCAGCCTCTGTCCGTGGTGCTGACCTTCTCCTATCTCCGATCGCCCTCACAATCAGTTCTTCACTTTGTTTCTCCATATTGCGTTCAATCTCCGTCTACAGTGCATAGGGATGCAAGCTTAGCCACAGGTCACTGGAGTCCTTTGTTCTGTTTCTGCAGCATCTTACTAGGACTTGTGTCTCTGACTTGTTTTTGTCCTGCCTCCACCTTTCCTCTGGAATTCCAACTTCTGTTGGCTCATCTATCATTCTACACTGTCCACACCTATGACAGTCTTGAATTCACTTGTAATCCAGTCTAGCCTTGAGCTCACAGCAATTCTTCAGCCTTACCCTCTCTCTTTCTCTCTCTTCCGTCATGCTTTTAACCTTTACCCCACAGTCTTTTCTCTCAGATTTATCTAGAATAATTTGTGTCCTAAGCATCATAGCCTTGCTCTGACATTATCCCTAATTAGTCATTTCTTGGAGGAATGGTATGGTTTAAAACAATAGATTAGATTGAATTTTCATGAGCTTGCCTCAAGGAACTTGTTTTTATTTCCAATTTACAAATATGAAATGCTAAGCCTACAGTTGTCAGAAGAAAATCTGGTTAAGTCTGACCTTCTTGTCAGACAATCTCCTGCTAAGAATATTTTAAGTTTCCATGGAAAAAAAAGTCATTGCTCTAAAATGCATATTTAACTACAGCACTCAGACTGTAAACAAGCCAGTTAATGTTTACAGTAGAGTGATTTGTGTCTATAGGGTAAACATTTGGTACATGGATTCGTGAGTTATTTTTAGTTGTTGAAGTGCTGTTGAACCATATAATCAGCTGCCAGCCCTGCCAAATACATCAATAGTTAAAAGTTATTGAATAGAAGCCTCTTTTTCAGAATGTATGTTACAAACCATAGGAGAAAAATCTCTTCTATAAATTAAAGGAAACTACTTACATTTCTTCTTCTATTATTTGAATATTTCAAGATAAAACTAAGACGTCAATTTAAAATAACAGTCTACTTTTTCCCAAAAGGAAATGCAAACTATTTCTCCTTTAATTTGCTAGTGGAATGGGATATTCAGTTTAACCAGCAGATAACTCTCTATCATTGTGGGGTTTAATTATAAAGCATTTCATTCTAGCGGGGTTAAGTGGAATTGATTATCAGTTATGTATCCCCTTAAATCCTTGGTCAGTAATATTGGACCAAGTGTAGTGTTCTTTATCTTACCAAGACTTGCTTTCAGGGGTTCCTGGACTAAACTCCCGCTGTCCAGTCTGTGGGTGGCATCTCTGAGGCTGCATGTTAATATGCACACCATTACCACCAGCCAGATACAGACTGCAGAGGATCAATAAGTCTCGACATGCCAGCCCTGCAGGCTCTCAGGAAGTCAGCAGCCCCCATCTTCTCTGAGACCCTGTAGGGCTTCTTGATTTCCTATTCTGCTTGTCAGTGGTTTACGCTTGCTCCAAGGTTTGCTTTTCATTCTGCAGTTTCCGTGTCCCTTTTCCAAATGAGAGCACTAGCAGGGAACATCATCAGCTTCGTTGCTGTGACTCTTCTATCCAAGGATAGTCAGAGACAAACCTTAGCCCAGGCGTATGGGGCTACTTCTGCCTTCCAGGTGACTATAGATGCCATTGTGAGATATGGCACTCAGTTTCAAATGACAACACACAGATAGAGGAAGGAAAAGGAAATAGGCACAGTGTTAAGTGGAAAGAAGTCACCAGTGTTTTGATCGTTCCTTCTCTTACACTCATCATTGTTATTACTCTTAATGTGATTATCTGCTTTGCCCTTTGTTTATATGCAGCAGCCACCATGGTTTGGATAAGAGGAAAATTGTGCTTGCAAAATACAACAGTCTCAGCTGACACCCCAATCTCTTAATTACAGACCAAGTCTTTAAAACACAAAGCCTGTTTCACTGTAGAACCAACATGCTTGACAGTTTTACCACTGTGGAGACTCTTTCTCCCTTTCTTTGCAAGGCGATGCCTCCCTAATTACAGTTTTCCTAAAATTTTTCCACATATTTAGACCCTTTCTCTATAAAGGATGCAAATGGAAACCACCTTGTGATTTTCCTGCTCGTTGCCATTCTGACATTCTAAAGTGGAGAAGGCATAAAATCAGAGGACAGCAATTAACAGAAGCCTGCAGCTTGCAGCCTCCCTCTCATCCTTAATGGCATTCCCCTGGAAAGGGGGGTGGGTCAGTGGCCTGTGGTTTCATCAAGAGTCCAGGAAACAGCATAAACACTTTAGCCTGTTAATGCTAAAATCTGCAGAATCAGTTGTGTTTATCACAGAAAAGTTTTGTGATGGATTTTACCATTAAAATAAAATTAAAAAAAAAAACTGTAAAAATGGGTGTAGCTCTGTGCAATGTTCTCCTTCAGTCTTTATATCATACTGATGGGCATGGATAGTCAAGCTGTTCTGTGGGAATCTAGGGCTTTCAGACTATGCATAGAAAGATTTATCCAGGGGCTGTCAATATACCTCAGTTGTTAGAGTGCTTTCCTAGCATGCGTGAAGCCCTGAGTGTGATGGCCAGACCAGATAAAATTAGACACAGTTGTATATATCTGTGATCCCAGTATTTGGCATGGAGCTGGGGGATAAGAAATTCAAGGTCATTGAGGAAAGCCTAGGTTACATGAGACCCTGCCTTTGAGGGTCACAAAGGTGAGAGAGAGAGGGAGAGAGAGAGAGAGAGAGAGAGAGAGAGAGAGAGAGAGAGAGAGA
>NW_021604639.1:9401164-9430501 GCF_004785775.1 Grammomys surdaster | reverse complement strand
TGTTGAATAATTTCTAAACTCTATTGCTAAGGTCTCCAGAGTTTCCAGAATTGAGTCGTTGCACTACTAACACTTCCTGTCCACCTCAAATTGCTACTCTAGCAGTGCAGTCTGGAGAAGAAAAATGGAGATGTCACTTAATCATAGAAGTCAGATAACCCAGATGATGTGAAAGGAAAGTTTCAGTATTTCTTTAATATTGTCCTAACTGCACAGATGGGGTTGCAATTATAAAATCTCTTATAGTTTCACACTGTCCCTACTATAATTAAGATGAATGTATATGATAAATCATGGAATTGATATGGGCATGATTCTGAGTCCATGGGACATCCACTGATATTTCCAGGCTCTATATTCCATGATGAGGAAGTGCATCAGGGACACATGTAGAGAGTAATAGAAACAAAACCAGCTCATTAAAGAAACAGAAAATGCTCTGAGGATGGGAGTAGGCTAGAGAGCTGAAGAAAAGCATATGCTCAAAAGCATCAGGCCAGTCTCAGGGCCCTGTATAGTCATTTACAGAACACTAGCCTTCTTTGACATTTCTATATATGGGTTTTTCTCCCACATCCTTTTGTTGCTTGTAGCCAGGTGGGGAACAGTTTCCAGTCCTCTGATGAATGGCTTCTTTCATATGTTAATCTTGCTGATGCTCTCTCCCTGGACAGAAAGGCTAATCATAGATTATTACTGGTGTGAAGCTATTGCCTCAGAGTTTGTCCATTCCAGCATGTCAGGTAGTTACTTACAGCTCAGTATGTTCTAAAGAGAAGTGAAACCTCCCATCCACCAGGAAGCTCCTTAAGCTCAGGAAGCCTCAGAAACCAATCACATGCACTAGGGACCTCCCTCTCCAATCCAAGCAGTAAGGACTACACAGTTAGTCAAGCTGCATACAAGAGGCTCAGACCAACTTGGGAGAGACACTGACTGAAACTTCTTCAAGAGCTGCAGTAAGTTCATACGTTCACATTTCCTGAATTGTCACCCATGCTGGGATAAGCTTTTGTGACACAGCTGCCCTTAAGTAATTTTTGCTCCTGTAAGGAACTCCTTACTCACATTCCCTCTAAATAACCTCAGTAAAACTCATTGGTTCATCATGGTACATGTTATTGGGATCTTTGCTTTGGTGTTTTGTTAGTTCTTTATTTGGTGTGAGTAGATTTTTATATGTCTCCCAGACATAGTTTTACCCAATACTATATTTATTTATAAATTCACTAAAAAATAGAATTTGTTGTTCTGGTTGTTGTTCTATTGTTGTTCTATTTGTTCTGGTTCTACAAAACTTACTTTGTTCTGTTGTTGTTCTATTTGTTGTTCTATTGTTCTGGTTCTGCAAAACTTACTTTTTGAAATAAAGTATTTGAAATCACACACATTGTTCATACTATGTGTGAGATGCAGTTCATGAGTCATATGCCTGCCTGGGAATCCAGGTTAATTTGAGTTCTGTGACA
Source organism: Grammomys surdaster (assembly GCF_004785775.1). Classification (NCBI taxonomy): domain Eukaryota; kingdom Metazoa; phylum Chordata; class Mammalia; order Rodentia; family Muridae; genus Grammomys; species Grammomys surdaster. Next base: position 9,429,032 of record NW_021604639.1, on the reverse strand, counting down.
GGAAAAGTCCTGGTGAAATCCATCACAATGCATGATAGGCCCATGCATTACCTTCAGACTGCTCACATCCATGCCAACATTGTACTAATGCACTTTTGTGACATTAAATCTGCAAAGCATGAATGAACAAATCAGACTGGTCTGAAAGCATTTATATAATGTAAACCTCTAATACGGAGCATAGAAAATTACGAAAATTAATGCTAACAGCTTTTAACAGTAGAACAAAAGCATATAAAAGAGGCCACTGGGCCTACAGGGTGGCCCAGTTAGTTAAGGTATTTGCTATCAAGACTGACAATCTGTGTTCCATAATTGGACCCACACAGTGGAAGAAGAGTTCTGAAGATTGTCCTCTGACCTCTACACAGGTGTTGTGGCACATACAAACCCATTGTCACTCCAACCCACCCTCAAAAAAAAAAAAAATCAATGTTACTGTTTTGAAGAGAGAGTAAAGGTTTTTTTATTTTTTAAAAATACTGTGTTATATGAGATAATGTTTATATTGATGTTATGGTTAATTGCACAGATAATAGCTATTTGATTGTTATAAATACCAATTGTATTTTACAGTCCTAGATCCTTATAAGTAGTTTATTATTATTTTAGGACTGGATTTACTCTCTTCATAATCACGTGACACTCATTTTTTTAAAAGAATTTTCCCATGATTTGGTATATTCCAACAGAAATATTTGCTATTAAATGTTTCCACATTTTGTACCACACTACTGTGTTGTTTTGCTGTATAAAAAGCCATTCCCGCAAACAATAATAACAGAATACAAATTTGGTAGAAATGATAAAGTAATTGAACAACACACTGTTGTATAAAAGGCTTATCTCACTGGACACATAATGGTTTTGAAATCACTCAGTAATTCCATTGGCTTCTTGAAGTAAATTATGTTTTGTGTCATTAAGATCTTCTAAAATTTCATCAGTTAGAAGAAAAACTGTAAATTTAAAAAATGAAGTTCCTACTATTGCTGTATAGAGTAGCCATTGTAAGCATCCACATTTTTATTAAATGCATTGGGATGGATGGAAATAATAATACGATCATTTCTTAATGTTCAGATCTAAAAGTCTGGATCGTATCTAAAGTCCACAGTTGTTATTATGAACCAGGAATTCAATCAAAATCTATTTTCTTCTGTAAAAGCAACTAAGTTTTTAACCAATGTTGATAAAAATGTCCTGGAAGGCTCCTAGGTATTCATTCCAGTGAGCATGGTGTAGCCATCTTAGAGATATCCAGAAACACATGTGTGGATTCAGCCTGATATGGCGAAGCCATCTTGAGTTGCAACTGCTGTGAGTGCTCTTGAGTCCCACGGGTCAGTTTTCCTAATGTAGTTTCCACAAATGCTATAAATAAACCATTGGAGTGACATGCAGAGATTTATAACTGGATCCTACTACCACTAGCACCAGAAATTCAGTGGAATTCTTTGATAGTCGCTTGATATCATCCAGAAGCATCCCGATTTATATTAAGTTACTTTCCTCTGGTCACTGTATAACCCATTTTACTGGTCCAAGCAACAGGAATAAATTGGTCCTGCTGCTTTCTAGGGCTGCACTTCAGTTAACAAATCCCTGATAAATACAAGTTCTTGCAATCTTGAATCTGTCTGCACCTCGGAGCTGGCCCACACACACACACTGGGATTGATTTGTTCTGGAAAACCACTGTTATCCCCTTCTTAGAATTCAGCTTTTTACTCATCTGTAGCTTTTTCCCCTCAGTGGCAATTGTGGTTCTGAAGATTTGGGCTTTTGAAAGTGTAATGTTTGGGTGTTTGATCTTTGGGGAATTTTGAGAAGAGACTGTGACTTTCAGAATGTCGGAGTTGAGAGATATTTAACCTTCCAGGAGTTTTCTTCTAAAAATTGAATATAGAAGGCAATTGAGGATTGTATCTTTCAAGATTGTGACCTGAACTGGGCCATTGGAATGTGGTTGACGCATAAGAACAGAGTCCCGTAAGTAGAAATACAATCCTTATAAGGGAGCACAGAGTGTGCTTTATTTGCTCTGCCATATGATGGTTCAAGAAGACAATTGTCAACTGAAAATCATGAGTGACCTCAACAGATATCCCATATTGCTTTCCAGAACTGTGAGAAATAAATTTATTTTGTTTATAAGTCATGCAGTCTAAAGTATTTTGTTATAACTGCCTGGATGGACTAAGACAGAGTTCAGGAGTTTTCATGCACAGTAAAATCTTAGCACTTATTTTATGCTATGGGGAATTCTGGAGAATTTTTGATAGCTGAGAGATGTGCTCAAAGTGTGACTCTAGGAAGTTCATGGTAGTGATGGCAATTAGGATATGGAGAAAGATCAAGGGATGTGAAATCATAACGTACTCTGGTAGATATTCTGAAGAAAGAGGATGGAATATTATGGTTAGCATCCAGCACATGCATGTGGAGAGTAACCAAGAGATAAAGGCAATCAGTTTTTAGTAGGTAAACTTAATAGTTAAGAGGTGAGATAAACACATTTTCTTTTACACTCTCTACCCTTTTCTTTTTCTCCTTGCCAGTCTTTCTCCAGTTCCTGCACACATAAGACTGTGTGTCTGTGCAGGTGCTTGCATGCCGTGACATTTATGTAGAGTCAGAGGATCACCTTGCCTTCTGTTTTGTTTGAGACAGTCTCTTTGGTTGTTTGCTACTTCATGCAGTGGACTCCCTGGCCCATGAAATAGGCATTCTCTTGTCTTGGCCTCCAATCTCAGAGTAGAGGCTTGGGAGGATTACAAACTCAAGCTATTGCATCAAGCTTTACTTGGGTACTAGGGATCTGAACATAGGTCCTCATGCTTTCACAGGGGTTGCATTAGCTACTGAACCATCTCCTCAGCCCATCAACAGGTGTGGATTCTGGAGTAAGGATGTAAAAGATGTACAAAGTAGTAAGGATGGAAGTGAAGGTGTCGTAGAAAATTGTTCATATAATCTAACTGCTCATTAAGCATGGGGAATGAGAAGGAAATTCTCTGCTGTTGTTCCTGTTCAATTAATTTTACCATAATCTGATCTAAATGACCTACAGAGCAAACAGTTTTAGCAAACATAATGATGGTCAGTAATGGCTCAGGACTGTATGGGGCTATATTGCTTTCACTTTGTGTAGCTTTGACTTAGGATGTTTCTAGAACTTTACGTTCAAGACTTTCCTCAGAAGCCGGGGTCAACCAAAGAAAAACTCTGCATATCTGGACTCAGAGTTTTAACTGGATCCTATGGTGGTTTGAATGTGATATTCCCCATGATTTGTGGCATCTGAATCCTTAGTCCCCAGTTGGTAGCACTTTTTGGAGAGGCTTGAGAAGTGTGACCTAGCTGAAGAAAATGCATTATTGGAGATGAATGAGTTTGGAGGTTTCAAAAGTCATGTTGTATTGATTCCCAGTCTGCTCCCTGCTTCTTAGTTCGAACTCAAGATGTGACCTCTAAGCTTGCTGCACCACCCGTCACACCTACCACGGACACTCAATCATCATTGATTCTAATCCTTTGATTTATTTAATTTCAAGCACTTAATTTAATAAATTAAATTTATTTCAAAAATATCTCACCAAAGCAACTCAGAGAAGGAAGACTGTTTCAGCTCATACAATCCACTGCGGCAGGAAAAAAATGGCTACAGGGTAGCCTTTGTCATCCCAAAGAAACCTTTCCTACGATTAGTTATTGGTTATAGCATTTTACTACAGCAGTAGAAGCATAACTAATACACATCTCTCTACTTCTATGGAGTCACTGCGTATCCAGACGGTATTAGCGTCTGTATACCTCACCATCACTAGAGTGGAAAGCAGCATCATTGGTTTCTTTTCCCAGGCTTACTATCACAGATGAATATATTTTTTTTTTTTGCTTCTATTCTCCCTCTCATCCAGACCATTTTCGATTGATGTGTTATGTCAATTATTGTTGTAATAAAATATTGGGCCAAAACAACTCAAGGAAGGGAGGGTTTGTCTGGGTTTATACAGTCCATCCTGGCAGGGAAAGCATGGCTCTGGCGTATGAGACTGCTTGTCACATGGTGTCTATAGTCAGGAAGCAGAGAGCCATGAATACTGGAGCACCATTCACTTTCTTCTTCCTATTCTGTCCAAGAGTCCAGCCTATAGGAAGGTGGATCTTCTCTACTCAGTTAAACCTCCTTGCCTATAAAATCTCTTATAGACATGTCCAGAGCTGTGTCTCCTTGGCGATTCTAAATTCATGCAAGTTGGTCATGGAGATTAATCTTACAGCTGGTTCCCAAGTTATAGCTCCCTGCCAAATCTCCCCGTGTGGTTCCTGCTCCAGTGCCATCAGAAACCCTCACCCCTCACCTCTGTTCACTACACTACTTCCTGCTCCACATACTGTGCTGTGCAATGCTGACAGCTCACACGTTACTCTGGTGTGGAAGCTCACCGTCTGCACCGAGACACCAGCTGCACTATGTGGTGATTACAGTTCCCATACTTTCGCCTGGATGACTATCCTTCACACCGGAGGACTCAGTGAAGCGTCATTTCCTTTCCAGACGCTTCAAAAACCCAGAAGACTTCTCTGCAGGCTCACATTCTTGGAAACACCCTTTAGATACACACAGTCTACAATACAGTTTTCTCCCACCCAGTAGGCTAGGCTAGCGATTTAGACCTATAAAGTGTCAATAAAAACCACGACTGAGTAACAAGAAGTATGACTGACTTGAAATAATACACTTAAAAAAAAAACACAAACTAAAGTTGAAAAACAAACAACATAGCAAAAGGAGACCACTCTACCAAGTAGAGAAATTCACAGCAGAGTGGTCTTCATCTAACCTTTGCAACTTGTGATTAGAAAACTAGACAGGCTCTTCCTGGCCGACATGGTTACAGAAAGCATATGTTCCCCAGGAACAAACAGGTAAGTGCTCAAGGTGGTAGAAAGGCATTATTCTAGTTTTAAGAAGATGTGCCATGGGATAATGCAGAGAAGGGAGCATTTGTGTGCAGCAGCTTAATATGTACCAAGATAGGGAGGTTTTCAAGAAGAAAAATTGAAAACAAAATAATAAATGCTGAAGAGAGTTCAAACAGGAGGAAGTTTAAAGAGAAAATAAGTCAACTGTTTTTCTAGAACAAAAGGGAAGAGCCCCTTCCTCTGCACACGTGTGTGTGTGTGTGTGTATGTATGTGTGTGTGTTGAATTTAGCTAATGCAAACACCAGCACCTTTGTGTTATTGAAAACTGAAACTAGCAGGAGATGGAAAGCAAATTTCAACCTGGCTTTTGTTCTATTCCCATGAATCTTTGGAGTGGACTGAAAACAATATGCAAGCTGAAACAGAATGAGAGAGGCCCGGATGGGGACAGAAAGAGGTTCAGGAAAACAAAGGCTAGCCATTGTAAGGGCAGAAAGACATTGTGAGTTGAGTCCAGACATTGGCTGTGAACAGAAGTGGCTATGAGGGAGCTGAGTGTATCAGAAATGAAATCATCACAGGAAAAGGAAAACTTAAGCATGACATAGGACACGAAGAACAATGGAATTCCTGCAAAAATGGTCATTTATACTAAAACTGTGTATGAAAGGATAATTGTAAAACAACGTATGTGCCAGATGCCAACTACCAACACCCGTCTTGTTAGCTGCAGAGCAAACAGAGAGGTGGAGAAATGGATAGCCACCACCTTACCCATTAGCTATCTGAAACTTAATATTGCCACTAGGGCACAACTTGGTCTCTACCTTTAGGGCAGGAGAGTTGAAATGAAAATATAACAATGATAACTTATCTAATCATGGGAAGACAAGTATTCTGACTTTGAGACATTCTATAAAATAAGAGGATTGCATTGTTCAAAATAAAGTGACTATGGAGGACAAAAAATTCGTAAGGAGTCTAAAAAGCTGAAACCAATGTGGTGTGCAGTCCTTGATTAGAGAGTGAATGGAGGCAACATGGCTGTGAAGGCCATTGATGGAACAAGCAGAGAGAGTGCACATGCATTGAAGTTACGTGCATGAGGTATGGGTGTAGGTGTGGGCAAGCAACACTCTTCTTCTTAGGAGATGCATCTCAAAATCGATAATCTTAACAGAAAATGGAGAAAAAAATCAGTATTTTCTGTACAAAGGAATAAAAGGAAGCAGGAAAAGGCATGTAATGTTGAATTTAAATGAACAGGTTCTCATTGCACCAATCCTTTAGTCAGTTGCTTTGTGGATTTAAACATTTCAAAAGTTGAAAATATACAATAAAATGAGGACCTGGGAGATGGGTTCATTGGCAAAACCACATAGGCAGAAGTACATGACTTTGATCTTCAGAACCCATTTTTTTTTTAAAAGTGTGTTAGCACGTGCTTGTAATCCTGGTAGAAGGGAGGCTGGGACAGGGAGATCTTTGCAGCTCGCTAAATAGTCATCCTAACACAATTGCTGAGCTCCAGGCTGGTGATAGATGGTGTCTCAAACAAATAGAAAGCACAAACATAGAAATGAAATTAAATATAATAACAAATCAAAGTGAATAAAACCTTGGAGATTAGACTTGAGGCTGACTCTGGCCTACACACAAACACATGCATGCAGGCATGCACGCATGTTCAAGTATACTTTCCCCAGTGTGTATCCGCACAAACATGAACATATACAAAAAAAATAGAAAAGCACAACAAGACGTTTGAGGCTAAGGTGCTGGAAGTGAAGGAAGGCTACCCCTTTTCTGAGGCAAGGAGAGGGTGAGCCTGGGAGACTGCCGCCCATCTTTGGTTGAGGAGTGCACTTTACCATTGCACCATGAAGCCCAACGCTGGTTTTCAGGGTTCAACTTTTATTCTCAGTTTACATAAGAGGAAACAGAAGTTAAAGAGAAGTCATGTGCTGCAGCCCAGTCAGCACGAAAGACAAAATTTAGTTTTGCCTGCTTGCAAACCACACTCTCTTCTATAATGAGAGTGGGACAAGCTTCCTGTCCTTGAGGGTTCTATAGAGGGATAGAAGGCACAGCTAGTAAGCAGAGGTGTCAACTGTGACCTATAGGATTGCTGGGGGCAAGAAAAGAGGAGCTTGTGTGCCCAGCTTCTAAGAATGATTTCCAGAACAGCAAGCAAAGGTGCCTTCCCAGCACTGTAGCAAGAGGCTCAGGGACCCCAAATCAGAGCCCCAGATCTTAACTGAAAACCACACTAGCAATCATGCTCTTGCCTGACATATAGCACGCTGTCAGTTGAGCTAATTATGTCTTTCAGAGAAAACTAGCCTCATTGTCAGCTTGACCTCATACCCTAGACAGGATCTCCCCTGCCAGGGACCAGCCTTGGCATGGAAAGGAGATCAGAGAGAAGGGGTATCTGGGAGCTGTGAAAAGAATGACTGGGGTCAAACCATTGATCCAAGTTGAACCTGCGTTCTGCTCAATCCAGCTTTTCCAGTCTGCTTTTCTTCGGAGATTCCTCTATTTTCTGCTTGCCTGTTATTCTAAGAGCTCTCTCTCTCCTCTCTCTCTCTCTCTCTCTCTCTCTCTCTCTCTCTCTCTCTCTCTGTATCTGTCTGTCTGTCTGTCAGTCTGTCTGTCAGTCTGTCTGTCTGTCTGTCTGTCTGTCTGTCTGTCTGTCTGTCTCTGTCTCTCTGTTCTCCAAACAGTTCTCACTTTTTAATCACAAAACAAAACAACCTCTGGATAGCTCATCTCCTTCAGAACACAGGTCCAGTCTTTTATTTTACATATGAATCCAGTCATTTACTCCAGGTTTCCTTTAGATTATCTTATGAATCAGCATCCTGCAGTCCTCAGCCCTTTGATTCTTAAGAGACAGGAAGCATACATTTTTTTTTTCCCTTAACATCGCAAAAGAATTCTTCGATTTGTCTGCCTTTGGTAAGCACAGAAGATAAGATAGTTGGGTGGGACCCTGATCTAAAATTACCATTTCTACCACACCTTGGCCTAACCACGCTGAGGTCCCAGGCTGACCTTGAACTCAGTAATCTACCTGCCTTTACGTCTTTCTGAGCAAGCTGGCTCATAGTGTAGCTGCCTTTGTTCCTTTAGATTCACGAAGCCCCTCATATAATTCATATCGCCTCCTTATTTTTTGTACAATTGAGAGATTATTTTCAATCTCGTGTTTTTAGAGCTCTTTCCCACAATCTTAAGGGCTGTCCTGAAGGTCCCAGCGCTTAGCATTTGCTGAGACATTAGCTACACGTTTAACTCCTGAACTCATGCTGTCTCAGATTATCATGGAGTCATTAACATTAGCAGAGAGAATGTGAAAATATGTACATTATTATCCAAACAAGACTTACCCCCACAGCAGCCGTCAACACTGAAGGTTCACACTGGGGCCCTGTTGCAGGGGCAGGAACCCTGTTACTCTGTTCCCACCAGGGCCACACTAGGCTAGGCACTCCCCTATGTTCACCTCTTCCTACTGTGACATTGTCCTATTTTATACCTTTAAACCGTGCCTGTTGGGCTGTCAGATTATCAGCAGTCAGGGGTGGGAGAAAATATCTGTGGGAATCTGTCTAGTTTGCACTGGTCTATGTGGTACTTGTTAAAAGTTACAGGAGGAAAAAGAAAGAGAGTATTGGGGAGAAAGGTATGTGTTGGGATATACAGTTTTACCAGTGGTGATGCAGTAGATGCTCAAGTAAAGAAATGGGGACAATAGGAGATAAAAAAGTAAGTGGATATTCACACAGTAGCTGCTCACTTTATAGGTAGTTTATAGGGGCTTTGATCTACTGTAATGGGAAGTTGTGAGGATATATGTGTAAGGCAGGTATTTCTAGTTGTTGGAAGGAAGATAGGCTGAAAGAACACATACTTCACAGGTGAGGGGGCCTGGATTAGATCCTAGAAACAGAACCATGAAACCAAATAACTAAATTAAAAAGTAAAAAGTTTAAAAGGAGAAAGACAGAATTCATATGGTTGAGAAAAAGTAGCAATGCAGAGAAAGTAGAAAGAATTGGAAGGGTTTGCTCTACTGAAACCTCAGTCGCCTGTTGTCTCTGTGTAAGATACTGAGATATCCTATAGAGCCTAGTCTCCATCATGGTAGAGCTGAACATAACCCTGGCTTAAAAGTTGGACTTGAAGGAGGGCCTGAGGAGGGAGTATCTGACTAGTTGTCACATCACACCATGTGAGCAAGTAACACTCTGTGAGGATTACAAGCTACATCTGCCATCTCTCAATTCTAGATATCAAATCACACAGGAGCCATACTGTAGCTCATCCTCAGCAGACATACAATAAGGCATATCATGGTCCTGAGCTAGTGGCTGCAATAGAAAACCACCAGGATGGTTTGGGAGATAGTTCAGGCAGTAATGTTCTTGTCTTGTACACACAAGACCTAAGTTTGATGCCCTAGAACTGACATTTCAAGAACACAGGCATGGAGGCATGCACTTGTAATCTCAACACTAGTGAGCCAGGGCAGGAGAATCTCTGGAGCTTTTTCACCAGCTAATCTATCTTACTTCGAATCCTAGTAGTGATTTCTGGATGAACGAGACTCTGTCTCAAAGGGAAAAAAAGGTCAATGGCACCTAAGGGATGCTACTCAAGGTGTCCTCCCTGTGGAGCAAGGCTCACAGACTGCTCCACACCCTCTCTTTAATATGAGGAGTTAAGAATCTTTAGACCACTTTATTATCTTCAATAAACAAACAAACAAACAAACAAAACTGTTGAATTTCAAACCTTCCTTTTGTACTTCTGTAGAATGGAGTAAAAAAAAAAAAGGGTGTGTGTGAAACCTGTGTACTCCAGTTGAGCTCAGCAACTTGAGAAAGACTTTATCCAAATGAGCTCCCATTGCGTCATTTGGTCATGTGATCTAACATGGCCATCTACCTCATCTGTCTAAAGTAAATACTTTTGAACAAAGCTATAGCTGACTCTCATGCAGTACAATAGGTTAAATATGTTACCACCACAAGCATCCCTAAAAGGGTCCCACTAGCCAGGGGGAAATGACATAGATGGATCAGTAAGTTGACATCCCAAGAAAAGCATGTATTGTATGGGGGAAATATCTGCTACATAGGAAGGGAAGTACTGCTCTGAAGCCACTCTCTGGTAATACATTTCTCAGAGATCAGGGAAAATGTAAACAGCATTTCTTAACATTCTCTTGGCATCTTCTATGTCTATCATAAAGAAGTACTGGTGATGAGCATGTGATTCCCTTTAACATTGAATGGTTAATTAACCCATTGAATGAGTAGGGTAGTGGTGGTGTGAAATCCAGCTTCACAGATCACAGGGACCAGAGATAGTCCTCCCTTGTAACCCTTCTGCATGACTAGGGGGGAGCTTAGCAAAGAAAATCTAGCCACAAAGGATATAAACTGCTCTCTATTCATGAAGTATAAGCCTGCCTAGTTGACTTCCTGAAGGAGACACCAACGGTGAAGAACTAGGGCTACACTGGTCTGACAGTTCCAGCAAAACAGACATTTAGCATGGTAGCTGAATAAGAACTCCATGCAGAACACTGACAGTCATAGAAATCAAGAATCAAGCCATTAGAGGAGAGTGGTAGAGGGACTTAGGTAGACTTGGATCGTGAATGAGAACTTCCTGGGATGGCTGCTTTTTGCTTCCAGAAAACACTGAGGAGAAAAAAAGGCAAGAAGAATTGGGGCAGGTATCTAAACAGGATCAATAGAAGGAAGGAGGAGGACCCAAGGACCCAATAAAATACCCAAGCCTGCTTCTGTTTAGGGTATCTCTATTCTTAGGCTTCTTCTATCAATGTACAAAGATCTTACTTTTCCTTTCTGCTGTCTTGGTTTTCTGTCCTTCCCAGACATTCAATTCTGTGTTCCTGCCAGGGAATATGCTAGATAATCCCATAGAGAAGTGTCATCATTCCTGTTATAGCATTGGATCTGCATCCAGTTAGAAATGACTGTTACTCAGCTTGTCTCTCCTCTGCTCACTCGGATAACTAGACACTCAATGTAAAAGGTGCAAAGAAAACATGGAAAGAGCAGGTTATAAAAGGCAGGACCTTGCATTGGGGTATGCTTGTCTAAAAAATCAGAGAGCTCAAATTCAGACCGAAACATTTGGTAGTTCCACTACCATTTCAATGTTTAATTTGATATTTAAATGAAGTTTGGGGTCCATCAGTCTCAACTACATAGGAGATGGTCAATACAAAGAGCTCTTGGCCACAGTCAACTATTGGCAAACACTGACGTGAGTCTATTGAAATCCTCAGCATTGGCTCCTAGTCTGCAAGACATTTGTAGTAGTAAACAATTTCACCTCAACACCCAGAAGTAAACTAAACAATGTAGGTGGGGATGGTACCAGGAGAACTCACCTGGTACCAACACATCAGTGGAACAGAAAAGGAAAGAGCAAATAAGGAAGAGAGAGTAATTTGAATTAAAAGAAACTAAAAGTGAAATTAACTAATTATTGTGTATATAACGTTTGAAACATGGTTAAGAAAATATAAAAAATATCTTTGAGGTCATCATTGAAATCAAATAGGGATTTAATATTAGAATTTTACTAAAGAAGTCCTAAATTTGTTAGGTATAAAAAATATAATATGATTCACTAGATGCTTTCCAAAACATCTAGGAGGAAAGTAATCACTCTTGTGATCATTTTTGAAGTATATCATCAAAGAAAAGAGAAAGGAAAAAGGAAAAAAATAGATTAAACAAAGAGGTAGATCATCTTTTTATGATAACATTTTATTTCATTTTATGTGTATTTCAGTTTGCCTGAATATATGTATGTGTATCAAATATGTGCCCGGTGCCCATGAAGGACAGAAGGAATTGAATCCCCAGGAACTGGAGTGACTGTGAGCCAGGATGAGGGGGCTGGGAGCTGAACCTAAGTCCTTTGTAAGTGCCTTTAACTGCTATTCTTCTCTTCAGTCCCGAGGCAGAGTTTTGAGATATATTGAATCTGTACAATAGACTTATGAACATTATTTTAACATGTATGCTTATGGATTTTAGGAAATTTCACTAAAAATTAACTAGTAGCTTTAACAGGAATTGTCAGTCCCTTGAATCTTGTACTTGAATTCTAGTCAGATTCTTACAGTTATGCTCCTTTCTGGCACAATTTTTAAAATGTAATCCTCTTTCCAGAATTGTCCTCCACATTCACCCAAACATCCATCTTTGCAACTTGACTATAAACAACCAATAACAGGACTCAAACAGTATCTAGGTATGTCTAGAAAAACTTTTGCAAGTGGATGCATGAAGAACAGATGGCAAGGCTATCCTGGGTTACATGATACCCTGTTTACTGAATGAATACATACAATGCACATTCCTGTATACATCTACACATATGTGCACACACATGTATGTAAAATTGCTCTTACAGAAATCTGGAGGTAGCATCTAATGCCTGGTAGGTTAATTTCTTAGTAGGTCTCCACTCATAATTCTTCAGATTTCATCCCTACCCTGTTCTGAGTAACTTTGAAATTAGAATCAGGCAAATTATTAATTCTTCATTCTGTTGTGTCCCGACTCAGTGACCCGGAAAAGACAATGACCTCACTGAGCCACAGTTTACTCTTCTGAAAACAATGGTATCTACCTCTGGCTATGTTGTAAGACTCAGAGGTTTAACATACATAAAAACACCAGCATACTGCTATGAGATGGAGGATTGATCCAGGAGTAGTGAAAGTCATTAGTGTTAGGTGCACTATACAGTCACTATACAGAACTCTCATCATCCCTTCAGCTACCCTGTGGCTCTCTGTTGTGCATCTTGTACCTTGCTAGTTGCACACAGCCACTGCTCTGCTTTCACAGTTTAAATGAGTGCAACCTGGGCTAAAATTACGTGTAAGTAAATCAATCCTACTGTACGATCCTTTGTACCTCACTTCCTTCACTTTGCAACATGTTTTGGACTTTCTCCTGTTACTATATATCCTTACTATATATCTTGTTACTTTTCTCATCTTACTTAATAAGTACCATTCCAACATACAGGTGTCAGAAGTTCTTCATGTCTCCATGAGCTAATGGCTATGTGAGCTGTTTGCTGTGTGAGGATTTTGCATTTCAGTAAGCAGATGACTAATACAGTGTTTAGCGTTTTAGAATCTACCAAACTTTCCCGGGTGCCTCTGTATGATGCTCTGTATTCTCACGTGCACTTGGACCATATAACCATCCTTCCCTTCCCTCTCATCTCGTTTCCTTTCTCCTCTCTCTCTTCCCTTCCCTCCCTTCCTTTCTTTTTCTCTCTCTCCTTCCTTCTATCTTTCTTGCATTCTTTTTTTATGCTGTTGATGTTTGTGCTGGGCTAATATATGTGCAGTGGAGTCCCACTGTGGTTTTGATTTGCATCTGCCTCATGACTAACAGTGCAGAACATATTGCTTATCCTTAGGTGTTTTAGGGATAGTTATTTGGTTTTGTTTCTGAGTTTTTCTAAAAATCAGATAAATGAGTTATAAATACTTCTCCAAATCTGTGATTGTGGTTTCATTTTTTCTTTCTTTTTTCAATTAATTAATTAAAATTGTTTTACTTATTCACTCTACATCCTACTCACTGTCCTATTCTCAGTCATTCTTTCCCACAATCCTTTGTCCATCCCCCCTTCTCCTCTGAGCAGGTGAGGGCCCCCTGGGCATTATACAACACAAAAGCATTATATTTTGAAAATGTTCAACTTACCAGTGTTTTCATTTTATGGTTTCTTTGCTTGTATCCTATCCATAAAAAATTTCCTTACGATTCAATTAAACTTATTTATCTCAGATACATTCCTATCTGTGGTATTAATATTTACAATTTTTTGATTGATTACTTAGGTCTATGGGTCATTTGTATAAAACACAAGGAGAAAGGTATGGAGCTTTTTTTCATTAGATTTGATTCTTCAGTTGTTTAAACACAATCTTTGTTAAAAAAGATAAGTTTTCCTCATTAAATGAATTTAGTCTTTCCTTCAATGATCAGTTAGCTACACAGGTATGTCTACTTGCAATTATTCTATATTGGTTTAATAATGAAATCTGTCTTTACATTAGTGGCCCCCAGTCTCAATTATAGCTTTATAATAAATCTTATAGTCGGGCAGAATGAGGAAACTCTCGTCTTCAGTTTTGTTTGTTTTTTAAAAATAACAAATCTTTTGTTCCTTTGTGAATTTCAAGTTAGGTTTATATATTTCTACAAGAAGACATTACTCTTATTTGGTTGTGTCCTGGGCTGATGAGCTACTGAGTAGGCTGCCATTCATAGAGTCCTGAGTTTTCCAGTTCACAAACCTAGTGCAATCCTTCATATAGTCAAGTAATCTTCATATAGTCAAGTAATATGTTGCAGTTGTCACACTGTGGATCTTGTAGGTTTTTGTTGACTATATCTTTGAAATCTTAATTCTTCTGGATTTTATTGTAGATAGCACTAAGAAATTTAATTCAACTATTTGTTACTGGTATATATAAGTTCTCTTCATTGTCAAGTATTAATTTGTCCTGTGACCTTGTAAAATTGTTTGAGGACACGTTTAAGAATTAGAACTGCAGAACTGCCTGCTATATTATCTGACTAAATGCAGTCACAAGTCCTTTCACACATGTTCACCCTTTATGCTTCTTAGCTTCTCTCTTCACACAGGTTAAGATCTCCATTGAACACTGAGTTTTAGGACGGAAAAGAGTTTTCCACTGATGTATGCTAGACTGTATGAGGAAGCAATCTAATTCTAGAAAATAAATAGAATATGAGCTGTAGGTCATTGTATATTCTTTATCATAATGAAGATATTCTATTCTTAGCCTATTCTTATATTAATCATAAATATTAAATGCTGTCAGATCTCCTTTTGCCTCTATTAAGCTAACCATGGTATGCTTGACTTTCATTCTTTCAACAGTGAGAATCACATTTATTGATGTTGTGATTGATAGACAAAATTGTATTGTCCATTGGACATATTGATTCATATTGTCCTCTGGACAGATTGGTGTATTTATTTCACAAATGTTTGTTGAAGAGATTTTCAGTTATGTTAAGTAGAATGTTGGTCTCTGGTTTTTCTGCTTTTTTTCCTCTTTCTTCTGTGTTTTTCTGTTCATTATATCAAGAGAATTCCAGATTAATTGAGTTGGTGAGTACTCTAAGAATGTATTAATTTTCTGAAATAATTTCTAAATTGTAAATTGACATTGTATCTTATAATTACTTCTCACAAAGAAGTTCATGTGGTCCTAGATTCTTCATTGTGGCATATGTTTTTTTAATTCAGCATAATATTATTATTGATTCTTTGGGAATTCTACACCATATACCTCATCACACTCAAATCCAGTCTTTCCATGTCTACCCTGTCCCAGACCCTGTGACTCTCCCAAAAGATCAACAACAGCAACAAAACAAAAACAAAAGCTAAACCAAACCAAAACAATAACAATGAAACCAAGTCCAGTTTGCGATTCTCCGCCCCACCCCCCCTCTCTCTCCCTCTCTCTCTCTCTCTCTCTCTCTCTCTCTCTCTCTCTCTCTCTCTCTCCCTCTCCCTCTCTCTCTCTCTCTCTCTCTCTCTCTCACCAGAGCATGGTCAGACTCTCAGTTGCTGCTACTTAAATAGAACTGAGTCCTTTCTGTCTTAACCGCACACTAGAAGCCATCAGTTATGCAGAGCTATACTTTGACTTTGTCATCCTTATCATAGTTATGGCCTCAGGGGGCGAAGAAGCATCTAGCCTCGAAGAGCCTTGAAGTGCCAGGGTGAGAGGATACCCAGATGCACCCCCATCTGATCACAAGAAAAAGTGAAAGGGGAGGATTGCAGGAAGGGGTGACTGGGAGGGATGTAAAGTGAATACGAAAATAATTATTTAAAAAGAGTTCTCTTTGGTGACTTCTCGTTTAGGCTCTTACTTTTAGAGAAGGTTGAAGGTGGTACAGATTGTCAGAGAAGCCTTCCATGTCTGATTTTCCTCAATGGTGTATCTGCAGTCATCAGTATCCTTACCTAAGAAGTTTTCTTGCTCTTTATAGTCAGCAGGAGCAAGGATCATGACTTCTTCTTGGTTTCTGGTGACAGCACAGACCATGAACATGGCCCTCAGTTGCCATAGGATTATGGACCAAGACAAGGTCTCAGAAACATCCCTGACCACAGACATCAACCTGGTTTTAGGTGGTATTGCAGGCTACTCACATCAAATGGCCCCAGCAGCAGCATGATCCTTGGACATCAACATGGCCTCAGGCAGTAGCCTGACCACAGACAGCCAGAAATGGCCCTCTCAGCAGCAACATAGGAAACATATCACCACAGCCCCAGGTGACTGTGCAGGCTACTCAGGCCAGTATGGCCCCCAATGGCAGCAAGGCTTATAAGAAATCAACACGGCCTCATTAAATCGTATTTAAATTACAGAACCATCTTTAATATAGAGGTTATTCTATTTCTTATGCTTTTAAATAACTTGAATCATATATATATATATAAAATTTTCACCCAATTCATCAAGTTAACTGGCATTGTCTTTTTCCTCTGTGTATTTTCAATGTTGTATATTAAGCAGCTGTATTACTTTAGTTAGGAACAGATCAGTAACTTCTCGATCAAGAGAAAAGAAGAAAGACCTACATTAAAGATCTATGTTAAAATTTTAAAAGAAATTGCCAGTTAAATGAGATTTGAAATTTTCATTTTTTTCAAAATGTTAGGCAACCATGGACTACATTGATGATCTAAATTATTCTGAGAATTACCAGAAGTGTGCTGTATAGCCATTTAAAAGGAAGCTTCTTGTGCCTCAGACTGGGGATTTTCTTAGTCTATTGTTGTGGGGAATGTTGTCAGTACAAGTGGCTTTCTATATGTATTTAATATTTTAGGTTCATTTAAAATCATAAGATTGTTTGAGGCTTTTTCGAGCAAACTAGGTGTTATTTGTCCCTTGTGTCTTCTTCTGTATTTACCTCCCTATGTCCTTCTCAGCAAAAGGTACTTCCAATTTTTCTCTTTCCTACTTTATATCACCTGTATTCTGTTCCCATACATATCAACCATGACATATGTACATTGGATAAATTATGGCAACAGTGAGTAAGAAAAGATGTAGGATTATGGAAAACTCATGAAGAAAATCACAAGGTGGCACTTCAGTAGCTTGGCCACACTGTCTTCCTGGGACTCTACTAATTAAAGAGTGAGAGAAACAGCTAATATTTATATTACACTTGTCATGCATTGGAGATTGTTATAATTTTGATTATTTACAGTAGTTCTCTCTGCCATTCTGATTGTTAGTCACCACTATCACTATTCTATGGTGCAGGACCGAAAGGAAAAGAGCAGCAGAAAGGGAACATACTCAAAATACAGAGAGCAGGAAGTTACACCTAGGAAGTGATGTCCTTTGTAGCCCAGGAGCCTTTGACATGAGTAAAGCGGGAAGGAGATGACAGGATCCAACTACCAAGTTTTCCTTTGATCACTACATGCTCACTATGTTAGGTGCAGCCACAAATACACACAGGAGCGCATGCATGCACACACAGTTAGCTGATACTATGGAACAACGTAAAAATAAGATTAAAGACAAAGAATATGAGAGAGAGGTACAATTGATGATGTTACCTGAATGGAGACCTGGAAAGTACTTTCTAGGCAGGCAAAGTCATTGCAAAATGCAGCATTGTGGGATCTGAGAAGGAAATGGGATCAGTAGGAGGAAACCTTGCAAAGTCAAAATGATATAACCCATAGGGAGTTTGGAGACCAGTCTTGGACTAAATGAGCTGAGGAGCTGGTGGGGCTGTAGGGTGGCATCTCAACCTGCCTTTCTCCCTCACTATGGCTGTTATGAGAAAGATTAGGAAGACCAGGCACAGGTCATCACAGTGCACCATGTCATTTCATTTCAGGTTGGCAACAGTACTTTCCTCATCATAGGACATTGGGCCTCTGTAAAATATAGACCAAATTGAATCTGAAGATGAATTGAATGTCTCTAGCTTTCAATTTTCTTCATAATTTTCAAAAGGTTGTGAAAGGATCTCATTATGTTGCTCTGACTGTCCTTGAACTCTCTTTTTTCACAGGGGCCATAAAATTGGCATCCTCCTGTCTCTGCTACCTAGTAGCTGAGATGACAGGCTAGCACCACCAGTCCTGGCTGGCAACTATTCTTAGTGTCCTCATCCATTAAATAACGATAGCAGCAGCAGGTACACAACACACCTGCAGCAGGTGCACAGCACACCTGCTTGCCAGCTGTGTGACTCTCAGACTCCCAAGTTTTGATCCTCACTTTGAATACTTTTGTGAAATACTTCATGTTATTTCAACTTCTGAGATGGAAGTGGAAAAACTAAGCATAGAAGTTTAAATAATTTGTCTAAGGTCAGATCAGTAAATGAGATGAAATCCGGGATGGGACCTGGATAGAGTTCTGACTGGATTCTTTATGGTGACTGCTAACAACAACTTCAAAAGACTTCAGGTCTGAAGTTGTGCTCTCCACAAATATGCTCTCTGCAAAACATTGTCATATAGCAATGGTAGATGTTTCTTCTGACAACAGTAAAGGCAGGAAGTGGGGGCGGGGAAGACTCCATGCACATTTGATGTGTGGTATTTCCATCTTTGGGGTTATTATAACTGTGTGACTATCTATTTAATTCTACAGTGACATAACTCTTTTTTTTTGACTCAGAAAATCAATATACTATTTTTCAAGGCTTCAGTTTGACAATGACCTGTGGCCTGAGAATCAGATTACTTAAAATCAATCCTGACTTCCCACCACTGCCGTGCAGCCTCCGGCTTGGTACCTGCAATTGTATAACACGTCTCAGGTCCTGGCTGCTCTGTCTTCCACGGTGTCAGTATTGGCCCCATTTTCTGATTATAGGATGTGCTCAGAGGTATAGGTTTGCAGAGTACTCTGCCCTCTGTCCCGTGTTATCTAAATGCAAAACAGTTTATTTTACTGTGAGCTGTGTGATTTACAGGCAGACCTGACGTTCCCCAACCCCCATCTATACAAATAAGAATTTCCTAACGTAAAACTGTCCCTGTTCTGCATCTATTCTAGAGTTTCTCCTAGAGGACATACAAGGGGCACTCTTCTATAACAGCATCGTTTGTCTTTCTGAAACAAAGCCTGCCCAAGAAGGAGGGCTAAATTGCACAGCATCCTCTCAGTGGTAGCCTCTGCTCCGAGCTGGTGATTGAGATATGTCAGTATGTGCCCAATCCTCTACTTACACACATTCCAGAAAAACAACTCAAGATCTAATTTACTTGATCATTCAATAGAAACTCCTGTATGGGAGGTGGCAGTGGAAGCGAAACCCATATATAATTTGATAAGGCCAAAAAAATAGATGTGATAAGACACACCTATAATCTCAGCCTTAGGATACTGAGGAAAGAAAAATATAGACTCGAAGGCTAGCCTGGATTACATTGCAAGAACCTACTCTGGATTCCCCTCCCCTTGCTCAGACACACACACACACACACACACACACACACACACACACACACACTCACAGAGAGAGAGAGAGAGCTAGAGAGAGAGAGAAGGAGGAGGAGGAGGAGGAAAAGGAGGAGGAGGAAGAGGAGGGAGGGAGGGAGAGAGGGAGAGTTACAAAGAGAAAGACTTACATGAAAACATGAAAGCATCCATTTCTTTCAAGAATTAATCTCTCAGATGTTTAACAATTTGACAGTCTGCAATTGTCAGATACAAATGATACTATTTACTTATGTGCCGACTGACTCTTTCCCCTTCTCACACAAGAACTACAAAATATTTGCCACACACCATGAGATATACCAGTGGCTAGGTTTCCATGGTGACTTAGAGAAAATCTCATTTCAGGTTTGAATCTTTTAGTCATTCTTTTGCAATGAGACCCAAAAGATATCCTTTAATTCCCCATGGTATGCTTGCCAAAAATGAGTCCTTAGTCTGGGACAAAGTAGGAAAATTCTGAGGGAAAGAAAAGTCAAGTTTTCCTCATTGTGATTTATCACACAGCCCAGCCACTGCCTCAACTGCTCCTTTGAGAGGGTCAGGAGAGGGCAGGACTAACAGAAATCTTCTGTTGTTGGGTTTTGTCCAAGTACTAAGTGTGAGCAAGTCCCCTATTACTGCTAGAACCCGAGGCAATAAAACCTTGAGTTCCCAAGTGTGGCAAAGACAACAAAAGCTTTTATCTGTGGGATAAATTATTAATCATCAAGATGTGTCTCCCTTGACATCAATAACACCAGAAAAATCAATTTGTTCTGGTCCAGTGTGTGCTAGTGACTGACTTGCCCCTTAATGTAGGTCAAACTTAGATTTGATGCTCTGATAACCAGAAGTTCAGGATGGATGAGGAGTTCTTCAGTGTCTGTGCAATGCCAGTTCCAGGTAGGAAGTGCTGGGAGGCAGAGACTGGGGAGAGGTGGTCCACTCAGGGAAAGGAGAGTCACAATTGCAACTAGAGAGAAAAAAGAAATCCTCTAAGGAGCCATTAAAGCCATGACAGCTGCCACATGACTATTGTTCCTCTTACTACTGAAGGACTTGAGGGGAAAGCACAGCAAACTCTAATGCTTCTGCCCTTGCTCCACTTTTGTTATAGCAGTTGATGAAAAATAAGATGTCTTTCTTTGCCCAAGAGGGAGTACAAGAATGAAAGCAGTGTGTCTTCCTGTCCTCCAGATGCTCTTTGAAACGAGAAAGGGGATTCAAGCTTTAATCCTTTCTCTCTCTCTCTCTCTCTCTCTCTCTCTCTCTCTCTCTCTCTCTCTCTCTCTCTCTCTCTCTCTCTCTCTCTTTTTCTCTCTCAAAACTAACTAGCAGGCAAACCTAGTCAAAATAACCCTGAGCAAGGATTTTCTGGCTATTCTCTGGTAGAATGAAAACCTGCAATGAGGTGCCATGGACCGGGTGTCATCTGCCTCTAAATGATAGCCCTTGTTGACAGGCTACCTGGAGGGAAATCAGCTCATGGGACTGCATGGAGGTTCTCTGCAGCTTTGCTGAATGAGTCCCTCCTGTACCTATTCACATGTGTGTCCCTGAGAAGTCTGCACTTCAGGGCTTGAAGGCTGCACCAGATGCACAGCTAGGAAAAGCTCCAATTCCCAAGCTGTCTGAAACCATTTTGGCTCCCAGGCCTTGCTCCCATGGCCATCACTAAAGCGGAGTAGGTACTGCTGCCATGTGTCATGCCTCCTTGGAAATACCCTAGATCACAACTGCACTACATATCATTTGAGTTGTGTAGACATGTAAGACAGGGACACTGTGACAATGAGAAGAGTCTTAATCTGGGCAGAAGTGAGTATTGGTACAGACTTTCTTTCTATGCATCAGATAGACTGACATTGCTTTAGGAAAGACCTGGAAGTTACAATGCTAAGTCTGTATCACCACTTAGCTACTATGTTTCTTTGTGTAGTTTCCTTAATGATATATGCCTCCACTTATTCACCTTGAGGTATGCACATTATACAGGTTATAACTGAATGAGGAAACCTGAGGACTCCTCATTCTTGTCCTCGTCAGAGATGTTCGTTGCAACTAATATTGGCAAAAATCAAGCCACCCTGTCAACCAGAGCTCAGTGCTATAAACACCCTCCACTGATCTTGCCGGTCAGAGGCTCACACAGGCAGAGAGTAACAATTTGTCTCTGTTCTTGGTGTCTAGATCTGGGTGAAGTGGCCCCATGGCTAGAAGTCATTTGAAGGCATCTGGTCTATTTGTTCATGGACTCAGCTTGTGTTGGTTGTTGGCCCAGCCAGACTTTTGAAGTCCTGTTTTCCAGTAACTGAGGATATAACCATATTACAGACAGGACCTTCAAGAGATGACTGGTCTATAATATAATAATCAGGGTGGGCTCAGAGCTAGTCACTAATTTCCTTGTTAAGAAAAAGGTATGGGTACACCCAGAGGGACCAGCCAGGAAGACATAGGATGAAAATAACTATCTACATCCCAAGAAGAGGTACTTAAGATCCCTTAGTCTTGGATTACCATTCTCCAGAGTGCTGATACAATGTGTTACTGTTATTTAATATGCCCCACCTATGGTACTTTGTTTTGGATACCTAGAGAAGAACTCCCTAGTGGCCTTAGTCTTCTCTCACAATGACGCCTACGTCTGTGGGTGGGTCAGGCTCTTTGCAGTGTTAGAATGCTCAGCTAGCTTTCTTCTCAGCCTTAAAGTAACATCCTTAAGAATCAGCTGTGTTGAGTGGGCCCTTATGTAAGAAAGAGGAAGACTAGATGCCATTCCTTGATTAAAACTTGAGGAAATTTCAGAAGGCCGTGTATATTTTGGAGGCAGGAAATTATTGTAGCTACTGTGGGAAATCTTTGGCTGGCATTTGCCATTTGTATAATAAAATCACACACTGAGCAACCCACATTGCTTTTTCTTTCTAGCTTTAGTTTACATGTTAATGAATAACACTTGGTTACTTAAGCTTACTCTCTGATCCTAGCAAAAGGAGATCTTCAGACCTCGCTGCAATAAGAATTTTAGTTTCATTTTAGACCTGCTCTACCCTGGCGGCAGGAAACTGAAAGAAACACATATGGGTGGGAAGATAATACCTCCTTTTCCAAAGAGCAAGACCTGCCAATCTTGTTACCAGCTCCTGTGAACAATGGAACGATTTTCTAAATTTTCCATTTTTTTTTCCAGGATGATCCTGGATGCATCCACCCAGAGATTTGTAAGTCTCAGGATTAAGCTTAAAAGCACTCACAAAAGGCAGCATGTCCATGACCCTTTGAGGAGCCAGATCTCCATTTAAAGGTCTTCCTGACTGTGACATTTTACTCACTCGCTTATTCAATCAGCAAGTATTTATTGAATATCTGCAATATGTCACATTGTGTACGTGTCACTGGAACGAGCAAGCAAAATGCCATTCTTTCCTGAACGACAAAGCTTACAATCTAATTAGACAGCAGTCACATGAAATAAATAGTGAGTGAAATTGTATTGTTTACTGTGACTTTCTTTTTGTGTATGTGTGTGATAGGCATGGCCACATATGTGTGCAGGTGCACATGCCTATCTGTGCTCTGAATTTTTAGGTATGTGTCTAAGCTCAATGTCAAGTCCCTTCCTTGATCAATCTGTACTTTACTGAGTCAGGATCTTTCTATTGAACCAGAGCCTGCCACTCAGCTATCCTGTTTACCTTGGAAACCCCATGTCTCTACATTCCTATTACTGGCATTACAAGATACCTACATAGCTTTGATGCAGATTTCGGAGATTCAGACTCTGGGTCTCATACTTGCATGGCAAATGCTGTATCCACTGAGATATTTGTATACTCTAATTCCATCCATACCATTCTATTATCATATATATGCAAAAGAAAACATATAGAATCTTTCTGTACCATTTTTATTTCTCCTTATAATATATTCTCTAATTCATTCATGTTGTCATGAATAACAGCCTTTTAAGAGGAATTCCCTTCCTTTAAAAATCTACAATATATATATATATATATATATATATATATATATATATATATATATCATGATTTATTTATCAGATATCTCTTGATAAACACTTTGGTTTCACAATTCAGCTATCATGATGTGTACCATGATCAACATGGACATTCAGCTCTCTCGACATTTTGATTTCATCTCCTTTGGGTAAATATTCCGTCGTAGGGTTTGCAGAATCACATGGTCACTCCACACTTCTTGCAGGTACTTACATCCATTATGAAATCTGGACCCGATCTCCCAAATTCCACCTTTAAAAGTAGTTATACATGCTTATTACTTCAAATTTTCCATAGTTTATAAGTCTGTATAGGATTTTCAGGCTTCCCAGCATCAGGCTACAATCCAGGTTGGGTGGGTGTATGGATTTACCTATGGTGTGACTAGGGAAAGGCACACTGCCAAGCTCTGCTGGCACTTGGCAACATTCAGTGACTTCCAGATGGCTAGACTGAGGGTCTTGATTTCTTGGTAGCTGATAGCTAGTAGCTGCTTTCAAGTGCTTTCCATGTAGCAGGCAAAGCACTGCAGCTTCCTTCATCAAAGCCAGCAAAAGTAAGAGTTTTCTAACAGGATAAGCTTTTGTCTTTAAAAGTACAACTCTATATCTGGAAGCATCTATTCCTTTTTAGCTTTTCTCCATATTCTGAGGGTTATACAGACTTTACAGATCTTATGTATAGGTACTTGGGAGCAGAGAGGAAAAAAACACAAGGACTGAGCAACCATGGGCTGTCCTAGCAAGTTTGTCTTTTCCTTTATATTTTAACACCTGGGATAGAAATTGATCTTTCCAAGGTGCTGAGAACAAAATTCCAAGGCATTCTCATTTATATAGATATCAAGCCTTTTACACTACCTTTGAAGGTGTCTAACCTCTCATCACTGTCCCTGATTCACCCAAGCTCTATCATTTAGCATCTATCTGAACTCTCCATCTGACCACCTTCCAATTCTGCCCTTGCCCTTTGGAGCACCATCAAAACAGCAGGGAGAATAATCATATATAAATCATAAGTCAACCATGACAAGCCAGGAATGATGGCTCACATCTGTGTTCCTGGCATCTGGGACTCTGAGGCAGGAAGATTGCCATAAGTTCCACGCTAGTCTGGGCTACATACTATGTCCTAAGCCATTCTAGGCTACAGAATAAGAGCCTGTCTTAAAAATAAAAGCCCAGGAGATGTCTCAGTGGGCATGAAAATTTGCAACACAGCAAGAAGACCTGAATTCAAACCCTCAGCAAGCTACTTGTAGTTTCCACATCACGAGAAGCAAGCAGGAGGTTCTCTGGCTACTAGTTAAATCCAAGTTCAGAATCCAGCAAAACTTCCTGGAAGAGGGTTAGACCAACTGAGTCACTTGGAAAGGACACTCGCTCACCTTTCGAGTTGCCTATAGGCTATGTAATGTGTTCCAGGTGTCCAGATTTTGTCAGCTCTCATTCATCCTGTCGTGGGCTCTGATGATGCAGCTGTTTTGAGTTTGCTACTGTAGGTAACCCCTCAATCATATTTCTGTAATTCCAATAAAACTCATCAACTCAACAAGTTGGATTTAACTGGTATCCATAATTTGATCTTTTGTAGGCTCCCTATCTGAGGCAAGTAGACACATACATTGCATCTCCCCAGGAAAAGTATATTACATAACATTTAGACTTTTGGAATGGTAAATTGTCTCACAGTGCATATAATATTTACACAAATTATCTCACAGGGAAAACTAGTTTCTATAATGAGAAACGTGGTTGATCATCGCACATATCACCATACATCACTAGAATATTTCAAAATTTATTTCAGTAGTATGGAGGATTGAACCTACAGCCTCATACATTCTGACACTGCCCTCATTTAATAAAATCTTTCTTTCAAAATAAATTTTAATCAAGTTCTTATTATATTACTTTCCCCGTTCCCTTTCTCCCTCCAAACCCTTCTCTGCCTGTTCCTTTCAGCCCCTCATATACTCCACTCCCTCTCTAATTGACAGCCTCTTTTTCTTTGGTGATTGTTGTTAAATATATATGCAGCATGTTATAAATGCAACTCACTGACTTCATTTGCTGTTGCTTGTATGACTATGATTTTAGGGGTGACCACTTTGTATTGGAAAACCAATTAGGGTGCTCATTCCTGGGAGAGACTAATTCTCTCTCACCCAGAAGTCACCACCTGCCTATAGTTCTGTGGCTAGGAAAACACTTAAGGCCCATGGTACATCTCAGAAGAGAAAATAGAGAGATGAAGGGACAAAGGACCTGGAAGTTGGTTGTGAGATTATGTTTCCTAGGAAGAAAAGGGAAGTTACCACCATGATACCTGAACACTATGACTTCCTAAACAAGACTTGAATGATAACCATGCCAAAAGACAAGCTAATATGGAAGAGGAAACCCTCTTTCAGTAATCTTCTTTTATTTTTGATATTATAGTATAATTACATCATTGTTTTTAACTTAAAACAAATATTTGGAAGCAGAGTCCTGGTAAATAGCCTAAGCTAGCCTCGACCTTTCCTGCTGACACTGCTTCTGAGTCAGCCTCCAGAATGGCTAGCCTCGACCTTTCCTGCTGACATTGCTTCTGAGTCAGCCTCCAGAATGGCTGAAATTTCAGACCTATGCTGCCAGACTTGCCTCAGATAGATTTTTTTTTTTAAGCTCTGTGCTACACACTTAGTTTAGTTTATTACTTTTCCTTTATGATAGCATTAGCTGAATACTCGCTGGCAGTGGTCTTCTTCCCATTCCACACAGCTTTCTTATATGAACTAAAATGAACATTTGATATAGGAGGTTGATCTTTCTGTATCCTTCATGAGCCCATCGACACGGCCAGTAGATTCACAAACCCCTACATCTGACTTTGTAATAACCCCAGTTATTCATTTAGCACACTTCTCCTTATCATTCAAGACTCAGTCAGGTGTGATCTCAGCCAGTTTTTCAAACCGGTTCCAGCTTTCCTAAAAGATGCTTTTCTGGCTCTCCATTTTTATAAGCTGTGTGCTCTGTCACCATGGGAGTCCAACGGGGAGTGTAATTAAATGAGTCACACTTTGTAATGTGTCTACAAGTGATAAGCACTATTGAAATTGTTTAAAAATCAAATTAAAAGAACTACACATTACCAATCTATGTAGTGTATCCTCAGGTCCTCGCCTAAAGTGGCAATCAATGAACAAGACTAAATGAATGGAAGAAGCTGACAAGATGCAGATTAGCTGTAACAAGGAGAAGAAATCATTGCACAAGTCATAGCAACCTGACTAATGAAACAAATCTGAGTCTCCACCCTTCAGGCCACATCGAGAAAGAGATGCCAGGGCCCCTACTTGCACCATAGAATGAATTTGTATTTGTTACAATTGCTAGGACAGAGCACTGGGCAGAAGCAACTCAATAGAGTAGGGGCTTCTTTGGCCCATAATTTCAGAGACCTCAGGCCACCAAAGGGTATAGGCATGGAGGTGAGAATGACTTGGTTCTTGGTAGCAGAAATGTATATCTGCGTTTTCTTACATGATTTGGTCAGAAAGCAGATCCTGGACCAGACACAGAATCTAGCTATTATAAAGGTTTTCCATTTCCAGTGGTCTATGTCTTTGCAACTATGTCCTATGTCCTAATATTTCTAGTTCCTTCTAACAGAGCACTATCATCCAAGGACTGAGTGATCATACTGTAAACCCTTTGGGAACATTTCACCTACAATATTTAACAAATGTCTTAATTTACAAAAATAACACTCTGAAATATTCTGCATTTGCTCTGTGGAGAAGAGAACCTGGAGAGGTGGTAAGCAAGGACATGCTAAGTGCTCATAGAGCAAGTGAAGCAATCCTGCAAAAGGAGGTATTCTGAATACTGGTCTCCAAAGCTTTCCGGACAAGCTCACTCTATAGTGGCAGAGAATCGTGGAAGGCATTGGTCTAGTCAGAAAACTTAGTGCAGTTCCTTAGTGCAGTTTTACAAAGGAAGCTTCTTAGAAGCTTGGATCAATTGACCTTAGCAGGCTGAGTTATACACCTGCCATCCTCTTAACAAAATTCATTTGCCTATCTCATGATGTGTGCTTTCTCCAGCCTTGTTGAAATCACAATTATTTGTGAATTAGTTGGATCTGAGGTAATAAGGTTTTCTCTGGTATCTTTAATTATATGTAAAAGTGGCAAGATAATTCCTTCATTTAGGGTAAGACAAAGGGGATTAATTAAACATGAAAAAAGAGGGACACACACACACACACACACACAGAGAGAGAGAGAGAGAGAGAGAGAGAGAGAGAGAGAGAGAGAGAGAGAGAGA
>NW_021604639.1:9390092-9401154 GCF_004785775.1 Grammomys surdaster | reverse complement strand
AGAGAGAGAGAGAGAGAGAGAGAGAGAGAGAGAGAGAGAGAGAGAGAAAAGTCAGATATGGGAAGGATTTCCTGTATTCAACATTAGGAATCTCATAAGTGTGGGGAGGAGAGCATCACCATCTGTGAGTCTTCAAAAGGTTTCTGTTTATATTTAGCTGGCCTTGTCCATTTTTCCATCCTGTGGGCACATGCTGTGGAAAAACCTCTTAAGGACTCCATACTGGCCAACTTTTCCAGTTGTATGATGCAATCACAATTATTTTCTTAGTAGAAGAGTGAGCTTAGGTGGTAATTTTATGTGGTAGAGAAAGGACTCAGAAACACTTTCTTCTCTAAACAAAACTATTACAAATAAAAATTCTGGGAACTGTCAACTGCCTTTACACTAAATTTCCTTTTTAAAAAAAAAGGCCTTCAAAACCAAATACTATGCCTGAGAGTTGACTTCACAGCACTTGGTAAGACTTCAGTCTCTGGACCCACATGGTGAAAGGAGAGAATGAATTTTTGCAAACTGACATCTGTTGGCAAGCAGTGGCATGTCTGTACCTATTTACATACAAATAAAATAAACAAATGTAAAAAAACAGAGTTATTTTCACAACTGAATGTGTTTTCCAATGGTGGTTCAAATTTTCAACCATCTTCTAATGGACTTTTTATGAGATCATTGGTCAGAAAAACCTAGAGCCAGAAAAAATACATCATGTTTCATAAAGCCTTCTGTCTTTATTTTTATTGATTAAGTTAGTAGTATAGACTTATGGGACATCAAATGATATTATGGTACAGGTGTAATGACCAAACCCAGGCTACCAGCACATTCATCACCTTAAACATTTGACATCTTCCATGATGAGAACATGTAAGAAATACAACACCGAACCATAAAGTATAAAATACTTGGTGCATTTATTATACACTGTGAAACAGAACTCAAAAGCTCTAATATTTTCATCCCTAGATGGTCATCTCATCATTCCACTGCTCTGTCATTTTCTTCTGGAATATAATTTAAATTTCATGTGTAAGGGATAACAGATAGCATGGAAGCATTTATCTCTCATCTGTCTGACTTATTTTCTTTGCAAATTCCATTAAAGTTATCATAATTTGTAAGGTTTTAAGGCTAGGTTGTATTTCTTTCTCTGTCTCTGTCTCTGTCTCTCTCTGTCTCTCTCTCTCTCTCTCTCCCTGTCTGTCTCTCTTTGTGTGTGTGTATGGGAAAGTGCAAACATAAGTGCATTTCCCATTTCCCATTGAGCTGGAGATACAGATGGCAGATGACTATGAGTTTCCTAACGTGAGTCTTGGTACTGAGCTCAGGTCCTCTGGAAAAGCAACAAGCACTATTAACATCTGAGCCATCTCTCCATCCTCAAGGATTTTTTTTTTGTACTTCTTCTTTAGAAAGTTCATTATTAGTGAGGAGAAATGCTTTTGATCTCAAGGCATTGTGAATAACTTTATATACTGAAACTTTTCTTAATTTATGTATCACAACTAGCAATTTTCTGATATATTTGCTAGACTTTTCTAAGGAGATTATGCCATCAGCAAACACTAACAACATCGCTTCCTTCCTTTCCATTCATATGCCTTTTATTGACCTTTCTCATCTTATCTCTTCAGTAAGGACATCCAATGCTACACAGAGTAGAAGTAGCCGGAAAGGTCATCTTGTTTATTACAGTTTTTTAGAGAAATAGATTATAAATTTTCACCATTGAGCATGATGGTAGATGTGAGCTTTTATTGATGACTTTTGTTCTAATGAAATATGCTCTTTCTGTACCCAATGTGTTGTCTTTTAAAACAAGTCTCTGGTTTCACATTGTTCTCAGTCTTCGTTCTTCCTTCTCCTAGACCTGACTCTTTAAGTGTCTATTTGAATTTTAAACCTACATATCATAATCCAAACAGAAGTCTATTTCTTTTTTCAGTTTTCCTACTCACAGAATGGCCACAATTTCTAAAGTTATCTAAGGGAAAGATTCTAAGTT
Source organism: Grammomys surdaster (assembly GCF_004785775.1). Taxonomy (NCBI): domain Eukaryota; kingdom Metazoa; phylum Chordata; class Mammalia; order Rodentia; family Muridae; genus Grammomys; species Grammomys surdaster. The sequence goes on along the minus strand of NW_021604639.1, from coordinate 9,399,149 downwards.
GAAGGCAATATGCTTTCAAAGCCCATCTCATGTTTCATCTTTTGTACTTCCATGCCATCTATCATCATTGATCTAGCATATTAGTTTACTACATATTCTTAGTAATATGTTTATTTCATTCTTTTATAGTTTCCTCATATGTAATCTTTTGTTGAATGAGCCTTGAGGACTTTTAACCCATCTCTTCTGATATCCTGATAAGTACCTCTACTTACCACAACATACGAGTGTCAACAACAACCCTGGGATTTCTTTTATATCTCAGTATCCACGCATCCAATTCACACTGGACTTGTTCACTTATTCATGTTTCTCAAACAACCCATGCTTATTGTTTCTTTTGTTTTATTTTTATTTTATTTTTTATTCTTGGATACTTGGATGATGCATCGTCACTTCCTTTAATGCCTTCATTTGTATATATATATATATATATATATATATATATATATATATATACAGAGTCAACACTAACATGTCATTGAAGTCTGAACTTACCATCTTCTCAAAGGTATTTCCTCATGTAACTGAATGCAGCCTTCAGAACTGTGGTTACAACCTGTTTTCTCTAGTCATCGCCCCTCTTTCTGACACTAGAAGTTTCCTTTATTTCTGTCTTTTTCTCCTTTAATCCAAGAGATCAGAGACTTCTTGTTCATCAGTGCAGAGCTGTCATATCAAACAGAGCATGCCAGGCACTAAGGGTTAGTAGATTGGCAGGATGGATGGATAAATAACAGGTGCTTTGTTGCAAGTAGAATACAAAGTCGAATAAACATAGGAAAGAAGTCTTAACAGAGCTTTGCTATGGTCTGGGAAAAATGCATTTCCACTGCCCTTCCTCTCCCGAGACAGCTAATCAGCTGGGAAGATAGAGACTGATAGAAAATAAATAAATGTATATAGAGAAATGGATACCTCAATTACAAATAAGTGTATGTAAAGAGACAGATATACACAGATAACAGTCTCTACGTTTTATCTAATGGAGAGAAGCATGAAGGAATCAATACATGTGTTTATAAACAGGTATGTACACATGTATAGCTATTGTACATATGTGAATGCGTATTTTTCAATAGCTCTTTGCTAGATTGGAGTTTTGGAGATTTGGGTTAAGATCAATAATTTTAATAGTATATAAATTTATGGAAGAGGAATTATCAGAGACTATTAAATATCATCAGATTAAAGAGAATAAGAGAAGTTAGACCAGAATATAGAGCATATTTGCTTTTTCCAAAGCAAATGTCAATGGTTAGTGCTTGGTTCATGGCTCATTTCATCTCCCACTTCTATCTGAAAGATTTACAGAATTCCTGATTTCAAAAGTTGTGTTCTGCACTCAGAATATATGAAGGACAAAAAAAATTATCATCAGGAAATAAAATGACCAATAGTGATAGGGAAGAAACAGTCTTGGATTAGTATTGTCAAAAGTTTTCCTTACTTCTTGGTATAAGAATATATAATCAGAACTTCCATCCTGTAACTTAGGATGGTCAGAGCAAAAACAAGTACAGTCACAGTGTCCTCTCAGATTGTCAAACCATGTAGATGATCACAGAGGAGTTGGCACCATTAATAGTGAAGGGAAATACTCTAAACATATGCACTCTAAAAAAAATATAAAGGGGAGATCTTTAAAATGTAGTATTTTAGTGTAATTATGCTAGTAGGAAAAAAAATGAAAACAATAATGAGTAGCAAAAGCATCTACAATTATGGGGTTGGGAAGATGCCTCATGCGTTAAAATATTTGCTATGCAAGTATGAGGACCTTTGTTCAGATCTATAGCACACGTATATAGCATATATGCACGTAGCAGCCTATGTCTGTAATCAGCATCCCAGAATAGGATAAGTAACAGGAAAGTCCTTAGGTTTCTCTAATCAGCCAGTCTATGCTGAATTGGTAAGTTGCAGATTCAGTGATAAACCATGTCTCAAAAAATAAGACAGAGAACAGCTGAGTCAGATACTCAATATTGATGTCTGACACCCCCTCCCCTCAACAACACACACACACATAGAAAAGAAGGGAAAAGTGACAGTATTTTATTGAATTCAGGAATGCGTACAGAAGAACCATGTGCACAATGGAAATACTTTTTCTTTCCCAACAGGAAAGCACAAGATAAATAAAAATTAATAACAGGTGCAATAGGTGAAAGGAAAATTATATTTCACATCCTCAAATATCACTTATGATTCAAGGGTTTCATGTTCTGCAAGATATTCTGCTTAGTAAAACCTCCTTTGAAAACACCCAACTTAGAGTTGGACATAGATTTTAGTTGGAAATGAAAGGTAAGCATGGTTTTGCAAGTCTTTCCTGAAAACATCACTGTAGTCAGAAGGAAAATGTAGCTTACTCAGCTATCCTGGTCCTGCAGACAGACTGGGAGGAGCTTAGGAGCTGAATCATCTTAGTGTCCAACTACACCTGGAGTGCTGTTTATCACAACTTTTGTGTTTGCCTCCCTCTTGGTGTTACTTGTTTTTTCATTTTAAATGTATTGCCTTTTAGGGCATTTACACTGTTTACGTTTATTTATATACAGCCTCCAGAATTGGATATAAAATGGAGGAAATGTTTCAAATTGTTGATTTTAATTGTATTTTTTTCTTACATTGAGGAAGAAAAACTCCAGAAAGCGACAGGCTAAGGAAAACTTTAACTAAGAAGACCCACATGACAATTAGCTGCTTGACTTGTCCTTGTATCTCAATACATTTACCAGGGTGGAAAATGTATAATCTTAGCATACTTAGAGGCTCAGAATGTATCCTGGGCTGAAAGCACACCTGCAGGCTCAAGAATGGCAATGTCAGAAATGCACACAACTGGGCAGTGGGCATGCACAACTCACCGTTATTACAGCTTTCCTAAAACTGTGCAAAGGATCCCTAAATCAGGGCTCTGTGTTGTTTCTCTACCTCTTGTATCATGTCTCCGACTCTGATGATTTTGTATCAGCTATAGTCACATTCCTTCTATATGTCTTGCATTTATTGACACACTTCAGTTTTCAATGAGGCATTCTTGATCATTTTGACCAAGTCTTGTTCTTCGGGTAGGATCTTCCAATGCTCCACCAGGATTATTTATGAATGGCTTCTACATAAGCGTCTGGGTGTCCATGATGCTCCAATTGGTCAGGAATTCATTAGTGAAATCTTAGCAAAACTGTATGTTTTGTACAATTTATAAGTGATGCCTTTCACTCCTGCCACAGAAGATCAGAGAAAATAGGGTGGCAATAGGCTGAGGGTACACAATTCTGTAATATGGCATGTTAGAATCTGAATAATAGTATAAGTAGGAAGGTCACTCTCTTGCCACTTCTCATCTTTTTTCCATATAGCCAATCATGAAGTCATAATTCATTGAGACACAGAATGGGAACTTGCTTACTTCTACAGAAGCAAAAACACAAAGAGAAGTATTAGTAATTAAATATTGCCATTTCTCTCCAGCTTATGGTCAGATCATTAATATCTATCCATTCACATAAGGAGCCATTTGGTTGAGCCTAGGAAAACAATAGCAACAACATACATGCATACGTACATACATGCATGCATACATACATACATCATACATACATACATACATACATACATACATACATACATACATACATAATGGGCCTAGAGAGATGGCTTAAGGGACAAAAAGCTTTATATACAAGTATGAGGATCACAGTTGCAATGCCTACATATAAGAACCAGCTGAACAAGGTGGCCCTTCTGTAATTCGACCATGCTGATGAGACAGCATATTTCCAGAGTAAGCTGGCCAGTATGACAAGGCAGATGGGTGAGCTCCAGGCTCCATAGAATGCCTTGGTTCATTAAAGTGAATAATGAATAAGGATGAACCATAAGGTCATTCTTTGGCCTCTGCTTGGCCACATTCACATATGCAGCCATACCTGCACATACATGTACACATGATTGTATACATTTCTACCTGCTTTTTCAGGTCTTCATTTCCTTACCAAGGCTACCATGTCACATAAAATATATTAAATTAATTTGTAGTCTCTTCTCTTGTTCATTTTCCCTTGCCATGGGGATCTCCATCATTATAATAAGATAAAACAGAATGACAGCCCCTTTCCCTGAAGCAGGCATCAGCAGTTGAGAAGATAATGTTTCATTCTGTGTTATCAGATCCTTCTCCCATGGCAAGTGGGAACAGATGACTCACTCTAATTTAAGATAAAATTTAAATGATTTTTCTAATGTTTCAGTGAAGGAGCTTTATGTTTTCTGCCTCCTCACCCCAATTAACATGTTAACATACAAATGGTTTTGAGACCTAACTTCTCCTACAAGAATACCTTCAAAGGCTATCATTCAGAACTGTCCACTAATGTATGGGCATACTTCTCTGTAATGAGTATAATTAATGTTAAATATCATTAAATCTTTTGATATAGGTAATTATGTGTTCACTACCCTCAAAGTTCATTTTATTTCATTCTTTTACACAAAGAAACACAACATTTTTAGAGGATAGTCAGCATAAGCATAATTGTAAATATGTTATTGAAAATAGCACTTTCTCTTTCCATAATCTTAAAGTGCACACAAAATATCTTAATAAGGTCATATAGTGAGGTTGATTCTCAGTCTATTTCAATTCCCTAATCTGTAATTGTGGGATATGTTAAAAAAAAAGAGGAGGGAGGAGGAGGTAGAGTAGGACAAGAACAAGGACAAGAACAATGACAAGGGCAAGTAGGACAAGTAGGATGAGGAGGAGAAGGAAAAGAAGAAGAGGAAGAGGCCAAGAAGACCAAGAAGACCTTCACATTTAGGGAGCCATTGTGGAAAGACCCTCAAGTATTGGGCTAGAAAAGCCACTGAGTGTTCAGAGTTTAGTGAGCTGTTATGGGGAGTTGCAGGTTAATGCTAAGAGCAGGGCAGATGATGGAGGCCTGGCATTTCAGGGGGAAATTTGAAAGTCCTAAATAATCTTCAGCTGTGTAATATTTTGAACTAAGAATCTGTGGTGCTGATCAGTCTTGGCCAAAGCATCATCTGTGAGTAACCAGAGGCCAGTATCATTGAGGCAAAATATTTATGGAAAATATTTCCTCAGTGTTAGTACACAGAAATTGTGGGATGGAGAAACCAAAGCTGTACCTTGTACTGGCTGCTGAACTTAGTAATATTTAAGAGTCTCTCCATGTTATCCTTGTTTTGAAGTCATGAAAGGGTCATGTAGAGTAGCTCATTTTCAGGAGAGACCATTAATAAAGGTGTGGCTTCAGTTGCCATGGAAGCCCAAGTTTGAAGGAGTCATGGAGAAAAGTGAAGGTTTGGTACCATTCGACAGGATCAATGTTGCTGAAGAGAGCCAAGGCAATGCTATTAGTGAAGGTGCAGTTCAGTTGTGAAGACCCTAGCATTTTGAAAATGATGGTACCGTGAGATAACCATCAAGAACAACATGTTTGGAGTACAGACAATTGGTGCCTACTTACAAGCTGAGTGGGGTGTAGATGGCAGAGCCAAAGACATTCAACTGGCCAAGATTTTGGATCCCAGAAGATCAAAGTGAATTCCTGACATTGGACACTGAATTATTCTTACTTTGTTGTTGTTGTTGCTGATTTTGTGTCTTTGCCAGCATTCTTCCTTCTTGGAAAAAAAAAAACTTGATTTTTATTTTACAAGAACCCATAGTTGCAAGACTTGGGATATTTTAGAGAAACTTTAGAAATTTAGATTTTGCAGAGCTTCTGAAATTTTAGGGACTTGAATATTTCAAAATACTTTGAAAATTTTAGAGAGATTAGTCATTTTAGAAAAACCGAACTTTGAAAGAGATTGGGTGTTTTAAAGATGCTAAATTTTTAAGTGTTTGAATTTGGAAAATATGTGGGAATGTTAATGGTTGGATTGTGTTTTATACTGAGACATTGATACTAATATGAGATCTTGGGGAGTAAATAAGAAAAGAAAGGTTAGAGTTGAATTATGATGTGTTTGTGTGTCAAGGTGGCAAACAAGTTGACTTCTGCCAGTCTTTATATCAATTTGAACAAAGTACAGTTATTGGAGAAGAGGGAACCTCAACTGAGAAATCTTCCTCACACAAGACTGGCCTGAAGGCATTTTCTTGACTGATGATTGATGGGGCAGGGCCCACCTTACTGTAGGTGTTGTCACTCCTGGACTAATACTCATTGGTGTTATAATAAAGCTAGTGAGAAAGCCACAGGGAACAAGCCAGCAAGTAGCATTCTTCTAAGGTCTGTGCTTCAGTTCCTACTTTGGGTTCCTGCCTTGAGTTCCTGCCCTGACTTCCCTTGGTGATAGATTACAAGCTGTAAAATAATAATAATAATAATAATAATAATAAAACTTCCTGACACCTGTCCAAAACAAATAAATAACAACAACAAAATCAAAACCAGTCAGTACATCTTTATTAACCAAAGTTTTACAACAACATTTTACCAAGATATGTATACTTTCTTGAATTAAAACAGCGTACAATAACACATATGTATCAAACACATAGGCAGTTCCTTTATGTTTCATGAGGCTTTTACTTTTGGTTAAATATAAATTATAGAAAGAAAGAAAATACAGATGAGTTGTAATTTTCCTTAGGAGTTTAGAAATTTAAACCATGGCCTCACAAACAATACTAATAGATAAACATTCTGACATTAACTACATCCACAACCTCAAAGCAAATTTTGGGGATCTCAACTCAGAGCCTTTGAAAAAATTCTAAGCAAGAAATTATAAAATGCCTAGATAAGGAATGGCTAGTAAATTTTATCTGTAGATATATACATAGGCCAAAAGTAATAGGTTAAGGAAATAGATAATTGGTGATTGGATGAAGAAAATCTTGGATGTCATATTTAAATACATCAATATTATGCAAAACCAATGTGATTTAGGAGTTATTTTCTAAAAAAGAAATGAGATCAGCAGAGCTTTGTCCATAATATAAGATGGGAGTCTAGGTTGGGCATGTAGCCTAGCAGTAGATCAATTGACTATCATGCACAAAGTTGTGTTTTCATACACTGCAGAGTAAAGGATGGAAAGGGATGGCAGAAGACACAAAATGGCCATAGTCTTTAATTTAGAAGAGAACAAGCTGTTTCTCTCTTTCTCTGTTGTTATCTCAGTCTCTCTCTCTGATTCTCTCTCTCTCTCTCTCTCTCTCTCTCTCTCTCTCTCTCTCTCTCTTATCACTTAGCCATGAAATATTTACATAAAATACAAAATTCAGAAAGGTTATTTTACAATCAGAAAGAATCCTATTCTACAAACTTCCTTCTAACATTTTAACCTGAGATGTTAGTAGCATTGGCCTTGGAACTCATAATTACAAGAATATTTGGTGTCTAATAGAACTGTACACTTGTAAATAATTTGTGTGTTAAAATACATACAGATCAACATATAAAGTGATGAGAACACCTAAGGGACAGATGTGTGATTGATGATAGATATCATCCCATTCTCGAAATTTTCATGGGCATTCAGTGTTAGTCTTGTAGCTGATGCAGCCGACCTAGTTTGTACTGGGTTCATGTATGCAGTGGATCACAATTCCAATACTGGCAGTTGGCAGTAGCCCTTTTTCTGGACTGGGGCATAAAACATATTTCTTCAGTGAATGTTTGATGTGTGCAAGTTTATAAGTTGACACATAGTAGACATAGGCATAGGATGAAACATATATGAATGAGTATGTGTGTGTGTGTGTGTTATATGTCTGTGCATGGTGTGTGTTTTATGTATACATGTTTATTATTATGTCTGCACACACATAAAGTATATATATATATATATATATATATATATATATATATACACACACACAAATATCAGTGAGTGTTAAGTCTGCATAGAAGTGAAGTAAGAGACAAAGTCAGGTTTTTATCACAAAGGCCAACTTCTTCCAATTGTAGAAAAAAAAAACAGTAGCAGAATAGTTATGTGTATTCATATAAACAATTCCATTAATATGGAAGAAGTTGGATTGTCCCACAGTGAATCCCATACCTCTAGAAATTATTGCTTTGTATTCAGAATGTCTTTCTTCTTTCAGTAGTACCACAATTTCTAATTGTTGTTCTGAGACATAGTGCTTCTATGTAGTCCTGGCTGACTTGGAATTCATAATGTAAACCAGGCTGGCTTGAACTTACAAACATTCACCTATAGACTCTACCTCTTCAGTGCTTGAATAAAAGGTGTATGTCTGCTACCATCTTTCCTTAGACCTGTAGTTACTTGAGAATGACATTTTCTTCAATGGTCCAGCCACTGATAAGTTACCCATGCTCCAATAAATAACTTCTCATCTGTGCTCACACAAGTAACAAATTAAACTCAATGAGTATCACACACTAAAGACACCTAAGTAGGCTATTTGGAAGAAGAGAGAGGGAGGTAAAGGTGAATGAGAGTGACAGAGAGCATTCATTGTCTACATGTATAAAACTATTGAGCAACTTTCAAATAACAGTTCTTATTCTTCTTTCTTTCTTTCTTTCTTTCTTTCTTTCTTTCTTTCTTTCTTTTCTTCTTGTTCTTCTTGTTTCTCCTTTTCTTCTTGTTCTTCTTGTTCCTACTCCTCTTCCTCCTCCTCCTCCCCCTCCTCCTCTTTCTCCTTCTCCTCCTCTTTCTCCTCCTCCTCCTCCTCCTCCTCCTCCTCCTCCTCCTTCTCTTCCTCCTCCTCTTCCCCTTCTTCTTCTTGTTCTTCTTCTTGTTCTTCTTCTTGTTCTTGTTCTTCTTGTTCTTGTTCTTCTTCTTGTTCTTCTTGTTCTTCTTCTTCTTGTTCTTCTTCTTGTTCTTCTTCTTCTTCTTCTTCTTCTTCTTCTTCTTCTTCTTCTTCTTCTTCTTCTTCTTCTTCTTCTTCTTCTTCTTCCTCTTCCTCCTCCTTCTCCTCCTCTTCTTCTTGTTCTTCTTGTTCTTCTTGTTCTTGTTGTTCTTGTTGTTGTTGTTGTTGTTGTTGTTGTTGTTCTTCTTCTTCTTCTTCTTCTTCTTCTTCTTCTTCTTCTTCTTCTT
>NW_021604639.1:9364419-9390082 GCF_004785775.1 Grammomys surdaster | reverse complement strand
TTCTTCTTCTTCTTCTTCTTCTTCTTCTTCTTCTTCTTCTTCTTCTTCTTCTTCTTTTTCTGTATTCTCTCATATACTACATGCTTAACACAACCTCTCCTCCCTCTTATTTGTTTGTTTGTTTGCTTCCTCCCTCTCCTCCAGATCCACTGCTCCTCCATTTCCCTTCAGAAAAGAGCAGAACTCTCAGGCATTTCAACTGAACACAGCATAACAAGAAGCAATAAGTCTAGGCAAAAACCTGCATACAAACGCTGAGGAAAGACAACACAGTGACAACACAGTAGGAGGAAAAGGGTCCCAAGACCAGGCAAGAGTCAAAAATACTCCATTCCCTCTGTTAGGAGTCCCACAAAAACCTCAAGCTGAACAACCACAGCATGTTTGCAGAGAACCTAGCAGAGACCAGTGTAGGCTCCCTGATTGCTGCTTCTGTCTCTGTGAGCCCCTGTGAGCCCTTCATAATTGATTCTGTGGGCAATGTTCTCCTGGTGTCTCTGGGGGGGAAAAAAAGCATTTTTAAAAAAATAATTAAAATTAAAAAGTGTATCCTACATATGACTCAAGGTGGTCAACTCTATGATATTTAATTTTTATCACCTATGTGGTTTCTGAGATTACTCTCTGGGCACTTTCTTGAGCCTTTCTTTTTGGTTGAGGTCAGCAGCAACTGAACTTGGATTTCTTTTTAATCACACCACACTTATGGGACACTCATTCCAACTAGGATTAGTTTTCTCCACACCTCAAGAGCAATCACTCTCCAGGTTGCAGGGTTTCCAGAGCACATGACAATTTGCTTATATTCCTTCTCATTGGAACAGCTAAATCTTCTAATCCAGAAACTGTCTAGCAGAGCATATTTGTTGTGGTGGTTTTCAACCAGACCTCCAACTCCTCGGTGAGTATGTGAGTGTCCTTTGTCTCAATTAATACTTTCTTCTCTCGAAATGTAAGTAGTTCATACCAAGATAATGTAAATTTTCATGTAAAAATTGTGTTTATATAGCTGTTTACAAAAGTGAGTAAATTAGCATATTTACTTATGAATTTTTCACTGCCCCATTCAATCATTAACTTTTTGAGGAAGGTTTCAAAACCTTTCATTCTACAAAAATAAATTCTGAATTTTGCCTGTTTACTGATGAGGGAGAGGACTATTTCTGTTCAGGTAAATTCTTCTGAAGAGAAAGTAGAAGAGGATTCAGCATTTTAGATACTGGGGTCATTCCTGCGAAAGTATGAATAACTGATATGGTTGTGATATGATTGTATGTAATCTTAAATGTTGTCTACATGATGTACACACACACAAAGACAGAGAGACAGAGAGACACAGAGAGACAGAGAGACAGAGAGAGACGGAGAGAGAGGTGGGGGAGGGAGTAAAATATATATTTCTACAAAGCTTAAGGGAAAAGAGCAATTATACAATGTTGCCTTTATACTACAAAGCAAGCAATTTTTGGATAGTATTTCTTTGTTTATAAATGATGGCTTTGTATATATTCTACTTTTCTAAAAAAAACCCAGTTATCTTGCATTTTTCTAACATAATTTTCAGATATAGAAAACAAAATAAAACACCTTATTGACTAGCCACTCAGGAAATTCTGGCCACTTGCTTTCCTATAGCCAGATATGTCCCAATCTCTTTGCCTTCCAGCACCATTAGGTTTCATTATATCTGTACTCCTTGCTTTGATGATAAGGGCACTGTTGACAGATGAGACAGTTGGTTGAAACTGTGCCTTTTTTTTTACTATCCATTTTACTAGCCCTACTCTTTTATGCTTTCTTCTTTGAACTGCTTAACTATATAATTCTCACAAACATAATCCCAGTTCTTACTTGTCTCAGTGCCTCCTATTCACTGGGTACCAAGCATCTCATCAGGTGTGTCATTTGGAAGAAACCTACAGGAGACCTGCCATCTGTCCTAGAGAGCCAGTGCTACACCTGGCTATAGTCACCTTCTGCATCACTAATTCTAGTACTCTCTGACTTTCTGTGGTAAGGAATTCTTGATTCTTGATCCATACATCTTTCTCTCTTCCATAAACTTTAGGACTTTTTTTAAAAAATTGGATATTTTATATATTTACATTTCAGATGTCATCCCCTTTCCCCATTTCTCCTCCCTAGAACCCCCATCTCATCCCTCCTCCTCTTTTTTGCTTTTATACCATTTTAATTACATGCATGTATTAAGGTCAGTTCTAGGTTGAGGGTCTAGGAATAAAATAGATGCAAACAGTCAAGGAACAAGCAAGACAATAAACACAAATAGTCAAAGAACTAGCAAGGCATTTAACTCAATTACATGAACACTCCCATGGTCACCGTTTCTTAGGGCTTATCAGGATGACCAAAGTATCTGAGCCTACTTCCCTGTCCTAGCCCAAAGTCATTTTCATGTCTGAAGCCTACTCCCTTGTTCTAGCCTAAATTTTAGATTTCTATCTAAAATTACTTCTTTGTTCTAGCCTAAGATTTAGATTCCTACCTGAATTACTTCTTTGTTCTAGCCTAATGTCAGACTCCTGCCTGAAGCCTACTTCCTTGTCCTTGACCAATGTCATATTCCTGCCAAGCAGCCCATTTTCTTGTCCTTGGCCCATGTCAGATTCTTGCCAAGCAGCCCCAAAGCCTCTCTGCCTCTCTCCCATTTTTATTTTTCATTAACAAGACTGAGCCTATCTTAGATCATTATGACAAGAATGTCTTCCTTACTCATCATGGAACAAGCATTATCCAAAGCAATGCACTTATGTCTTAGGTTGATAAGGCTCTGTGCAGAATCTTGCCCATCTTTGGCTTGCCAGTCTGTTAATTTAAAAACTCTGTCTTAGGGTAATTTTAGGACTTCTTAAGAATGGATCCTTGATAGATAAAACAGTAAGAGCTTTCATGTCTGAATATATGTTTATTTTAATCTCAGTTTGGTAGTTGAGCTGGGCATAGAATTCTATCAGAGATATTTCATTTTCCTTTATAATTTTCAATGTACTTTTCTAGCAGATTCTAGTTTCCATTATTTTAGATGGGAATTTTGAAAAACACTTCCTTGTTTATTGCTTTATAGTAAATTGTTTATTTTCACTAGGAAAACCAGATGATATTTCTGTGTCTAGTGAGATCATCATGTTAATAATATGTAAAGACTTCCTCATCAGGTAAACATGGAGATATATGAATGATTTTCTGCTCTGTGGGAAACACTCAGGGCTCTTAGGAAACAAAAGCTACCCAGGCAGCTCAGTCTAGTCAGTATCAAGTGAAGTGGTTTACTTTTTCTGCATGTGTGTTAGATAAATGCCCCCAGAGGAGAAACTATTAATCAACAGAAATCGTTGGCTCTTTTATCTGCATTCTTTGCATTTTAAAAGGCTATTCTCTGTATACAAACCTTTATTTATTTTTTTAAAAGCCAAATACTTGCAACAAGGAAATGAAGATCAACTAGGTCAACCATGAAGCAAGCCCCAGCAAGTACATTTTAACAAGAGCTGCTTAATATTGAGCAGAGAAGCAACACCAGCAAAGGCTTTGCAGTTATTGCAATAAACTGAGAGAAACTGATATTAATGAAGTCAGGATGAACACGTAGGTTTCAGTCCTAGAAGGTTACTCACTACCCCTCATCAATGGTTTACTAGTGTTGTAGAATAAAATTTCCAACAAAAGCCAGAAGGGCCTTCTTTGTCATTGCTCCATCCTTAGAACAAGCAGCTGCTGATGCTAATATCAGAGTCAAATAAATCCGGAGGCTATCTTAGTATCCATGGGCAAAGTATCCAGACACAGGAACAAATCCAACAAGGGAAGAAATCTGGCTGAATTGTAATTCAATAGCTTATGCACATGCATTTTTTTGAAAAATTAACAATTGGAAGATCTTGGGAAAATATGAAATATGTAGCAAAGAGAGTGCTATAATTGTCCAAACCACATTATCTAAGGTTCACCTGAAGCAATTCACTGGGGTATGGACAGTGACCAGAAACAATGTTTCCTGAAAACACCCCTGGGACTAGAAGATATCTCAGTGGGTAAAACACTTACTGGGAAATTGTGACAATCAGGATTCATCTCCCAGAATCATCATGAGTGCCAGGTACTGCAGTGTGCACCTGTGGTCTAGGTAGTATCCCTGCAGAGGGCGATGGGAGGCAGAGATGGCAGATTCCCAAGCTTTCAGGCCAGCTGGCCTGGCACACAGAACATTAACAACAAAGATACTCTCTAACCAAAAAGGTAGAAGGTGAAGACTCACAATATCTTGAGTTATTATGTGATAACACATGTGCTTACACACAGACACACACACATATTCACAAATATGAACACTCACAGATATTCTCTCTCTCTCTCTCTCCTCCCCTCCCTCACCTCTCTCTCTCTCTCTCTCTCTCTCTCTCACACACACACACACACACACACACACACACACACACACACGAGGAGGAGAGCAGTTGGCATGGAAGTAGTCACCAGTATAGCTCCAGTTAGTATATACATTCAGGTTGCCTACACCTGAGCTCTTGAAAGGGCTTCTTTGGAAAGACAAATGCCTGGGCCCTATTCCAGGCATTCTTTATTGGAAATCTGCATTTTAATTGGCTTGCCCAGATGGTTAAGGTGTATACAAAAGTCTGAAAAGTTGATCTTGACTTTGAAGTAAGATGGAACTGAGACTCAAGTACATCCTGCTCCAAGGGAAATAGCGGCAGGAGGTAGTTTCCAAATGATATTTGTGGCTCTCATTCAAGAAAAGGTGTGTAAACAGCATCTGCTTCCTTTCCCCTGTTTCTCCCTGTCTGTTCATGGACTTCAGGCTTTAGATTAGAATTACTTCCCAACTGAAGGCTGCCTTTGAAACTCATTTTCATGATACTGGTGTCATTATAGATGGTGGTATATATGCACATATGTGAGTGCATGTATACATGCGCTAATAAGCATATATGGTAAGGCATGACAGAAGCTGCAAACAAATTCTTAGAATCTGGAAATTAAGAAAGGACTTTGAATTATAGGAAATATAGAAAACTATAATTTTCAATTCTATTTTGTGAGTAATAGGAACTCATGTAAAAATGTCATTTACTATTTTTGTGTGTGTGTGTGTGTGTGTGTGTGTGTGCGTTTCAGAATCTAACTTCAGGCCACCTAAGCTTGAATCTATTTTTTAAAAAATATTTAACTATGAGAAAATATTTTCTCCTCTCAAACCACAATTTTAAATATGTAGTATGATAGGGATAAGAATCTGAGTCCAAGCTACAATTGCATAAAATTAAATTAAATATATTGAAGAGAGTAATCACAGAACTAAAAGTGCAGAGTAAATATGGTGATGGATAACTCTAAGCTGTGGATAGAAGGATGTTCAGGATGCTGCAAGGCACACAGAAGGTCAGCTCATGCTGCTAAGGACACAAAGAGAATGAGGAAAGCTGCTGGGAGGTAGCTGGACTCATGTGGATTCTAGAATGGAAATCCTGTCTTCTCTGTAGGTATAAAAAGAGATTTCCAATCAGAGTCACCTTACTATTTGGAAAGTCAGTGAACATACCCTATACACATACTACTGAAAACACCATAACTATATAACAGGTAAAAGTAAAGAAAATCTAGCTGACATACCTCAAGGGAGCAAGTGACATGTGTGAGGGTGAACAAGCAGTCATGGGCCACCAAGAGGTAGCAATCCTGCATGATGCTGGGGAATCAGATTTCATTTCATGTGATTCTTACACAAGATATGAGCATGAACATACAATACGATGTAATGTTCTTTGAAAGAGGATGTCCTCATCTAACTAACACCTTATTTTTTTGTGTGTGTTTATATATTTTTGTCTGTTTTTCCCAAAAGCCTTGGACTTTTGTAAGAATTTTTCTCAATCAGTTTGATCTCTTTTTCTTTTCATCTTTGAAGACTGTGGAGACAGCACCTGGTGGGGGAGGGATTTGCTCTGTTCCATGGAGATAGGAAGTTTGCAGTAGGAGAATTTTTAGTTGAAATGAGCACAGACTCTGTCCCTAGGTATAGTTGAGGGCCTGTGACATTAACTGAATCATTGCTTAAATATGTCATACTACTTGGGAATGTTGGAGCCACATATGTTTAGATCCCTCCCAGTCACTCACATACTATGTGTGATCTGGGTCAGTGTTGTGGTTTAGATATGGAGTGAACCCCAAAAGACCTCATGTGCTGGAGCCTTTTACTCTTGCTGAGCTATCCAGTCATTGAGAAGGGACTGGATCATACAGACTCTTGCCTTCATCAGTATAACGCATTTTGGACACATAATTTGATAGTCTTACACTGAGGTAGTAGAAACTAAAATGTAGAGAATTCATTGCAGGTAATGAGTCACTGGGAATATGGCTTTGAAGATATGTACATATGGTACAACAGTCTCTGCCATTCTGGCCTGACATTCTGCTTGCTGACTGACATCAGTGAGCACCATTCCCCTGCTGCTTACCTCCACCACTTTTCTCTGTACCACGATGTTTCTGCTGCTACAGGTTAGAAAGCAATGGAGCCAGTTGGCGATGGTGGGAACTTTATTTCTCTCAGGTGTTTTTCAGTGACAAGTAGCACAGAGACGTCATTTAACACCTCTTGTCTAGTTTCCTTTTATCAAAACTGTGCCACAATGCTTACCTTAAAATGATACTGTTAAATGGAATCAAATTAATCTTCTTATGTTGGATACATAAGCTCAGGACTGTTGTCTACTTTTAAAGGATATGTTATCAGAGATGAGATTTATTTATTGGGCATTGTTTGCAACAGTGGTTGTCCTGATAGAAAGAAAATATTCTCCTGATAAGCCACATCAGGATATCTCCCATCATAGAAAACCTTACTGATGGAATACCTAGCATTGGCCAGAGGGCTCAGCACATAGATATGATTGTGACAAAGCCTAATTATAATGTTGAGTTCAATCACCAGGATCTACATATTGAAGAAGAGATTCAATTTTTGCAATTTTTTGTCTGACCCTCACATCTGTGTATGCACGCTAAACACAAAAATAGTTTTAAAGACTCTAACTAACTGCTACTTTGTAGAATAGGGAGATGAGTTTACACTTAGTACAATTAAGGCAAGTAACATCAGACAGTGGATGGGAAGATGTCAGTGAAGAGGGTAGATTGAATTGAACGTCTGTAGTGGATGGGAAAACAGACTCTGAAGGAGACATGGGATGCTAGAGGAGGGTTTAAAAAGCATGAAGGAGACAAAATATGGCTTTTTTGAGTCAGAGGTTCAGGTGTTATGAAAGATAAACTTTCTATATCAAACAGTTACATCAGAAAGTAGCTGGATCTTTGAGATATTCTCATTGCAGGATGGTATCTTTGTACTGAGGACTCATCTGATCCATGCAGAGTCTGTGCACTCTAGGGATAAAAAAAGATAGAGAGCAAAACATGTATACACACAAAACCTTTCATTCAGTTAGTCAGTCAGCATTTGTCTATACTGTCCTAATTCATGTCCATTTCCTGAAGGAAGAATCAGGCCCATCATTACTAACAGAATCTATTTCATACTGATGACAGTATCGTGCTCTTACAGTATGAACTGGGAGAGAAAGCTCATGAGAGCTGAGGGATGTTATGGTACTTACTTAAGTGTGGAAGGCAATAGTGTAAGATATTAAATAGTTAGGTATGCAATATTGTCTATATTTGAGAAAAGAAGAAAGTCATAAAATAGCATAAATATTGGGCTAGGGAGATGCCTCAGTCATTAAAGTGCTTGCCTTGCAAACATCAAGATCTAAGTTTGATTCCCAGACCTGTGCAAAAACAAATGAAGAAACCCATTGAGGATAGTGCTTTTCTTGTAACCCCAGTGCTATGAAGGAATAGACTATCAGACCTGTGATGTTCATTTTCCAATCATTTTATCCTATTTGATAAAGTCTTCAAGCCAGTGAAAGAATGTGTCTCTTACACATATAAGAAAAGTGGATGCACACTGCACCCCCCCACACACACACACAGAAGAGAGCAGCAGAACAAGGGGGGGTGTTCAGACTCATTATTTTCCACAGTGTACCTCTTGAATGCTTTGTAGAGTTTGTGTACATTTAATCAAGGAGTTCTGTTTCTTTTATAGTCATCAAAGTGTCCAAAGAGGCATCAAAGGGGTGGCCAAAAACTAACCCATAAAAACAAGCAGAGGCCTCCAGAAATCCTGCATGCAAAAGCAGAGCATACTGTGGTTAGGCAGATCCCAGTCATGTCTTCAGTCAAGCTTGCTTGATCTCAAGTGACTCCTTTGCTAGCACTATTTTTACCCCAGGCACATTTTGACATGACCTAAAAAGATATCGTTAAGCCTTCAGCTATTTTTGTTCCAAATAATGTACTCAACATATATTCTTTATTCTCCCCAGTGTGTCAGCCCTTCCTAACACTTCCTGAGGCCCACAGAAGGAAGACTGTAGTAGAAACGTCCGAGAAAAAATAAGGAATCCAGGTTGTCTCATGAATGACACATCTTATGTTATAGAGTCATTAAAATGATCACACCATAAATACTAAGTCAAACTTAGTATGCTACAACTAACTGCATTTGACTGTTCTGGGTACAAGAAGATCTTGATGTGATGTATGCAAAAGCAAGGAAGAATAAACAGAAAAGTCTACCAATGGCACATTTATACTACTTTTATTAGTCACTGAGTGAAGCAAATACCTTTAAAGGTGAGCAAATACATATGTGCACTTTCAAAGTTTCCTTTCCTTTTTGTGTTCCAGAACAGGCTGGGGAAAGATGTGCATGCCTAGAAGCAGTCCTGTCCACCATCTTTGTCATGCTAGCTGGTCATGTCCCAAAGTGTTCTAGTCAATCATTTTGACCTTTCAAACACAGGCTTCATGACCTTGTCCTATGGATGCCCCCAAAGGACATGACTGTTCTATTTATCCTTTATCTTGAACCATAGCCTTAACACAAGCATGGCTTGGAATTTGTCTTCTGCTGAAGGTCTTTCCTGATTGAATATCTATAGACGCCCCCAATAAGATTGCCCATGCTTTCTGTTTGAGGAGGGAAGTGCCTTGAAAGTAATTAAAATCATTCCTGTTCTGTCTTCACCTGCTACAGGTAACATACTATTCTCTACTCTCTTTTCCTCCATGTACTTGTTTTGACTCTATTTTTTCATTAACAAATTGCAAATGCATTCTCTTCAGATGCGTTTTTAAAGCTCGAACTCAGTCTGCCTTGTCATTTAGACAGATGTATCACATGAAAAAGATTCATATTCAATTAAATGAATAGTGAAAAAGAAGTATTCTATTTGAAAGTGATTGGCTTCTGAAAACATGGGTGTTTGATTCCTTCTCTACCTATTATTATAACTTCTTTATGATTTCACAAACTAGTTCTGTGCCAGATTCTCTGTGTTTTATTTTTTTAAAATGAATCATATCAGTTTGTCATAGGATTACTGTAAGAGTGAATGGAATCCGTGCTATTAATTCCCAAGGGTAATGCCCCACCCATGATTGATGAGGATATACATGAAACACATTGTAAAGTACACCTGAGAGTTTCAGTCAGATCCACTAAGCTAACAGCACACCCTCAGTGTGTTCACACGGAGCCTGGTATGGGAGGTAGACGCTAGATCAGAGCTGATCTGTTTCATTTGTTCCAGTTACCACACTGCTTCTTGGCAAAAGAAGACACTGAGAACCTCCCACATTAAATGACTCGACACTGAAATAGCAGTGACGGAGATCAGAGCTGGGCTGAGGCTGCCAAACGCAACTAGTAAATACACAATGCACATTTAACTGAAACTGTGGGTAAGAGAGAACTAGTTAATAACTGGCACGTGATAATCCCAAAACAAAAATATTATCCGGCTGAAATTAAACACGGGACATATGAACTTTAGTCTGGCAGCCCTCCATTGGATGGGAATCCTCTGACTCAGCCCAGTTCCAGATCGTTGTGCTCTCGTGGATAAGAAAACACTCTGAGCAAGAGAAAGATGGGAGCCAGGCAGAGTAGCGAGAGTGGAAGAGAGGGAAAGCAGGTGCGGATGGTTGTGGATGAATGTGGTCAAGCATCCTGTCTTGGGGCTCTCAGAATTGCTGAGTTGTTTGCAGAAAGGAGATGGAAATAAGACATCTACTCACCAGGTGGAAAAAGATGTGCCTGGGTGGGAAACAGCATTTGACACACTTCAAAGAATATACGACTGATTGCTAATTCCTTGTCTAGTTGGCAGCTTGCCTGCAGTTCTTGCCAGAGTCACGAAGCACAGAGCTCTCAAAGGAGCCTGAATCGTCCATCATCTTGGTTTTTCGTGCATTCTTGAGCCTATTTTATAAAAAGTACACGATTTTCCATCCGTCTGCTTTGTCCATCACATGATTATTTTGGATTGTTTATGGGTGTTTTGGGTTGTGCATGGGGTTTTAATTTTTTTAATGAATCATAACACTTTTGTCATAGGTTTAGTCTAAGAGTGAATGGAATCCATGCTATTAATTTCCAAGGGTAATGACATACCCGTGATTGATGAGGACATACATGGAACACGTTGTAAAGTAAGCCTGAGAGTTTGAGTCACATTAGTGTCTAGAATTGTTTTTCTTCCCTGTTTAAGTCTGTTTGCTTCATGGGCAGTAACCAGTACACATTGTAGATGGGGGAAATGCCTCAGCTGAAAATGTGCCTGTCATATCATGCAAACATGAGGGCATGCGTACAGATGACCCAGCACCCATAGGAAAGGTCGTGCATGGTGCCCTGTTTCAGTAATCATAGTCCTGGAGTGCAGCAGACACAGGACAATTGCTGGGACTGGCTGTCCAATCAATCCAGCTGAGTCAGTGAGAGTCAGGTTCAATAAGAGACCTCAAGGTGAAGAACACTCAGGGACAATATCTCCTGCCAACTTTTGGCTCTATACTTATGCTCACACCCTTGCAAACACACACACACACACACACACACACACACACACACACAGTGTAATTGGGGAGAGAAAGGGAGAAGAGAGGTAGAGGTAGAGGTAAGGGGAGGGGAGAGGGAGTAACCTATGTACTTAGAGTAGCTTCAGAATTTGTGCCTTGCCTTAATCCAATGAAGATCATTGATGCCACATCAAAAATCCCTTTGTTCCTATTCAATGGCAGACTATTTCTATTAAATCCAAACCAGAGCAATAGCATGCCAGGCACAAACCTTTTGTATAATCTTATCTGGGATTAACAGGGTTAAACCTAGAACATTGGGCATGACTTTGCCCCTGAGACACACCTGTGAACGAAACTGCCAAGCTG
This sequence comes from Grammomys surdaster, assembly GCF_004785775.1. NCBI lineage: Eukaryota > Metazoa > Chordata > Mammalia > Rodentia > Muridae > Grammomys > Grammomys surdaster. Next base: position 9,378,742 of record NW_021604639.1, on the reverse strand, counting down.
CCAGGGCAATCGTTGTAAAACAGGGTTACACTTGAGCTCCAGAGTTAACTGACAAGTTGGTGCAGAAGCAGTCGAAACTTCGCTCTTGCCAGGAAAGAGATCTGCAGAAACTATGAATAGAAGAAAAAAAAAAAGTTCAAGGTAAATGGAGCTGTTTGGCCTGAAGAAAGGCTGATTGTTTAAAAAAAAAAAAAAATCCCCACAGACTTGGCAGCAATTAATAGAGAAGTGATAACCAAGGTAAGAGAATGGAGATTTCAGATGAATATGCAAAAGACTAAAGTCATGTTTAATGCAAAGAAGTAAGCAAACAGTAGAAATAATTAAAAGCTGTTAAGGCATATGTCTGTTGGCTGACACATATGTTATTAAACTACAAGACTATATGGCTAGTTGCTTCTAAGAATTTGTCTTTGCCACAAACCATTCCAATGAGTAATAATGTACAATAACACTTTGTATCCATGAGGCACCGTCCATCTAGTCCATCAGAGTTTCCATACTCAGTGTTGCTCTTCAGCAGACGGCTAGGCTACAACATCCGCCGTGGAAGCAATTCACCTTTGCCTTTTCCAAAGCAGCTGCCTTTGGTTACCTATTCCAGCCAGCTGTTAATCGTCTGCAGATGGATATTGTGACACAGACAGTCCCTTTCTGCCAGCCATCAAGCTCAACATCTGGCTCGCACCCTGCCAACTCTTCTTTAGTCTTGGCCTTTGAGGGATAAAGGGAGAAATGGTTACTGGGTTTGTTTATTTATTTTAATCTCCAACTCAGTTTCCTCCACTTCTCTCCTTTCTCCTTCCTCCTTCCTCCTCTTTCTCTTCCTCTTTCTGTTTTCTCCTTACTCTGCTGATCTTCTTTATCTCTCCTCTTCCTCCTTCTTTTCTTCTTTCTACTCTTTCCTCCTTTGCCCCTCTCCTCCTCTTCTTTTTCATTCTCTTTTCCTTTTCTCTTCCCTTATCTATTTTTCCTCCTCTCTTCCTTCTCCCTAGACAACCATGAGCCATGTTATCAGATTAATTTACAACTACCTAAAATGCCAATGTAGAAAATAGAAAACCTCAGAGTAGCAAGCAACCATAAAGTGAGGTCTAGTTGATCTCTGCAAGATTGGTATGAATGTCTGCTATGGTCCTGCAGTTCTGTGGCTTCCTGACATGTGGTTTCCATAAGGCCAAGGAGATTCCATGAGCCTCCGTCATCACTTGTATTCCACCATTTGGGAGGAGGGAGGGCAAGGAGAGGGTGTCTCCTCCATTTAAGGAAGATTTTTGGAAGCTGTAATTTTACTCCTACCCACCAAGTAGGCGGAACTTAGTCATCTGTGTAAACCTGGCCCTAGGAAACTGGTGAATGTGCTCTTTATTCAGAGGGCTACGCGACTTCTTACAAACCAGAGACTCCGTTACTGCAAAGCATAAAGGCAAATATCACAGAGCTTCTGGTTACACCTGCAAATGTGGCCTTCGAGGATCCCAAAATAAATAGAGTATGGATGTCTGTTAACTTAGACAATTGACTAGCTCAAACATACAATAATCCCTATTGTAAAGTGGTCTCTGAGTTCCCACTGGAAAGGACATCAATTTTAGATAACTTATTCATGATATACTGTAATCCTTCACAAATGGATTTGGTTTCACAAAGCTCTGATGGTACTTCCTTATTACTCAGAAGTTAGATGAATTTAATTACTAATTTATATTTTAAAAGTACTTGTCTCATAAGATGACTTTTTAATTCAATATATTATTTTATATATATTTTATAAAATAGTTATTAATATATAATAGTTATTAATAGCACTATTGTTCACAGATATGCTGATATCAGCCTGTTCTGTAACTGTCAATTGTTTCATAAAGTCACTCAACAACCACTGTAAAGGTTGCAAAAAACTAAAATGAGGCTTTACATCTTTGAAGTGATGAGCTGAGAAAGTTTACCTCCCCACCTGGACTGAGAGTTTGCAGAGACTAGAAAATGAATTTGTTCTAGAAGCCAAGTGCCATGATTACTTCAAAAAAATCCAACAGGATGGGAGCGATGTCACTGTGTTCCATGGTACAGTAAACATGGCCACATCGAGAGACTGTGGAGTAGAAAACATGGTGATGCATCAGATAACAGCTCTTGTGTGTAACTGCAGCTCTTCTTCTGGCTATGTGTCACGCTCTGTGGAACAAATTTGTTTCTAACTAAGAACACTAGAAACTCTCAAGGACAGAACCTGGAATGCCATTTTTTCAAAGTATCCAGGAGGACTCTGAGACTTGATATCACTCCTTGGATGAGAATTTGGGAGAAATTGAACAAAACATTTGAAAAATGCACCCTCACTATTTTGAGGATGTATTCCAAATCAAGTCCTACGAAAACCTTCAGCAACAGTGGATAGAAGACTAATTGACTAAAGAAAATGTGATTATAAAACTATGACCATATTTTTTTTTGCACTTCTTTCCAGACTTATCATATTTTCTTGTTGAAATGCATGTCTCTAGCTTAAAGTTTGCTAATACATCTACACGTCTCTCTTCTCTTGTGCCCACTTCAATAAGTGAGCTCTTAGATCCAGCGTATTATGCTGCCTCCTTCCACTTTTACAAATGTACAATTGAGCCCCTGGATCATGATTTAAGAGTAAAATTTGGCAGGGAACTCAGCAGCCCATTTATTAAGTGCACAGGTTATCAAGGGTATCGGTTACTTTATATATCAAAATCTGAAAAGGTACTCCCACTGACATCCACCCATGCCTTCCTTACTTTAATCATATATCGCAGTTCAAAGATGAGAATCTTAGCCTGGATGAATGAGAAATTTATGTAAGGTGATCTTATTCTATTTCTGAAATTAGAATTTACTTACAGTACTGTCTAGCAAGCTGTGCATTGACATATTTACTGTCAACGGGTTTAAGAATCTGCCACTTCATCTTATCTCAATATGAAGAATCCATTGAGATGATTTGCATTTGAAGGACTGTCATGCTAGGGAAGAGGTGAAACTGAGAGTCCAGTGAAGCAAAAAGGATAAGGGGGCAACTATTAAACCACACATCTGCATAGCTTTACTTGTACTTGCCTCTCTTTACAAGAAAGAGCCGAGTATGATTCTGTACATCAAATCATATATTTCTTTCTCCCTCAACTGCTTCCTTTAGGTACATAATAGCGTGTCCAGCATTTCTATATCATCTTCTCTTTGTTGAAGACTAGTACTTCTTGTCCAAACTTTCTGCTACTGGCTCAGGAAACTATGTCTCCTGTCCTAACTACCAAGGCTTTCGTGCTGTGTGACTTTTCCTTGTGAGATTTCAACAACTATCTATGGACTCTAGATCTGGCACCAGTGACAGACCAAAGAAATAATTCTATCAAAGTTCAACTTGGTAAAACTATTAATTAATTAACGCTGCTTACAAGAGTAAAGGTGAGGAGTAGCTTAGAAGAATGTGGGTAATTTGCAGCTGTATCACCAAATAGCCTTACCTGGGATGGATGTTGATTCATGAAACCTCAGCCATGAAATTCTCTGCTCAACTTTCCAGAAGCTTGATATTTCAAGGATCTCTGCACCCAAGAATGCTTATTGCTTGTATTATAACCTTGGGGAAGAAGAAACTGGTGAATCTTATAAGTTTTGGGAATTTTCTGAAAGCTATAGTTGTTTATTTAATGAGGCTTAGCAGCTTCCCTCTAGAATGGGGTGTTTCAATTTGAAAGATATTGCTTTATAAGAGAAATTTCCAAAGGACATTCTCTACTGCCTAATGTGTTCTGTTACTTGGAAATCCTGATTGACTTCTCTATTGTTTTATTTATTGTCTATATGATCTTACAAATTGAGGGATCCTTCCTTGGCTTTCTTCATCTTCTCCATTTTGATTCCTCTTTTGATATTATGAAATTATATGTATATGTATACATAATATATAAAATATGTGTCTATGTATACACACATATATGCATATGTATCATAACATAGTAGTGTACAGTATTTTCTGACTATGTTTGACTATGTTTCTTATCCATTTCTCCCTTCCTAGACAGAACTTATTATTTCTTGCCACTGAACTCAGACTAGAATCTCTCAGGTACCCATGAATTTCTGTCTTGCAGCTGACCATAAAGAAATCCTCAGATCTGTCTATTCATTGTCAATAGTAAATGACATGATCTTCATTTTAGAGGTGTTCTTCCTTGTGACCTGGCAAGAAAAATATTTCTCAGGGAAGCACAGAACTTGAACAGACTGTCTGGAATTTTTCTACCCAGTCCATTATCAGTAGGCATGCAGCAAGGTCCTCTGAAACACATGAAACAGTGTTTCAAGACATTAGGCATCGTGGATCTCTTTGAGGGTCCTGGAAGGAGTCAGAGATAGCTGGATGTGGAAGCACCTAACCTCTTCTCATATACCTCATCCTCAGTATCTGTAACATCATCCTTGATCATCCCTTTTATAATAACTGACATTAATAGGTAGGTATACCCCTGAATTTCATGAGCAAGTTAATCAAACCTGACTTTAGAGGCTTGGGATACTCCACTGTGTAGTGATCAGTTAGAACAAGAGAAAACTAGTATGGAGCTTGTGGCTGCCATGCACAGGGACACTAACTTCAATTTGTGAAACATAATGCAATCCCAGGCAGTCAGTGTCAATTGGGTTGGTCCAGAGAATGCGCTCAATGGCTTCCTTACAGAGAGTCCCACACCTCCTGACATCACAGGCCTGTTGTTTGAGGTGTGAGAGTGAAGGACAAACACAGCTTTTCCAGAACACCCAGTCACTTGGTTGTTTCAGACTGGGTTGTCTAATGTCGCTGTCCCCAGTTTTTTATTACTAGTTTGTGTCACACTTCAGCTCATTATACTCTGCTTCTGCATTGTCCTTGAGACTTCTGCTGGAGGCTCATTGTTCATTAGCTGTGCATGCCCAGTCCAGAACAGGCAACCACACTCTTGTCCCTTCTGTCTTCTGGATCCACTTCCTCTGTCCTCTGCACAGCAGGGTCTGACCTTCACGCCTTTCTAGTCAGGTCTCCCCATATCTAATGAAGAGCTGTACCCATTTCTCAGTACTACTGCACTTTCCTTTGAGTAGTTTTATCTGTTTCTGTGGCTTTGTCTTCTCTTTATGCTGACGTTCCCTACACCCTCTCTCTATCTCAAATGGCCACTAATTCTCTTTTGTGGTTGGTGGTGCTGTTGTTGTTGTTATTGGTGGTGTTGCTGTTGTTGTTGGTGGTGGTGGTGGTGGTTGTGTGTGTGTTTTGTATGTAGTCCCCTTGGCTCATATGACTCTAGATTTTAGCAAGTTGAGAAAAGTTAGTCAGTACTAGTGGATTAAATGTGTACATGACAAGCATGTTACTGGCTGAGCTGTTTCTTCAGACCCATGTTTCCCGGTTTCCTATGTGAAATCTCAAAATGATGTTCAGAAAGCTTCTTCATATCTATATTTCCCAAAAGACAATTCCATGTATTTTCCCATCTCTGCTATCTAAGATTAAAAAAAATAATAAAACAAAATTACAAAGCATCCATTCTGGATGTATAGCTCAGTGGTTAAGAGAGTTTAATTACCTTGCAGAAAACCCAAGTTTGGGTCCTAGCACCCATACCAGCTGGTTCACAAATTCATACAACTTCAGCTCCAGTCAATCTGACACTTCTAATCATTGTAGACACCTGTATTATAAAGTACAGTGACACACAGAGACATACACATAAATAAAAAGGAAATAAGTCTTAAATTAAAAAAAGAATGTTAATCTCACTCTTTTATCAAGTTTCAGTCCAGCCTTCCTACATTTTTCCAGGGGAAAAATAAATTATAAAACAAAGGAGAATTGATTAAAAAAATATCAAATTAAAGTAGAATCATATAAAAATTAACAAAGCTATAACACAGGGAGACTGAATAAAAAAGTGATACTGCTGGTGATTTGCATAAAAACAAATGTAAGGGAGTCCATAGGTCAAAGCTGTAAAAATGGTCATTTGTTGGAAGTGGGCATTTATGGGAAGCAACTGACCCATAAGTTTCATAAGAGTTTTTGAATTTAATTTTCTTTAAAGTAAAAAGAACCTTGAACTGAAATTTGAATTGTGTTAACATGTTCAAATCACAAGAGAGGCCTGAACTTTTGAATGGAGTATAATTAAGTTCCTTCTTGAAGGTTTGATGATGCCTCTGGGTTAATCTTTCCCTAAGACTCTGGCTTCAAATGTCTTTTCCTTTCTCACTGCAAATGCAGAATGAAGTAACAATAGTAGCTGTCTGTTAGATCACAAAAAATGGGGCTGGAGAGACGACTCCTCAATTAAGAGCGCTGACCACTTTTGCAGAGGACCTCGATTTAGTTCCTAGTAAACACACCAGAACAGTCATAAACATATGTCCCTTCAGTTCCAGGGTATCTTAATGTCTCCTGAGGTACCTCCACATGTGAACTTATTCAGGCACATGGAAGAATGATCAAAGAAAAAGTATCTTTACATCACTGCAAATCCTATTCAAAGATGATGAGGTAGTTGGGGAAAAAATTTGGGGCGGGGGAGTTGATACTATATTTAATTTCACATAGAATAGGTAAAGTGCTCTTGTGTAAAATCCAAATATCAGGGAGCCTTAAGAAATGCTTGGATGTGGCTGGTGAGGTGCCTCAATGGATAAAGGAAAAAGCAGGATGTTTTCAGACTTCCACATGAATGGTATTCACATGTGCATGGCATGCAGGCATCCACAATTACACTCTTCCCAAAACAAGTAAATAAATATAATTTTTAAAGTATGTTTCTGTGAATGAAGAGAGTGTTGAGTTAAAAAGGAGACCACATTCTTCAAATGGGGTAAAAAAAAACTGACATACAAGACTATACAGCTCCAAATGCAACCAAGTATATAATTGTATTTGAAAATCATATAGTCTTTGACAAGAAAGAAAGAAAAAGGATCTCATGATTTATATTATGAGGTTTTTAAATGTCCATCATAGACAAACATGAACTTGTACCTCATACCTTATTTCAGAAGAAATGAACATTTCAGTGCAAGATATACAGAAAAGTTTGGGAAAGAGCCATAGCAGGATTACGTTACAGGTATGGGTGAAAGTCCAGAGGGAATCAGTGGAGACTGTCACTCAGGAAAAAGGAATTATTAGATCAGGGACATGTGTATGAGGATAAAAGAAGAGATGGTTTATCCAGAGACTCCAAAGCCCTGAGGCAGAAGCATCCTGAATCTTCATCTGTCATTTGTGAGCCTCCTGCTTTTCTAGAGTTATGGTTGTTCAGTTATCCTCCATCTTCTCCTCTCATTTTCTTAAAAGAGACTTGTTTTTATTTTTATTTATGTGTTTGTCTCTGAACATTTATGTGTGTGATGTATGTGGAAATGTTTGTGAGTGTACCTATAGATTCTTCTCCCATATATATATATATATATATATATATATATATATATATATATATATGGGGAGAGTGTGTGTGTGTGTGTGTGTGTGTGTGACATATGTGTGGTGAACAACCTAAAGGAGTTTGCTCTGTCCTTCTAAGATGCTGGTCTGGGAGACTGAGCTTAGGTCCTCATCCTTAGCAGCAAGAGCCTTCATCTACTGGGACCTCTTGCTGGCTCTAACTTCTTTCATTCATTAATCTTGATTCTCTTGCTCTATGTTTTACTCTCCTGCCACAATACTTTAAAAATAATTTGTAATGAGGAAGAATTGTCTAATACAGTCTAACACCTAAAGCTACACCAAGTAACGATTATTGATTTGTGCTAAATAAAATGAAAACAATTAATCATATCTACAATAATCAAAACAAAAAATGAAAACCTAGGAGAAATAAACAATAAAGACTTCTTTTCCATGGAGTTCTTCTCATTAATATATAAAGAGTTCCTACAAATCAATTATAAAATGCCAACAAGTCAATAAACAAAAGGCAACATTTAAGATTCAAGAATTTAATGAAGGAATACAAATAGATCTTAAGCAAGTGAAAACAAACTCATGATCTCTTATAAAAATAGAATTGCACATTAAAACCTTGTGGTGATATTGTGTGGGAGCAACATTGCTAAAAACAGAGTTTAATAAACATTCTTTTGGCAGAGATAGTAACTCTCCTCCATCAGGGATTAAGTATGCATAGATACAGCATAGCAAATGTAATTTAGTAATGGCATAAATATTATAAATGTTTTATCCTGCATGCCTTCTTTTAATATTTCTCTACTAGATGTATACACATACATATGAAAAGTTCCATAATCATTTATTATATAGTGACTATTGGTGTCAGCAAAAGGCTAAAAATAACTTAAATATATAAATCTAGGTCAGTGGTTACATAATTTATGAACACACTGCAGAGCTAATAACAATGAACTGGCCCTGATGGCTCAGCCCTGTAATCCCAGCCATTGGGAGGCTGAGTCTGGGAGACTCCAAGTTCAAGGTTACTTGGATTGCAGAGTAAGTTCCAAGGGCAGTCTGAGCAACTTAGTGAGTGTGTCTCTCAATGAGTTATTAGAGAAAGCTGGGGTGGTAGCTAAGTGGTGGAGTGCTTGGCTAGAACATGCAGGGACTTGGCTTTTATTGTAAATACCACAAAGAAAAAGAAAGATGGAACTCATTCTTATAGACATAGGCTATTATTGCTCACCATTAAATTAAAAATATGTAGAGAGAAACCAAATATTTCGTCACTGGGCAAAAATCAAACAAACAAAATAAAATCCTATGTGTTCTTTTATCTGAATAACTGGCTCTAAAATGTTCAGACAAAATCTGATCATATCAGTTGCTTGTGGACCACAGAATGGGTAGAAAAATCAGTTAATGCTGAGAATATAGATGTGTGTGTGTGTGTGTGTGTGTGTGTGTGTACGCACGAGTACATGCATGTGCTTAAAAATAAAAACAAAATTCTAGTATAGATTTCCAGAAGATTTCTATGACAATGTTATCTCCATGCCCATATTCTAGGTTTGATCCCAAAATGAACAATTCACGAGGAGGTATGGTTTTCTGTGGATTGGGATGCTTAAGGCTTTGATGGACCCTTTTGTCCTCTTACCTGGAGCTTCAGACTGAGAGATCATCTGTTTAGGTGGGAGGGCAATGAGAGGAGGAAGATGGCTGAACTCTACAGAATCTAAAGAGAAATCTCTAGAGAAGGAAGCAAAGGCTAGCAAAGCAAGCCCAGGAGCCTGGCTGGCAGAAGCAGTAAGCGCAGCTCAGAATGAGTTAAGGTGTGGTGGAGAGGAATGGAAAGGAGCTGAAAGGGACCTGGAATGTTCTAAAGAGTTTGAGCTCATATCTAGATAGAGTGGAGAGGCCACAGAGTATTTTTAGCGCCTGACTAGTGTGAACAAACGTAGGCTTGAATTTGCAAACACTGGTCTGATAAAAATGTGTCAAATTGCCAAGAAGACCGTGATGTATAGAAGACCAAAGCAAACACAAACAGCATCTCCTATCTTTTGAGAATGTCACACACCTTGTCACCACCCTCATCCCTACACCTTCACTAAAGGGGCTGTGATTGCAGCCTTTCTTCCGGGGTGGACCCTAGCATTTGATATTTGCCCCCGAATTTCACGAATGTTTTTCAGTCTCAGTGTCCCAGTTGGTGAGCTATACTGTTTTGGACCTAGCAAGGGCCCTGAAGAAAATAGAGCTCCCATCTGTCAGAATTTCCCCAGGTTCTTGTGGCTTTGCTATAAGGTGACAGCAAATTGGTGACTCTTAGACACACAGAAGTGCTAGATAAACAGAGAGGTACTTTTAAAATAGCTACTTGTGCACATGGGGATGGGGTTATAAGTGTATTGGTGCCATGGCTTCTGCCCAAACACATGGAGTCACCAACCTCAGACCACCTTCCCCCAGCAAAACCACCATCACCAATCTTCTCTTAAGCTTCTTTTCTCAGTGATGCAGAAGTTACAAATGTAGTGTTTTGTATTTATATTTGTGAAATCTGGATGACTCGATGTGCTGCCTTGCTCAACTCCATGTTTTCAAATAGGATACATAGATTCCTACATGGACGGACATGTATGGGCATCATGTACTTAATATTACTCAAATACACATCTTGCCATCTCACATCGTGTACTCCAGTCCCACTTATTTTCCGGTCCTCCTACCCTTGCAGCCTTCCCCTAAAAGAAAACAATAAATAAATAAATAAATAAATAAATAAATAAATAAATAGATAAATAAATAAATAAAAACCGGGAAGAGGTCTCTGGAAGATGTGCCACGTACTCTTTTCTCTCCAGGGCCTGACTTCAGGGTTCATACCAACTAATACTCCGGTCAAAATTAATTGAGGGTTTCTCTTTATAGCAACATGAGGACCCATCCCCCATTGTCATGCAGCTGTGCAGCCAGCTCTGTTCTGACACAATCCAGTCTTCTCCAGGAATAAGGAACATACGTTACCATCTTGTGCTTCAGGAAAATTCTCTGGGGATACCTTTAAGAGTGTCAGCATGTTTGCTCCTGAATGTCATAGAAGTTGCAATTGTTCAGCTCTCAGATAGGTTTTATTTGAAATAAGTGCTCTCATTGACAGTCTGCCAAACTCCCTCCTTTGTTCTAACAAGTAGCAAGCTGGCCCCCCAGGCCTGCTTTCAAAGGTCAGTTGGAGACTGAACTGTGCATCCATGTTAATCTACTCGTGGGTTTTACACGCCGAGGGGTGATGGCTTGGACCGCCTGGGCTGTTTCACTGTTCTAAAGAAATAATGGGCTGCAGAAACTTTACTGCTAAGAAAATAGAATGATCAGTAGCTTAATTGAGCTGAACATAAACGGCCCTATTTAAATCTCTTAAAATCTGCAGAAGAAACAAATCTCTCCCTTGTTGGATGTTAAATAAAAATAAATTGTTAGCAAATTTCTCCATGTTCATTGAGCCTTTTCCCCCCATGCCACTAGAATCAGGGGAACACTCGAGCCTTCGAGTCATTATTATTTTAAAAGCCTCTGTGAGTAAGGTGCATGGTGTAAAAAATCAGAGTAGCTTTTCTCGGAAATAAAGTATAAATTTCAGCTCTAAGAAAACTGGAAAAATCCTGAAATGCTGACAAATTCAGATTGCTCAGCAGAAATTACCTAATGTAACTGGATGTGGTTTTTACAGTTACACTTTATTAATCTAGTATTTCACAAGCACAGATTTCTGTGTTACCTTCCTTAACCACACATTTCAAGCTGCCAAAGTCTAATTAGATAAGCCAGTATTTTCGATGAATCCATCTCTTTATCCTACCCAGAGTCAGGATCTCCATTTGTTCCCATAATACTCTTTTTAAAAAAACTTTTTTATAATCTAGTCTTTTAATTTATTTTTTAATTATATGTATACGTGGGGGGGGGGTATGTACTTGTGAATGCTGTGATCAAGGGACAGAAAGGCATTGGATTGCTCTAGAGCTGGGGTTACAGAATGGCAGAAGATTGGAAGCCACCTGTCCTGGATGCTGGGAAACAAACTAAGATCCTCTTCAAGGACAGTATTCATTCTTAACTGAAACCTCTGAATAGTCTTTCCAGCCCTAGTGTCTTCCCTCCCTCCCTCCCTCCCTCCCTCCCTCCCTCCCTCCCCTCCTCTCTTTCTCTCTCTCTTTCTTTCTTTCTTTCTTTCTTTCTTTCTTTCTTTCTTTCTTTCTTTCTTTCTTTCTTTCTTTCTTTCTTTCAAGATAGAGTTTCATTGTGTAACCCAGGATGACCACAGGACTGTCAGTATTATTAAACCAAGAGTTTTCAATGTGACTTTCTTTTCCCAATGAGTTTAAAACAATTAATAGAAACATATAGATGAGCCAAGTACCAAGTAATACTGTACCACATAAAGAACTATCATTTTGACTTTGGAAAAAATATGACTTCTCTGATCATTACATGTAATGTTTACATGTTTGGATTCTTCTGTGACTCATTTAAATGGCTTCTCCCTGGATGTCCAGAGACCTGGTTTGAGAATTGGTCTCTCAGTGCTTTTCCCAAAAGGATCTCCTCTCAAGCTGACCTTTTTGCAGGATTTCGAGAAGCTGGGCAGCCCATTCACTGTCTCCTTTAGGCAAATGAACTTACACAATTTTACTTCTGTAGGATCTTAGCAGAGGTACTTGTTTGTTTCTTTGGTGATGATCAGATATTCATATCTTACAGACCTGGAGGCTGGGAAATCCACCTCCTATCTGCTGAAAGTGTTTTCACTGTGTCCCATGGCACTAGGGGGATGAGCAGAGCCAACCGTGTGGTAAGTGAGGGAGAGAGGATAACAGTTAGTTCTTCCATCTCATCCTGCCTCCCTGTGTCAGCCAGCAATTGACAGTGATAATTCTGTGATCTTTCACACCATGCCATGTTCTACACTTGGAAGCCTTCCTTGTGCCAAACCCATCTCCCTATTCCCCAGAAACATGTCATTTTTACCCTTGGCCCCTATAGGGAGTTTCTATTAGGAATTTCCCTAGAACTCATGGACTGAAAAGGAGCAACACAATGATTGAAGATAGACCATTTATTGAGGTTTCCCTCATCTTCACTTTATCAAACAAAGTAACAAGTCACAATTAATTCTCTTCAGAGTAAATGTTATTGCCTTAATTAGGCAATGTCACATTATTACTCTAGATTCAATGTTTTATCTCTCTATTCATATAGAACCCATACAAAATATGACATTGCTGCAAAATATCAGCTTCCTATGAAACACAAGATATGAAGCATGCTTTCAATGTATTCCTTATGGATCATCCCCGAAGCAAATTTCCTGCTTAGAGAGTTACATGGTCTCTTGTAACCTCTTCCCTGGTTATTCTATTTATAGTCTACAAATTTTGCCCAGCTTGGGTGAAGAACTATGTCAAACATTCAAACAATGTCACAGTGCTGAATTCCTGAACACGACCCATCTCTTGGGCTTTGCTTTCATAACCGTCCTGTCCTCATGAACTGGAGGTTTGTGCTTCTATTTTGAACCAATCTGTTAGACTCATTAGCATTCCTATTTGCTTGTCCTACATAGCAGGAGCCCTTTCCCTCTTTAGGTGTGAGAGCAAGTGGCAGAAAATATTCAAATTATATTGGTGACCTTGTTAACAAGGAACTTGTGAGCCCATTTACCTCTGTTGGGTCCATAATTTATAAGAAAAATATAGTTTGGCCACAGTGCTACTATTTTTATTATGCAGATCATTTTGTCTCATTCCAATTATGATACTAAGGAAAAGATGTTTTACCATCTCATTATGAACCATAGAATCCAAGCAATAACTTAAACAGTTCACGGTGGCAGTGGCAGTAATGCTTTTTTGTTTTCTGTAGAAAACTAGGAGAGAAAGGTGGTTCCTTTCTCCCTGATGTGGTCCAGGGTGCCCTCTCCTTGGTGACCCTAACATTTCTGTGCTCCTCTTTCTCTGAGCCCCAGAAACGAGCTCTCTGATTTATCTGGATGACTGGGACTATATTAACATATCTTGTTTAGAGGTAACTGAGCTTGTCCCATTTTGGTTCAAAATCTTCCTATCTGTTTCATATATATATATATATATATATATATATATATATATATATATATATGTGTGTGTGTGTGTGTGTGTGTGTGTGTGTGTGTGTGTATTGTCATTTTCTAAGCATCTACCATGTGATAGGTATGACACCAGGCTTTGCAGCTCACACATCTACTTACTACATACATTCTATCAAGAACACACAGTGTGCTTCCTGACATATCTGTCCAGGCAGAAAGTGAAAGGTAAGGACTTCCTGTTGGGATTTCTGCTATTCATCTAACTCCAGGTTCTGCCCCTGCAAAACATTATGAACATTACACACTACTGACAAAGACTCAATGTAAACCAACTTCATCCTAGGAAAGATTGGTTAATATAAACACCATCCCACCAATCTCTCCCTTACCGCTACCAGTTCTATTTTGCCTTCTGAAAATGAGACTGGATCTCCTCTGGTTTTTAGAAGTTATTTGTGATTTGCAGTTCTATTGGCTGGGATCACCCACTCTCTTTTACATGAGTGCCCCAGCTCTCACAAGCTGAGAGTCTCCAAACCCTGAGTCAGATCTTACTTTCAGGCCTCTGTGAATGGCCATATCTGAACTGGTCATTTACCTTTTCTCCCGGAGGATTTCCCTCAAGTGAAGACCCATGTCCTCCCACAAGAATGAGCATCCTCACAGGTAAACTAGTCTGTCCTAACCTTACGTTTATGTTTATGAATTTCTTTTCATCTGAGCTGTCTAAGAGGATACATATATAT
>NW_021604639.1:9361287-9364019 GCF_004785775.1 Grammomys surdaster | reverse complement strand
TTAGGCTTAACAACCCTTGAGGTTATATGTTCTATTGCTTCATCTGATAGGCAATCTTCATTGTCAACTTGACTAGGACTGAAATCACCAAAGAGAGACACCTCTGAGCACACTTATGAAGGCACTTTCAGTAAGGCTTACCAGAGAAGTATTTCAGAGAGGCTTACGCATGCACACACGTAAACCTGAGTATAGATAATGTCACCATTCTGTGGACTATGGTCCTAGATGGAAGAAGAAAAATGAATGGGCAAGTAACCTGAGCACCAGCATTCATCAGATGTAATGTGACCAATGGCTTCCTGCTCGAGCTGTCTTTCCTTTCCAACCTCGATAGACTATATGCTCAAATCCTGGGCCCAAACATCCCTTCTTCTAGATGCTGCTTCTTGCGAATTAGTTGGTAACATGGAAAGAAGTAACAAGTGCATGATGTGAACTAGGTACATGGTACATCCTCATCCGGTTATAATCTGAAATGAATGTAATATCTTCTCTGCTCACCAGGGATACATAAATGCAATTGCAGTGAGGACTGGAGGCTAAGATCCCCTATAGCTTTTCCCCAAAGCTTCATTATTACAGGAGTGTAAAACAGTGCCTACCTGTCATACTCTTAGGGCAACTTCACCAGAGACTTTTCGAGATATCTAGTGCTACCCCCCTTGTATTTCAAAGTTTAATTATTTTTTCAATTGACTTATACCCTTCTGTAGAGTGGAAATTTCATCTTGAGACCCGTCTCTTCAGACAACTGTCTTATCCATCACAATTCCCTAGTAAATACTGTCCTGTTCTAATTCTCCATGTTGTCTAGACTGAGTACAGTGCTTTGTACCTGCCTACATTTGCTTCTCCATAGAGATTCAAATTTCATCTTCCTCCATAGTTCACTTACTAACCTTGTTTCTGCTACAGTTCCCAGACATGAGCTCCATCTCAGGCACCTCTCCTGCTTCATTGCATTCAAAGCTGTTTTCAGCATCCTGAGCAGCAGGCTTTCTCATTGGAACCCTTTGAACTGGCTCTCTTGCTCCTGGAATCTGCTGGTTGAACTAGCATCACACCCTGTAGTACCAGCATCTCTACTTAGCCATCTTGTGCAAACAAATGCTGCATGCATTTCTTTCTATGTTTAAGGAGGCATGTAGCTGTTTCCTTCAAAATGAACCATCAAGTTGACAATCAGTATTAATTATTGTATCTAATAAACTCATTGGCCCATCAGGCTGAATGTCAATGAAATCCTTTATTGGTTTGCTACTAGTGTCTTGTTTAGAGTGAATGAAGATCTGTTCACATCTTACCATTCTACACATGCACATCCACAAACCTGTACATGAAGCAGCAGCAGCAACAACAACAAAATACACAAAAGAAACTAACATGAAAGCCCCAGTGTTATTAGTCTCCAACTGTGAAAAACGTAAGTCTAAAGAATGCAGAAGTCTTTGAAAGGATGTGTAAAGCCCAAATCCAGAACTTTCTCTCTCCCTTTCATTTAGAAGCTTCTTGTTGTATTATTTGTTCTCTCCATAACCATGTTCAAGGCGACTTTACATGCAAGAGTTTGTTAAGCCTTTTCTCCCCAATCGGGAAAGGTCAAAGTTTAGGTCAAAGTTCCTTAGAGTACACTCTCATTCACAAAGAACAGTCTTTAAACTATAACTCCCCCTGTGTGTATGTATGTGGTTATCACAAGCTAATGGCTCCATGCGCCTTATGACTCCTTCAATCTATAATTTTATGGAGGATTAAAAGCGAGATACACAAATTTGCAATAAAACCGACACAATTTATGGGAGCGTTTCCTATAAGAATCGTTAACGGGTGGTCATAAATCAAGGGTGTTTCTTTCTCTCTTTGCAGCTCCTGTAACTCAATAGCAGCTACCAGCTCTGCTCCAGCTGAGCAGAGGAGAGCTGCCATTGTCATTCAAGGCCACCCTTACCTGGTCTTAATAACACCTTGTAGCAAAATTAATTTACTTTAAAAATTCCTGTTGCCATAACAACTCAGTGCAGCTGTTCATGAGACTTAATGAAATTCCAGAAGAAAAAAAAATGTTTTAGAGAGAAGACAGACTGAATGGAGATGAACTGCCTTTAAATAATTTTATTTAAACGTGACTGGGTGTCTGAAGGCAATGCAAGGCATTGGCCTATGATGTATACCTTTAATTCCAGGACTGCTGAATTTTTACCATTTCAGTTCATTCTTTCCTTTTTCCCCCTTTTAAGTTGTAGGTAGCTGTGGATTCTAAGTGTGGGTGAAAACAAACAAATGAAATAGAGACTCCTTTGATTACCAAAGAGAGACTGTTTTATATTTAAATATTTCTTTTTCTCTATTTTATGTAGTCTGGTAATAAAGTCAAATCCTGTTGCATTTGGTCTAGAATATGCATTTTTAGTGATTGTCAAACAATTTATCTTTATATTAATAAGTTTTAAAGATACTACACTGTTTTTAAATATTACTTGCTTACAGTTTCAGGGGCTTAGTCAGTTATCATCATGGCATGGCATGGCAGCAGGCATGGTACTTGAGAAATAGTTGAAAGCTATGTCCTAATCCACAGGCAGAGAAAGAAAAGTCATTGAAAGGATGAAAAGAGAAAGAGGAGAGAAGGAAAGTGAGAGAAAAAGACAGAGACAGAGTCAGAGACAGACATACACAGAGAGGGAGACAGAGAGAGAGAGAGAGAGAGAGAGAGAGAGAGAGAGAGAGAG
>NW_021604639.1:9308418-9361187 GCF_004785775.1 Grammomys surdaster | reverse complement strand
AGAGAGAGAGAGAGAGACTTGTCCAGGCCGGAAGAAACTTTTGAAAGCTCAGAGGCCACACCCAGTGACACACTTTCTGCAGCATAGTCACACCTAGTCACACCTATTCCAAGAAGGCCACACTTCCTCACCCTTGCAAACAGTTCTACCCCTTGGTAATTAATCATCATATATATATATATATATATAATATAATAGTCTATTGGGGCTATTCCTATTTAAACCACCCCAGACATATCCTTATTATGTAGTTGAAGATGACCTTGGACCCTTGACCCACCTTACTCTCCTTGCCAAATACTGGGATTATAAACACGCACCACCACGTCCAGTTTACTTTGTAACTTTCTGCTAGTTGGAATAAAGCACGTTAATTGTGAACATTTTAGATACTGAAAGAAAAAAGATATTGAAAAAGCAAACCTATGTGTCGTTATCTGAAAAGAATCACATTCTGCACATTACAGATTACTCTGGAGCATGACAGTGTTACTTCACATAGCAGTGAATATTTTTTTTTCAAATTGTCTAGTGGCCCAGAGATTTTTGACTTCTGAATATGTTTAATATATTTAACATACTCTTCATGAGTATGAATTCATACACTCACATCCATGCATGCATATGGCGAGGATAGAGGAAGAGCAGAGGAATATAAAAGAGTAGAAAAAAAAGACATCAGGTGAAATGCAGAAAACAAGACATCGTTCAGTAACTATTTTAATTGCATCTTCTTATTAAACATTTTCATTCTATCCTTGGTTTGCTTTTGTAAATTATTTTGTGTAAAATGTCCATGTCTGTAGATTTTTTACTTTTATTTTTATTCACTTATTTGTGAATCACTAATTAGTTTCCTAAGGATAGAAATCATGAATGAAGATAAATGATCCAATTCATTACAAAAGACCTTACCCTCTACATTGTCAGCAGCCAAGAGGGACAGGTTCTTTCCTTCTTGTTCCTTAGTTACATCTATATTCAGTGGGGTTGCCCTTATAATGTTCTTCCCAATTTACAAGTAAAAACTAAGACTCCCATGGCATTGTTTTCCTGGTTACAGTTCTGAGCAACTATTGCAATATGGTGACACCTGAGGGTCTTGCACTTGGCCAGCCAATAGCAGCATTGAATGAAGAAGTTTCTACCAGGTTCACAGAGCTCTCCCTGGCCTTCTAGACATGCAATGCAATGCATTTTTTTTATTACGTCTAGCTCACAGTCTAGCTGTTTTTAATTAATTCTCCCATATCTATACAAACATGGCACCCTCACCTCTCTTTCTCTCTCCACCCTCACCTCCCATACACCGACTTTGCACATACATCTATATCTATGACAGCACTGAGCAGTGCACACAGATAGACAAATTGCAGTTGTTTTCAGAGGGTTGTGTGAGAGTTGGGGCAATAATTGGCATGCAATAGTGTAAACCAGTTAAAAGAATATCTTACTTAAAACATTTCAGACACTGTTTTGTTTTCATTGGCCACCATTTTCTTTCAAATGTCTCCATTTCTCTTGTTTAATTTGTTTGGATATAATTATAAGAGATGAGTAATATCTATCTACTCTATTTCCCTAGCTCAGGTCCTGGTAGCTTTGCTACATAAATTCAATAATCCCTTT
Organism: Grammomys surdaster; assembly: GCF_004785775.1. Classification (NCBI taxonomy): domain Eukaryota; kingdom Metazoa; phylum Chordata; class Mammalia; order Rodentia; family Muridae; genus Grammomys; species Grammomys surdaster. The sequence continues at coordinate 9,359,558 of NW_021604639.1, read as the reverse complement.
ACTCACTTGGCTTTGTGGAGTATAGCACCCACTCTGACTCTGGACAGGGAGGAACAAACAGAGTGGACATTTCTCTCTTTTTCAAGAGATGCTTTCTTAGTAAGTAGAAGGAACTACAATCTAAAATAATCATCTCATTTTTCAGGTCAGTGATCCATGGCTTACTGTCAAGGATATTAAGTACCAATAAGGACAGGTCAGTTTCTTAGAGCTATCCCTGGATAGTGGTGACATACAGAATCAAAGGCACTGGTAGACACAGTCATCTAACCCAATAGGCACACTGCAGTGGCTTGAATAGTCAAGTTGCTATGAAGATATGGTTGATATAAAAGTTCATAATATTAACTTGAAAAGGTTACAATTTTCAACCTTGAAGCTAGAGGCCACCACTCATTTGGGTGAAGTACATGCATGTGAAATTATGTATGGGGGCTGTTTGTTCATCTGAGTTTTCTTGAAGATACTGGCCTTGTCTAACCTCTTCCCTTAGTATTTCCAAGGTTGGCTCTATCAGAAAAATGTACATTTAGAAGACACTCAGAACACTATTATGGTAGAATGAATACCTACTTATAGCACAACATAATTATATTTGGTTCCTTTTATTCATGGCTGTTATCCTTCAGGCTGTGTGATTTGACCTGAATTATAATTTGGTCAATTCAGTAATGATCCATGTTGCAGTAGTAATCTATCCTAATTATTTTGGTCATGATTTACTATTTTCTATTAACAGCCACTCACTCTGGAGGTTAAAATGACTCACACATCTTGTATGCACAATATATATTTTGTAGTCTCATCTTACACCCTCTTAAAATTGTTTGATGCTTGTTATGGTTGAATGGGACATGCCCTTCCCTGTATTCAAGCACATGTTACCATATGTGGTTCTGTTTTGTAAAGTTGTGTAAACTTCAGCAGGTGAGGCCAAGCTGGAATAAGAAGGTTTCTGCCTACTCCTTCCTGTGAACATGTGTGTGTTTGCATGTGTGTGTGTTTGTGTGTGGTGTGGTGTGTGTGTGGTATGGTGTGTATGTGTGTATGTGTGTGTGTGTGTGTGTGTGTTGCCCTGTTCCACTAAAATATGAAGAGTATTAGCTACCATGAACTCTGCTGTGCCTTGTGTCATGATGGACTCAAAGGTCAAGCCAACAATGAACCTTTTCCCTTTTGAATTGCACCTGTCTGCGATTTTGTCACAGGGATAAGCAAAGGAGTAGTACATACAGTCAGAAGGAAATTAGATAATTCATACAATAATCATCTCACCCCCTCTAGGTCTCGTTTTAGTTCAAACATTTCATATCATTCAGTATATGTCAATAGAATGAAACCAGATTATGGTCTAATATTTTCTCCAGAGTACTTTATCTATTTTATGTGCATTTTTTCCACCTAATATATTAAAGATCAAATCAGTTGTTTGTCTTCGTGTAGGATGCACGTACAGAAACCTGAAACAATATTATATTTGGGGTCAGGGCTGGTTTCTTCCATTTTGAAATCAGAAATGTAAATATTAATTGAATTTAATCACAGAGAAAAGTAGATATTTCTCTTGTCTTTAGGTTTTACATCCATATCCTTCATTTGCTGTGCTTGGGGGCCACTTGACATTTCTCAGATGTTCTGTGGGGGTGAATCCTTCTCCTTGACCAACAAAAACACTGACTAGAATGGCCTGACTGTGGCAAAGAGTAATGATGTCTGTGGTAACGTGAGAAGGCTGCAGTGAATTGCACTTAAACAAGGTCGCAGAAAATTTCTGAGAGATTTGAAAGATGAAGTAAAGGTGACAGAATGAAGACATTATATCTTTCATAGTTTATATTAAAAATTAACCTTCCTTGTTGTGTTATCTTGAAAGAGAATTTCCTAGAGATGCTAGAGAGGCATGGCTAAAGTTCACCCAAAAGGATGAGTCCTAAGGATTTTAGCCTTAATATTCCAGAAAGTTCCTCACTGAGGAGTGTGTGGAGAATGGAGAGCAGAATCCTGGCACACAACTTGAAAGAACTGGCAATCCCTTTTGTTTGTGATAGTTAGACAATCTAAACTATTTGGAAGAGAAAAATCACCCACAGAAAGAACTTACACATGGAAGTGGAGAAATAGGCTAAGGTTGGTCTGGCTATACTCAGAAGAATAAAGACAGATTCACCTATATCTTCAGGGCCTGCATCAGAGATGCTTGCAACTTTCCCTGATAGCTTGTTACAGGCCTAGCCCTTAGGGAAGGCACTGCAACAAGCAAGAGTTTAGCAGGAATTGGAAAGTCAGGTTGTAACTATTATATATCACCTTCCAATGCTAAGTTTGGGAGAACATAGTCAAGAATGGCCACCTTGTAGTCTAGAATTCAGAAGGAAGGCTAAAGGAAGTACTAGTTCCAATGAACAAAGCCTCTTGGATGAACAATTTTGGCCTCAACATAGGGGTATGGTCACTTTTTAAGTTTACATCATTTGTCAGGCCTTGGCATTCCTGAAGGACCTACCATCTTGTACCTTTATGCTACTTCTTACATCAGTCTTACTGTTTTGGAGAGCAGAGCATATGGACAGAAATCTCTTCAACTCTCAATGTTTGGAAACTTCAGTGAAGAAAAAGTTTAAGTGAGGCAGAGGAGCAAAGTAGCTCTTCTTATACTGTAGCTGGGCATTCAGGAATTTCTAGCCTTGGGGAAGCAATGCTTTAGCTTTTGACTTCAAAAAATTAAGATCAGGTTGGAGAGAGGGCTCAATGGGTAAAGTACCTGCTGTGTGAGCTTGAGAGTTCTGATTTCCGTAGCTCATGCTTGTAATTCTGAAACTCTTACAATATGATAGGAGGCAGACATAAGAATCTCCAGAAGATTGCTAGTAGCCTAGCTTCATTCAGGAAGCAGCAAACAGCAACACAGACCATCTCAAAAAGGTGAGACAAGAATGGACACCCAGTGTCAATCTGTGACCTGGACAAAGGCACTATGACATCTATGTTCCTGCACTAGCATACATGAACACTCACATGCACATACATACATACACAGAGCACATGGTATGAGGGGAGACCAGAGGAGAGGAGAGGTAGAGAAAAGAGAGGAAAAGTTGCTATGAACATGTATGTTTTTGAAGTAGAATATTTGATCTGTCCTCTAGGACCTCATCTTTGCCTTTCTTGGGATCAGACATGTATGGAGAAAAATACTAGAGAGCCAAGACTATAAATTTCGACCCAGGAAAGTCTATGGAGCATTCAGCATCTTGTTCTCTACAACAGGGACAAGCAAATATTTGCTCAAGTAGGACCTTTCCATTGTGACAATGAGGACTACAGTCTGTGTTCCTAAATGGCTGGAGAGGCAATAGAAGAGTAGCATTTTATGGACTGTGGCCAGGGACTTTCCCAAGGACCAGTTCACATTCTTTTCACCATTGACTTGGCATTAGAAATCTTCTTGAAGATGGGCATAAATCTAGTGGATATGAGATGAAATTATCCCCAAAGTGGCACAGATTAAGCTTCTAATACTTGAAAAAGGACTTGAGCAGAAGACACTAAGACAAGCCCAGCATGTTGGAAAGTTCAAACACAAGAGTGGATGACTAAAGAGGAATTTCACGAGTGTTAATTCACAGTGCTTGGGGTTCAGTGTTTGTTAGGGTCTTCCATGGTGGAAGCTCATGTGAGTACTGTTTTAAAAGCTTAATAGTAGACCTCTGTATTTTTAGTTATGTGGTAGGTTGGGTGTTTTTATAGCAGGATTATGAACTAGAACATATCTGGGTCAAAAAGAGGAAGGGAAAGCAAGGTATCTGAAAAGTTTTTGCAGACTTTACAATCAAAAAGTGAAAAAAGTCAAAGCTATTAAAAGCAGAAGCAGAAAGTGACATTGACTTTGTAGATGCCCCTAATCTTACACATACTCCAGGTGAGGAGCCCACAAGGTACTATTGCTTTCCTTGCCTACAAATCTGTTATCCCATGTCCTCTTGTCACATGAAGACAGAAACTCAAAGGGAATTTACTCGCTTGTTGACTACCACCTCCTGATACAGCGATGGCTGGTCCTAAGGCATGTTTTCTCTCTTCTAGATCCTTTCTTAGCAAAAAGAAATTGACAGAAATATAAAACAATTAGTATGAAAGAATATGTTGTATCAAGACAGAAGAAAGTATAATTATTATACTAAAGCAATACATTTAAAAAAGAAAACTCTGCATACCAGCTATGCCAGAATGTTTATTATTTCTGTCCAGAGAACTTGAGACACTTGTATAGCCAGTTATCTGTCTTTCAACACTGGGTGATATTTCGATTTATTTCCATAGAGTGAAAGTCTGGAAAAATTAATGTATTATGCTTTATAAATTATAATTTAAAAATATTCAAATTTGAAAGCTCTTCCTTCTTTTCTTTCTTTCTTTCTTTCCTTCTTTCTTTCTTTCTTTCTTTCTTTCTTTCTTTCTTTCTTTCTTTCTTTTGTTCTTTTCTCCTTTTTTGGTCTTTCAAGGGAGGATTTCTCTGTGTAGTGCTGCTCTCTTGGAACTTTCTCTGTAAACCAATCTGGCTTCTAACTCACTGAAATCCACCTGTCTCTACCTCCCAAGTGCTGGGATTAAAGCTATGCTTCAAGACTAACTAGTGTCTACCCTATTTTCTAAACAGGTTAAATATTTGATTCCTTTTGTTCTTGCTATAAGTAATAATTTCCAGCATCTCATTTTACAAAATATAACTTTTTAATGTATTCATTTCTTTTTAATTTTTGGTATTTTAATAATAAAATAAAACAAAAATTAACACATTGAGTTTAGATATGAAAAACGAACAGAAAGCAAAGACCCCCAACAGTAGGCTCAAGAATTGCTGTGTATGATATAAATACCACAGAACATATGAAAAGTACAAAAATAATGTTTTACACTTTGTGTGTATATGTATATGCACATATGTGTGCATGTATGTACAAGTAGCCACACATGTGCGCATATGAAGACCATAGTCAATCTTCAGTGTACTTCCTAAGGATAGCATCTATTTTGTATTCTGAAATATAGTTTGTCACTGGTCTAGAACTCATTGGTTGGAGGCTGGTTGTATCTCCAAATCCCTGCCTCTCCAGTGCTTAAATCCTACTGTGCTACTACACCCAGATGTTTTTTTACGTGTATTCTAAGAATGGAGCTTAAGTTCTTGTGCATAGAAGGAACACTATTGGCTGAGCAATTTTCCCAGTCTTTCTTGCTTTACATTCTATTGGAACTTTCATTGGACGCTGTGGGCATCAATCCTGATATCTCTTAATGTTTCCACTCTTGCTTTCCATAGGTTTGTGTATGCTAAAAGACACGTGAGATGCTTGACATTAGCCATCTTGATTTTGTCACCTCTGGCCAGCTCTGAAGGAAGTACAGCAGCAGTTAGCTATCTAATCTCTGCTTATAGAAAACTATAGCACAGAGCCCAGAATTCTTTTGTCTATCAGGATGAACTGTTAAGACTCCTACTTGCTAACTCACCCACCTCTTCTCTACTTCTCTGTTAAATCACATCTCAGATTCAAGCTCAAATTACTGAGATGTAAAAATTTGATAAAGCTCTCATTTTAATCAACTAGTAAAATGACTCTGCACACAGATCATGTACTCAAAATAATATCATGTAACAAATAGTGATCTGCTAGCTCTATGAAGCATGTTGTTTCCTTGCTTTTAGGGTCAATCCCCCACAAAGGAGATTACTGTCCTCCTCTTTGACTCTCAGCAAAGCTTGCAACCAACATCATCATTACAACATGGCTCCTGTCTCTGCAAATGTTGTCAACACATGATGTGCCAGGTCCTGATTAGTACATTTTTTTCTTTTAACCAGTGCTCAGTACAACACCTTTAGAAAAAGAAGAGTCAGGGAAGCAGGCAAGAGGAACTTTTTGTTGCATAGCATGTTGTTATGGTAACAAAAATACTAAGCTGAACAGAAAAGCAAATGCTTGGGAGAATGAAAGTTCTAAGGACAACATCCACGTGAGTTGGAGGTGATGGCTAGATGTGTGTGATGTGTGTGCATACACATATGTACATATTTCTCCTTCAGGAATGTTTGCACATTTTGTTCTATTGTGGGGCATAATGTGAAGTGGAAATTAAATTTGTAAATTTAATTAAAAAAACAAATACCCTTCATTCTAAACCTGTGATTTCTGTAGCTTTTTAAATTTTGAACGGCTCTCTCAGTAATCTGGTTTCCTGGGAATTTATTGTGCTTTTATCTTTAGCCTCTAGCTCATCCAAATTATTACTGTCATTCCATCTGAGTTGGCAAGCAGCTGCCCTGACTTTGCATTTTCTCTTTTTTATTAATCTTCCCTTGGTCTCTGGTGCCTTTCTTCACCTCAATCATGCAAAATTAAACAAACCTTTACATTTAAGAAATGATGCTCCCAGCAGGCCTGCAATCACGTCCCCTGGAAGCTGTTACGTGGGCTGCTAATTTTAATTAACAATTAATTAATAAGTAATTAATTAATCTTGTTATAATGACCCTGATTTTGCCTTAGAGCACTATCCCATTTCTCTAAATACAACACCAATGTAAAACTGAATTGATGTTCCAATGCCAGATGAGGTTAGCTCCAGAATATCAAACAGATGAAAGGCTACCCAAGGAAACTGAATTTACCCATTTGTCTTTGTGCATTTTCTGATTTTTAAGGAGACTGTTGATGTATGAAGCCACATACATTTCTACAGGTCATATTTCTACAATCACTGAAGTCAGAAAAGCACACATGCCCCTATTGAATTAAACCAAGTGCGAGGAGGTAGAACACCATAAATTTGTCTTTAGAAATAATGCTAATAGTCACTGATTCCAAACAGATTTCAAGTTATTCATATTAGTGGGTGCTTTCAAAGATTTTTGAGTGCAGGGTGATTCAGCTTGGTTATGGAGTGTCTTCTGAGAATGTGTGAGGTCCTGGATTCAATGCCCAGCAAGGGAGAAAAAAAATAGTATTTTAACAAACAAAATGCTTAATATGTTTGTTTGATATGGAAAGGCTTTAGTTGTGTGTGTGTGTGTGTGTGTGTGTGCGCATGTGTGTGTAGGTCAGAGAACAAGCTTGGGAATCAGTCTTCACCTTCTACCATGTTCACTAACTACTCTGTACACTGGGTTGTTCATTCGCTAAGCTCTGACTCCCATCTCACTGTAAGAGTGCAGAGTAGATGTGTGTTAGCATCTCCAACTTTGTGTGAGCTCTGCCAACTCCAAACTCATTTCCTTTTTCTTATGTAGAAAGTGCATTATACACTGAGCCATCTTCACAGTTCTATTTGGTTTATTTCAACTAGAGTAAGATTTTCACACAATAATGCTTAATAATCCTTAACACTCTATATAATCTGTAAGTGTTTTTGTCTTAGTTAGGTTTTACATGGCTGTGAAGAGACAATATGACCAAGGCAACTCTTATAAAGGTTTATAACATTTAATTGGGGCTGGCTTACAGGTTCAGAGATTTAGGTCATTATCATCAAAACAGGATCACAGTAGCATCCAAGCAGCCATGGTACAGGAGGAGCTGAAAGTTCTACATCTTACTCTGAAGGCCACTAGGAGAAGACTGTACTCATGCATCTAGGAGAAGGGTCTTACATCCACCCCCACAGTGGCACACCTACTCCAACTGGGCCACACCTCCTGGTAGTGCCACTCCCTGGTCCAAGCTTATTAAAACCACCACAGTACTATTGCCTAACTCCATGTATTTGATGGATACATATAACCATTGTTCCAGTCAAGACAGTTTTAAAGAACCCCCGCCCATCTTACCTTTTCAGTAAGTATTCAAAATCTACTGCCAACAGCTCTTCACAAAGTTCATATAAAGAAGATCGTGTGGCCTTCTGCCCCTGCCTGGTCCGCTGGGCTGGAGCAGACACAGAGTCGGTCTGCTCCCGTCCTGTTGAGAAACTGAATCCTGAGTCATCCAGGAGCCACTGCACTCAGAGCAGCTGGTAAGAACTCCATCTCACTCCCTAAACCCCAGAGATAGATCAGGGAGCCAGGGACATCCAGGGCACAGCAGCTACCCAAACCCCGCCCCTCCGGAATTCCACTTCCCTTCTGCCCCTGCCTGGTCCTCTGGGCTGGAGCAGACACAGAGTTGGTCTGCTCCTGTCCTGTGGAGAAACTGAATCCTGAGTCATCCAGGAGCCACTGCACTCAGAGCAGCTGACACAGAGTCGGTCTGCTCCTGTCCTGTTGAGAAACTGAATCCTGAGTCATCCAGGAGCCACTGCACTCAGAGCAGCTGGAGCCACTGCACTCAGAGCAGCTGAAACTGAATCCTGAGTCATCGAGGACCCACTGCACTCAGAGCAGAAGGATTTCCAGATCCAAGAGGTGGCCTGAGTCCCAGGAGTTATTCCACCCAGGAGATTAGGAGCATAAGACCACAGAGACCTCTGGACTCTGAGGAGCTCTGCAATAAGCAAGATAACTGGAAATACAGACTCCAGTTTTACACAGTGAGGGCAGGTACCACTAGAGTTAACCAGATGGCGAAAGGCAAGCGCAAGAACATAAGCAACGGAAACCAAAGTTTCTTGGCATCATCAGTGCCCAATTCTCCCAATATAGCAAGCCCTGAACACCCCATTACACCTGAAAAGCAGGATTCAGAATTAAAATCACTTCTCATGATGATGATAGAGGATTATAAGAAGGAATTAAGTAACTCCCTTAAAGAAATACAGGAGAGTACAAGTAAACAGATAGAAGCCCTTAAAGAGGAATCACAGAAATCCCTTAAAGAAATGGAAGAAAACACAAAGAAGGAATTAAACAAAAACATTCAGGATCTGAAACTAGAAATAGAAACAATAAAGAAAGTTCAAAGGGAGACAACCATGGAGATAGAAAACCTAAGAAAGAGATCAGGAGTCACAGACGCAAGCATCACCAACCGAATACAAGAGATAGAAGAGAGAATCTCAAATGCAGAAGATACGGTGGAAAATATTGACACAGTTGTCAAAGAAAATGCAAAATGCAAAAAACTCCTAACTCAAAACATCCAGGAAATCCAGGACACAATGAGAAGACCAAACCTAAGGATAATAGGTATAGATGAGAATGAAGATTCCCAACTTAAAGGGCCAGTAAATATCTTCAACAAAATTATTGAGGAAAACTTCCCTAACCTAAAGAACAAGATGCCCATAAACATACAAGAAGCCTACAGAACACCAAATAGACTAGACCAGAAAAGAAATACCTCCCGTCACATAATAATCAAAACATCAGATGCACAAAACAAAGAAAAAATACTAAAAGCAGTAAGGGAAAAATGTCAAGTAACATATAAAGGCAGACCTATAAGAATTACACCAGACTTCTCACCAGAGACTATAAAAGCCAGAAGAGCCTGGACTGACATCATACAGACACTAAGAGAACACAATTGCCAGCCCAGATTACTATACCCAGCAAAACTCTCAATCACTATAGATGGTGAAACCAAGATATTCCATGACAAAACCAAATTTGCACAATATCTTCCCACAAACCCAGCACTTCAAAGGATAATTGATGGAAAATGCCAACACAAGGAGGGAAACTACAACCTAGGAAAAGCAAGTAAGTAATCTTCCAACAACCCCCAAAAAAGATACAAACATAACTTTACCTCTAATAAAAAAATAACAGGAAGCAACAATCATTTTTCCTTAATATCTCTTAACATCAATGGTCTCAATTCCCCAATAAAAAGACGCAGACTATCAGACTGGATACACAAACAAGACCCAGAATTTTGCTGCATACAAGAAACGCACCTCAGTGACAAAGACAGACACTACCTCAGAATAAAAGGGTGGAAAACAATTTTTCAAGCCAATGGTCCCAAGAAACAAGCTGGAGTAGCCATTCTAATATCAAATAAAATCGACTTTCATCCAAAATTAATCAAAAAAGATAAGGAAGGACACTTCATACTCATCAAAGGAAAAATCTACCAAGGTGAACTCTCAGTTCTGAACATCTATGCTCCAAATGCAAGGGCACCTACATACATAAAAGAAACTTTACTAAAGCTCAAAACACACATTACACCTCACACAATAATAGTGGGGGATTTCAACACCCCACTGTCAGCAATGGACAGATCATGGAAACAGAAACTAAACAGAGACACTTTGAAATTAACAGAAGTTATGAACCAAATGGACTTAACAGACATCTATAGAACATTTCATCCTAAAACAAAAGAATATACCTTTTTCTCAGCACCTCATGGTACCTTCTCCAAAATAGACCATATAATTGGTCACAAAACAAGCCTCTACAGATACAAAAAGATTGAAATAATCCCTTGCATCTTATCAGATCACCACGGACTAAGACTGGTCTTTAATAATGACAAAAACAATGGAAAACCCACGTACACATGGAAACTGAACAACTCTCTACTCAATGATGACTTGGTCAAGGAAGAAATAAAGAAAGAAATAAAAGACTTTTTAGAATTCAATGAAAATGAAGACACATCATACCAAAACTTGTGGGACTCCATGAAGGCAGTGCTAAGAGGAAAGCTCATAGCTCTAAGTGCCTACAAAAAGAAACTGGAAAGAGCACACACTAACAAGTTGACTGCACAACTAAAAGCTCTAGAACAAAAAGAAGCAAATACACCCAGGAGGAGTAGAAGGCAGGAAATAATCAAACTCAGGGCTGAAATCAACCAAATAGAAACAGAAAGAACAATACAAAATATCAATAAAACCAGGAGTTGGTTCTTTGAGAAAATCAACAAGATAGATAAACCCTTAGCCAGATTAACCAGAGGGCACAGAGACAGTATCCAAATTAATAAAATCAGAACTGAAAAGGGAGACATAACAACAGAAACTGAAGAAATTCAAAAAATCATCAGATCCTACTACAAAGGCCTATACTCAACAAAACTGGAAAACCTGGATGAAATGGACAATTTCCTAGACAGATACCAGGTACCGAAGTTAAACCAGGAGCAGATAAACCATCTAAATAGTCCCATAACCCCTCAGGAAATAGCAGCAGTCATCAAAAGCCTCCCCACTAAAAAAAGCCCAGGACCAGATGGTTTTAGTGCTGAATTCTATCAGACCTTCAAGGAAGACCTAATACCAATTCTCTTCAAACTATTCCACAAAATAGAGACAGAAGGAACACTACCCAATTCGTTCTATGAAGCTACAATTACACTCATACCCAAACCCCACAAGGACCCGACAAAGAAAGAGAACTTCAGACCAATCTCCCTTATGAACATCGATGCAAAAATACTCAATAAAATTCTAGCAAACCGAATCCAAGACCACATCAAAACAATCATCCATCATGATCAAGTAGGTTTTATCCCAGGAATGCAGGGATGGTTCAATATTCAGAAATCCATCAATGTAATCCACTATATAAACAAACTTAAAGAAAAAAACCACATGATCATCTCACTAGATGCTGAGAAAGCATTTGACAAAATTCAACATCCCTTCATGATAAAAGTCTTGGAAAGATCAGGAATTCAAGGCCCCTACCTAAACATAGTAAAAGCAATTTACAGCAAACCAGTAGCCAACATCAAGCTAAATGGAGAGACACTTGAAGCAATCCCACTAAGATCAGGGACTAGACAAGGTTGCCCACTCTCCCCCTACCTATTCAATATAGTACTGGAAGTCTTAGCCAGAGCAATTAGACAGCAAAAAGAAGTCAAAGGGATACAAATAGGAAAGGAAGAAGTCAAAATATCGCTATTTGCAGATGATATGATAGTATACTTAAGTGACCCCCAAACTTCCACCAGAGAACTCCTAAACCTGATAAACAACTTCAGCAAAGTGGCTGGTTATAAAATCAACTCAAACAAATCAGTAGCCTTCCTCTACATGAAAGATAAACAGACTGAAAAAGAAATTAGGGAAATGACACCCTTCACAATAGTTGCAAATAATATAAAATACCTTGGTGTGAATCTAACCAAGCAAGTGAAAGACCTGTATGACAAGAACTTCAAGTCTCTGAAGAAAGAAATTGAAGAAGATCTCAGAAGATGGAAAGATCTCCCATGCTCATGGATTGGCAGGATTAATATAATAAAAATGGCCATCTTGCCAAAAGCAATCTACAGATTCAATGCAATCCCCATTAAAATCCCAACTCAATTTTTCACAGAGTTAGAAAAGGAAATTCTCAAATTCATATGGAATAACAAAAAACCCAGGATAGCGAAAACTATTCTCAACAATAAAAGAACTTCTGGAGGAATTACCATCCCTGACCTCAAGCTGTACTACAGAGCAATAGTGATAAAAACTACCTGGTATTGGTACAGAGACAGGCAGGAAGATCAATGGAATAGAATTGAAGACCCAGAAATGAACCCACACTCCTATGGTCACTTGATCTTTGACAAAGGAGCTAAAACTGTCCAGTGGAAAAAGGACAGCATTTTCAACAAATGGTGCTGGTTTAACTGGAGGACAACATGTAGAAGAATGAAAATTGATCCATTCTTATCCCCTTGTACAAAGCTCAAGTCTATGTGGATAAAGGACCTCCACATAAAACCAGATACACTGAAACTAATAGAAGAGAAGGTGGGGAAAAGCCTCGAATACTTGGGCACAGGGGAAAAGTTCCTGAACAGAACTCCAATGGCATATGCTCTAAGATCGAGAATTGACAAATGGGACTTCATAAAATTGCAAAGTTTCTGTAAGGCAAAGGACACTGTCAATAGGACAAAACGACAACCAACAAATTGGGAAAAGATCTTTACCAATCCTTCATCTGATAGAGGGCTAATATCCAATATATACAAAGAACTCAAGAAATTAGACTCCAGACAACCAAATTACCCTATTAAAAAATGGGGTATAGAGCTTAACAAAGAATTTTCAACGGAAGAAACTCGAATGGCCGAGAAGCATCTAAAGAAATGTTCAGCATCCTTAGTCGTCAGGGAAATGCAAATCAAAACAACCCTGAGATTCCATCTCACACCAGTCAGAATGGCTAAGATTAAAAACTCAGGTGATAGTAGATGCTGGCGAGGGTGTGGAGAAAGAGGAACAATCCTCCATTGTTGGTGGGACTGCAAGATGGTGCAACCACTTTGGAAATCAGTCTGGCGGTTCCTCAGAAAATTGGACATAGCATTACCCGAGGATCCAGCTATACCACTCCTAGGCATATACCCAGAAGATGCTCGAACATATAACAAGGACATATGCTCAACTATGTTCATAGCAGCCTTATTTATAATAGCCAGGAGCTGGAAAGAACCCAGATGTCCTTCAACTGAGGAATGGATTCAAAAAATGTGGTATATTTACACAATGGAGTATTACTCAGCTATTAAAAACAATGAATTCGAGAGGTTCCTAGGTAAATGGATGGAACTAGAAATTATCATCCTGAGTGAGGTAAGCCAATCACAAAAGAAGACACATGGTATTCACTCACTGATTATTGGATATTAGCCTAGAACCTTGAAATGCCCAAGATGCAACTCACAGGCCACATGAAGCCCATAAAGAAGGAAGACCAAGTGAGGGTGATTCGGTCCTTCTTAGAAGGAGCAACAAAATACTCAAGGGAGCAAATATGGAGACAAAGTGAGGGACAGAAACTGAAGGAGGGGCCGTCTCAAGACCACCCCACCTGAGTATCTATCCCATGTGCAATCACCAAAGGTAGATGCTGATGTGGAAGACAGGAAGTGCATGCTGATAAGAGCCTGATATGGATATCTCCTCAGAGGCCTTCAAGAGTCAGACATATTCAGAGGCAGATGCTCACAACTAGCCATTGAACTGATCATAGGGTTCTCAACAGAGGAGTTAGAGTGAAGACTGAAGGAGCTGAAAGGGTTTGTGGCACCATGAGGAGAGCAACAATACCAACCAACCACAGCTCCCAGGGTCTAAACCACCAGCCTGGGAGCACTTAGGGGGGGATCCAGGGCTTCAGCTGAATATGTAAAAGTGGAGGGCCCTGCTGGGCATAGGTGGAAGAAGAGAACCTTGACCTCATGAAGGCTGGATGCCCCAGGGGGTGGGAATTTTGAGGGTGGGGAGGTGGGAGTGGGGGGGTGTAGATAGAGGTTACATCCACAGAGAAGAAGGAGGAGGGGCGAGGGGATTGGGGGTTCCGAGGGGGTGGTGGGGGATGGGGTAAGGGGACAACATAGGAAATGTAAATAAATCATCCAATAAAAAAAAAAGAGAAAAAAAATAAAAAAAAAAGCCAAAAAAAAAAAAAAAAGAAGATCGTGTGACTGTGCTCAGGGATTAATTCACACTGTTGTATTAGTAACTCGTTTTTTTTAAAGCAGATATATGTATTTTTGTGTCTGTGTAAGTGTATGCCATGTATGTGTATGTCCCCAGAAGCTAGAAAAAGTTATCAAATGCCCTGAAGTTGGAGTTACAAGTGAGTTGATGGACATGAGTGTGGGGAACCAGACTCTAGGCCTCTGTGAGGGTAGAGAATGCTCCTAACCAATGAAGCACACTCCCTCCAGAGTTCATTCCTTTTTGTCCTGATGAGTATTCTATTGCATGATTTCAGTTAATATAAAAAAGAATTGTACCTGAAAATCATAGTGCTCTGTTTGGGACCATTGTGATTAAAAATACTTTTATGGACTTTTTTCCCCGAGACGATTCCCTGATGGATGTGTGTTTAACTTGATAAGAGGTTGCCAGTCTCCCAGTGCTGGAATTGTTCACACCCTTACAGTGATGAGGACTTTTCCCCTGATCCTCTTCTGTGTTAGCTTCTTATTGGTTGTAACTCATGGTACCTTCGTTTTGTATGTCCTTCATGACTAACCACAGTGAAGAGATTTCATGTGTTTTTGTTCTGGTTTCTCTTTGCACTGATTTATTTGTCATCCTTAGATTTCTTAGACTGGCCAAGACTGTCTTGCAGTTTCACACTGAAGTCGCCCATGCTTTTCTCTGTGGTATGAGGGAGTATTTGAGGGTTATGTTTCTGTATAATTGTATTTATTCCTTCTTCATTGGGTCCTCTGGAAGATGTTTACCTTCCACACTAAAATACTATGCAGCTCTTGGGGGATTTTGTTCTAGAATTTGTACTGTGTTACAGTAGTCTATTTTTGTCTTTATGTTCATAAAACCTTTGTCTTGATTACGGAACTACTCAGTTCTTGGAATCAGGGAGACTCTTCAGATCTTCCTATTCAAATACATATTGTTGAATATAAAAGATCGGTAAGCAGTTTGGTAAGAATATATATATATATATATATATATATATATATATATATATATTCTTTACATATTGAATTGAAATAAGGAAAACTAAAGAATTAAAATCAATTACATTTGATGATGATGCATATTTTATTATTATAGAGTTTTATTCTTTTGTGTTTTTTTTTGCTTGGTTGAAAGAATATTTGATTTTTTTAAATATTAATTCATGGATAACATTCATTCTTAAAAAGTACTGTTGGTGTGATTATAAATCTTTTCCTTTAATATTATTCCCTACTTTAAAACATTTGACACATGCACATTCTAATGTACAAACATGATGTTTCTGCTTCTCACTAGAGTAAAAGTGAAGACCATGCTCAAATGTGGCCATGAGACATGCTCATATTGGCTCTTCTTCTATTGATCTATTTCTCTTTTCTCTTCTGATTTTTCTCTGCTCTTTTCACAGGACTATCCTTTAGCATTACAGCTGGTTATGGATTTCTCTGCAGTGGTTTGCATATTTTTATCAGCACAGAACGTCATGCTGACATGCCTTCCTATTCAGTGGTATTGGTATGGTAACCTTCGAGAAGTAACTTCATCACAGAGCTTTACCCTAACCAATGTGATTGATAAACTTGTAGAAGTACTTGACTGAGGGCATGTGTTCCTTCATGCTCATTCATCTCCAACCCTCTGAGGTCACAACAGCCCATTCACCAGAGAAGGAAGTCTTTCTTGGGCATGAAATACTATGGCATAATCTCAGACCTCCATGCTCTATAACCATAGGGGGGAAATATATATATATTTCTATATATGTTATTCAGACTCAGCTCTTCTATTATAGTACCACAAAAGGACCCTAAGGGATTCTTGTTTTCTGATTGTGTGGTTTGGATTAAATCACAGGAGATAAGTGGAAGTTGGCAATGTCTCAGGCTAGGTACCCTTGAAAACAGGTTTTCCTCCATAGTGTGTAGCTGGTTTTTATAAAGATTGACCAGGCAATCCTCAAATCTCTGGTTGTCCTAGAAGTATGGAATCATGACCATGTTGAAAGTTTTACTGAGACTTAGCCAGCATATTATTCTTTCATTTTCTGGCCTTGTAGGCTCTGTTGACCCACCTTTATGCCTAGGATCTTGTGGACAATTAACCCACAAATAAATGCAGGAATGTTCTTCCAGTATGTTAGACTTCTACCCGCAATTGTTCAATAAAATGCTTGAGTGTAGAAAATGCATGTGGGCCTCAAAATGCCTTCTTTTCTCACTATCGTTAGCCAAGTGTTTCAAGGAAGAGATTTTTAATGTAGCCTTTGGGAGAGAAGAAAACATCTTTCCAGGTGGAGTGTTGCTGGGAAATGTTTCCCTGCTGCACAAGAGTTATTTGTATGTTACATTATCATGTGTCCCCTGGGGAGCTGTAGCTTCCTGGGTTTCTGGTAGTTAACCATTTTATGCTCTATGTGTCTTTGTGAGTGAGGATTTTTTGGACCACTTATTGCAAATGAAATTACTTAGTAGATCCCATCTCTCTTTCTCTCTCTTATCGAATTCGATGCCAGGTTATATTGTTAGCTGTAATAGCTACTGCCTACTCATTTTTTTTATCCTATTATTGAGTGAACTATAACAAAGAAAACAATGTAACCACCTACTCATACCAACGAAGAATAACATATAAAAACTTCCTTTCTAATGAAAGACGGTTTGGATTTATTTTGAATTCACCAGGCACCGGAAATTTTAAGGAAATTTAAAATTAATTCACCCTCTATTTGTTTACGTCTAGGACATGCATGTTAGTGCAGCTGTGGAATTCATAATTTTATATTTCTATCACTATAATAATATTATTTCCCATGGAAAATACAGTGTTTTGACTTCTAAATATGCTCATTTAATTATGCATGGCCCCAAAGCAATTTTTTATTAGGTTAAGCTCTGATGTCTGATTAAAGTCGATAGCTGCCATCCTTTAGGGCTTTCTTAAGCATTGGCTGCAGTGAGAGCAGAATGCTTAAATTGCCTAATAGGAAAGAATTACAGGCTATCGACATACAGTCAGCTAACATGGACTTGCATATTTAACCTTCAGATAGCCGAGACTCTGCAAGGAAAACACCACCACATTGGCTAATAAAGCCCATCTCCATAATGGTGTCAATCTGCCCTTTCATTAATAACCCAGTAAGGAGCACATTTCTTTTTCAAACATTCCAGATGGATTTCACAGAAGAATACCAAGTCGACAGGAATGTTGTAAGAGGAGCACATTGCACACACCGATTCTGCTTTCCAGCCTACTCCTAATACTGGCAGAGAGCCCGCTCTTTGCTAGAGGAGCTCAAGTAATGTCAGGCCAAGCTCATACAAGGAACGAAACAAACAAACTGATCTCCAGCCCTGAGTTAATTCTCAGCTCATCTTTCCCCAACTTGGTCAGGTTTTAATCACTCAATACATTGTAATGGATCACAGTTTGTAAACAAAAGTGTTTCAGATGCCAAAGGTCAGCTGTTGCAATGCAAGACAGGGGTTGTCCCAGCATATCTGAGCCTTTTGGCAGAAGCTTACATGATTTACAGGAATTTGAAGTCAGCAAATTACTCAGCAAGCATACATGAGACTATACATAGGCTAGAGTTCCGCAGCTGGAATCGTTTAATCCAGTTGTTCTAAGATTTTGCCTCTAAGCAAGGGTGGGGAACTTTGGTAAGGTAAGATCTTATTTGGAAGCCTGATTTTCAAATTGGGTACAAGCAAGGCGGGGTTAACAGAAGGCATGGAATGAGGAGGAATTGGGTGCTCCTCTTCTGGCTCAGGCATCTCCAGGACCACTGGCACTCCCTTCTATCTCTCTGAGAACTGTGAAATGCACATTTTGTAAGAGGTTTTGTGCATCGGTTGTGTTTTACACATATAATAATGGCTTTTCAGACAGAAAAATACTTTTTAGAGTGCGAGCTTTTCATGTTAAGCCAGATTGTGTTTCGGTACGAAGTTCATCCTGTGACCTTACAGCTGACATTTATTTCTTGCTCAGAGGATATCTGTTGTCCGTATGGGTTGCTGGCTAAGACTGGAATCTCTAAGATGTGAATCACCACCCTGGAAGCCTCTGGTGGTCTCTGATCTCAATACCAGACGCCATGGTCACTCCTGAGGGGAAAGTGGGGCTGAAGGATGAGCATATGGGTCTTTTTATGTCTGCAATCAGCAAGCAGCATGTGTGTGCACCTCTGCACACATTTTGCTGACCTGCCCGTCTAGAAACTTCCCTATTCACAGGGCTCCAAAAGTCAATTTTATGACCCCGAGGAGGACAAAAAAAGAAAGAAAAAATATAATTTGACGTATTATTTCCACCGTCAAGACATGGCAAAGCAGGAGCTGGGAAGGATCTGTGGCCTCCCCTTCTCCGTTAGTATAGTGATGCATGTCCTTGGGTCCAAGTATTTATTTAACATTGTGCTTACTAGTTTTATGTCAGTGTGACCCAAGATATGGTCATCTGAGAGGAAGGAGCCTCAGTTGAGAAATGTCTCCATATGATCTGGATGTAGGTAGCCTTTAGCGAATTTTCTTAATTAGTGATTCATGGGGGTGGGCCCATCCCATTGTGGGTGGGGCCTCTCCTAGGCTGGTGGTCCTGGGTTCTATAAGAAAGCAGGCATAGGAGCAACCCAGTAAGTAGCATCTCTCCATGGCCTGTGCATCCGCTCCTGTCTCCAGATTTCTGCCCTGTTCGAGTTCCTGCTCTGACTTCCTTTAATAACGAATGATGATGTAGACCTTTAATCTGAATAAATCCTTTCCTCCACAACTTGTTTCTGGTCATGATGTTTTATGATAGCAATGACAACCATACTAAGAATATTTTCTTAACAAGGGCTGAGGCTAGGGCCTCAGGCATGGTAGGTAAATGCTCTGCCTCTGAATTCCAGCCCCAGGCCTTCATTTGACGTTTTCTGGAGATGAATGTTGGAGCTTTGTTGGATGCTACACTTTGGTAGATTCCCACAATTCCCCATAGTTCAAGCTGGCCTAGAACTGACTTTTCAGTCTTTTGGAACCTCTGACTTCACCTTGCATACAAGCATATGCAACGTGTCTACTCAAGTATTCTTTGGAATAGACTATGTTAGGTTTTAATCACATAATAAAATTCCAAGCAGCTAAAAACATACCGATTAGTTGGAATGATGATTTGATTTGGGAAGAAACAGGAAAACCTGGCAAATAATCAATTCTTTTAGAGTGCCAACATCAAGTGTGAACTATTTTTTTTACAACCACTTAACAAGTCCTGGTCATTTTAACAAAATTGGTTATTTTAAAGGAAATTGTTAGTTTACTAGGTTATAAACATTTACCTATGAACGTGTACTATCTGAAATCATGAAAACATCCCAGATCTGCGGTGTGGTCACTGGTAACACTAACCAATTTTGATGTCAAGAGGCTCGAAGACTAATATTATTAATAGAGAAGAAAAGGGCAGCCCAGCTCATTTGGAAATATGAGTTCTCCCAGATTGTCTACCTAGAGCTGTGACCTTCTGATGGCTCTTCAGTCATTCTTCCTCTTCTTTTCCTCTCATGGGATTTGTTCCCTTATTCTTAAATCAAACACATAAATGCATTTTAGTCAACTTGAGCTTATTGATAATTATAAGAAACAAAAGAAAAGTAACTGTTAACACATTGGTGACTCTTGTGTATTTTGGGCACATGTGTTCTAGTTTCATTTTCTATGGCTGTGATAAAATACACTAACAAACAGCAAATCGGAGGACAAAGGGTCTGTTTCAGGTTTTAGTTTCTGGTTACGGTCCATCACATCAGGAAGTCATAGTAGTGGGCTCTACAGCATCACAACCATAGTCAGAGGCTGAGGAATGGAAGGAATGACTAAGAAGAAGGATAACTCTTTGCCAAGATAAGGTAATTGGCCTATGGACCTGCAACAGTCCAACCTCTCCACACCACTGCTGTTCTAAACCGTCAATCAGTCTGCAGATGCACCTTCCATTTCATTGACAGAAAGCATAGAGGGATGAATGCCAGAACTCACCTCACCTTCTCCTTTGCATCCAATCCAGGATTCCAGGCCAAGAAATGACGCCCCAGGAATGTCCAAAGGTTTCTGTCCTGGGTGATTCTAGAATCTTGCCAAGTTGTCAATGATGATTAACCATCACATTATTTATATTTTTATTATCTTTAGTTAAAAAGTTAAAGATACTTTATATCTAAAGTAGTGGTCTTCAACCTGTGGGTCATAACCCCTTTGTTTATGGTTACATCTCTAGGTAGGGTTATATGAGATATCCTGCATATCAGATATTTACAATATAATCATAGTAATAACAAAATTACAGTCATAAAGTAGTAACAAGATAATGTTATAGTTGGAGGTCATCACAACATAAGGAACTATAGTAAAGGGGCACAGCATTAGGAGTGTTGAGAACCACTGATCTAAAGTGTTTTTTTTCCTCTGAGGAGTGGGTGTTAAAAATCTATTCTCCAGGCTTACGAAGGTAGATTACCTCAGCATTTTCTGGGGGTGGGGAATCCTCTGAGGCTCCCAAGAATCTGGGCCACAGCCCTAGGCTTCATTGAAGTCTTTGTGCCTGAGATTGTGTAAAGAGGTGAACAGTAGGGCAGGCATTGCTTCTCATGGTGAGTGCAGGCAAGTCTGAGCCTTGTGGCTAGCTCACATTCAAATACACTTAAAATTAGCATCAGTAGCTTCTGTTCCTGGCATGGATTTGCTCACCAGACAGTAAAGAGTTCACACAGTCTCACTTTTTTTATGATTCTAAATGAAAATAGAAAGTTATAAGAAAATCATGATCATGGGCTTGATACTGCTTGTCCATCCCTTCCAGAAAATTCAACTAAAGAAATGTCGGAGATACACCTGGAGATTAAGAATAACCAGAGCCAAAGCATTGTTTATTTTATAGTAGAAACATTATGTAACCACATGTACTAAGCTACCAAGTCCTTGATTGCTACTATGTCAAAGTAAACATTTAACCAGCTAGATGAATAGTTCATTTTAACTATCAGGATTTTGCTGATACTGCAAAAAACTATATCTTCTGAGTCCACCCCACACACACCTCTCTTTAGCCACTAGAGAGTAAGGCTAACACTGGAATAAAAAACAAAACAAAACAAAACCAAAAAACCCCAGTATTTTCTGTACTCAGAACTATTTTAGGTTAGGGTTAGGGTTATTTCTTTAATTCTTGGAAAACAAAAAATATTTTTTTCCTTAATGATTTCTTTATTGACCATGAGGATCTCAGTTTTTAAGTAATTAAAAAACGTTGATACTGGCCAGGCATAGTGATGCATGCTTTTAATCCCATAACCCAAAAGGCAGAGGCAGGCAGATCTCTTTGAGTTTGACGCCAGCTTGGTCTAGGGAGTCCAGGACAGCCAGAGAAACAGAGAAACCCTGCTTTGAAAAACAAAACAAAGAAAAGCAAACAAACAAAAAATTAAAACCAACCAACCAAACAATAACTAAACAAAACAAACAAAAAAATCAGCCTATATTCAGTGAAATACCACATCAACATTAGTAGAACAGATAAAAATTGCATCTGAATGTTGATATAGTTCCAATCTCATTTTTGCCAACTCAGTGGAGACGATAAACACTTCAGTGGAGTTGCAAGATGTTTCAGTGACTGAAGATGCTTATAGCCAAGCCTGAGGGGCTTGAGTTTTATCCCCAGGGCATACATCTTAGAGGGAGAGAACTGGTTGTCCCTTGAAGCCCTCCAAATAAATACATACATAATAAAATAGTTTAATTGGTAGAGATAGATTATACAGACCTCTATCACATTTAAGATTTTTCAGTGTCAGTTTCTAAGGCTTGAAGTAAAATTAAATAAAGAAGGGAAATGGAATATAAATTTAATTATTTTTATTCCTTTCATATTACAAGGGGAATGGGATACAGTTTTGTTTAAAAATTATGCCTTTGGAAGTCACATTAATAAATGTGCAACTATAATCATTATGTCTTGGTTGAGATTATAATTAATATAGATGATTTTCTCCCTCTCTCTCTCTCTCTCTCTCTCTCTCTCTCTCTCTCTCTCTTTTACAATTTTTCTTAAACAAGCCAATTTCACATTTCTTAAAAATTTCTTCAGTGAGAAATAAATTAATAAAATCATCTATTTTCAGATAATAAAATCTGGACATCTTGTTAGTTTCATGCAGAGTGTATTTTTAAAAAAGATTATTTCTCCTCCTCCTCCTCCTCCTCCTCCTCCTCCTCCTCCTCCTCCTCCTTCTCCTCTTCCTCCTCCTCGTTCCTTTACTTACGGGATTATGTGAATAGGCATGTGCACACAGTGCCAGTAGTCACAGAGATCTGGAGTATAATCAAGAGTACAGTGAAACTACTGAACCAGTCTTCTATGAGGTAGAAGTGTCTATTAGGAATCAAACTGCCAAAGCTTTCTCTCAGTGGCAGGACAGAGAGAAAAGCAAAATGTCAGAAAAGCAAGAAAGGTATATGATATGTTGACAGAGTAAGACCATGCAGAGATTCCTCCATCTTATATTCTTGCTGAGGCAACTTTAGGCCTCACCAGAATTTGATCTCCTTAATGAGAAGGCCTACAGAAAATTACTTTACTCTATACAGGAACTCATGTTCAAGATACCCCAGCTAGCTTACCTTAGCTTCTTATAAACTGCCTACTTCTACAGACAGACATCCCTTCCAGCTAATTGCTTATCTTGGCTTGTTAAACTGCTTGCTTGTACAATGCCTTCTTGCAGCTTCTAAAGGTGATGCCAGGGGATGATTTTGTCTTCCAAGACCCCATGCTCTGGACACTTGGTTCTGCACTTGGGTTTCTGAATACCTAATGAATGCCAGCTGCAATAATGACTTTCAGTTGGCTACAGCCTGTGTCTGAGTGGTGATATTTGATTGGCTCCTCTTAACAATATGACAGCAGGATGTGTTCACAGGCTATGCAGATTGACCTGGGACTGGGTAGTTGATATTTAGGGCAAGATTATGGTGATTCTCATAAACAGAAACAAGCCCTAGGAGATGTGCTTTCCTGGTAAATAGAAATCTGACTTTAGGCAAGTTTATCCAGCACTATCATCTTTTTGAGGAGAGGGGACACTTTGGGCATAACAAAGAGGTTGTCATATTCTCTATGTTTGAAGCTATAAGCAGTTGAGAGTTGTAGAACAAGGGTCATGGGAGCTGAACTTGGGTCTGAAGTAAGAATAGTAAGCGTTCTTAATCATTGTCTCTGTAGGCCCAGAGCAGAGTCTAGAGAAACAAAGTCATTTACCAAAAGACTTTTTTATAAGAGACATATTTACTTACCTGTGATGCTTAGATGATTTTTATTTATATGCAAATGGAAAATTATTGTTTGAGTAAAAAAGACATTGATTTCATAATGCAGCTGCTTATTTGCTTCTTTCTATTTATTGTTTCCATGGAGATCTGGATTCCTTCTTTAGCAGTCCAGATTGAGGCAATCAGCAATTTTAGCATATGAGATCTTTCTGGCAGCAGGTAGAATGGCAGGTTGCTTGAGGGTGGGTCTCCTTGAACTTGGAGATGGCCTCCTTCAGGCACAATCACAATCAGCCTTTCAAACACAAAGGATAAAAGTCTTGAGAGAGATGGAAACAAAAAACAACCCTACAAAACATAAATATCTTTCTTCTTCTGTGCCTTGCTGCTAGACAAAGCTATTGCTAAAATAAGAGAAAGCAGAATAATTCACTATTACAATAAAGCATTATATTTTAAGTAATAAATGCTAATATTACTTAAACAAGAATTTCCACAAAAATCTTTCTTAAAATGTATGGAATGAAGCAATCAAATAAATCCATTCAAGATCATATATTATGACAGTACTTATAAGAACATA
This sequence comes from Grammomys surdaster, assembly GCF_004785775.1. NCBI lineage: Eukaryota > Metazoa > Chordata > Mammalia > Rodentia > Muridae > Grammomys > Grammomys surdaster. The sequence continues at coordinate 9,335,336 of NW_021604639.1, read as the reverse complement.
AATTGTAAGCAGAAGGTGCACACCCGTAATTTTTTAAATAATGTTAAATGATTGTATTGTGTTTTTATATTAGCACATTTCATAACCACTGCAGCGGGGTAATATCTATTGATATGGAAAAACAGCCATGCATACCCAGAAGAAAGACAGAAAAGCATATGATCAAGATAATTTTGATTCCATAAACTAAACTCTTATATCAATACTTGTAGATTTGTGATTGTGAGGTAGGAGATTCTATCTCTATGTGTGTCCGTATTTCTCCCTACTATATAGGTTATTGGAATTCAGCATCATCAGGAAGGGCTATAACCTGGCATATTGTATTCATTTTCTTTTATAATACATCATCACCAATTTAGTGGTTTAAAACAAGCCTAATGTATTATCCCAAAATTGTGGGGGACAGGAGCCCAGTAAGAGTCTCAGTGGGCTGAGATCAAGGTTTTACCAGAATATATACTGCTTTGAAATTTTTAATGGAGGATTACTTTCTAACGTATTCATGGTTCCAAACAGCTCTTGTTCTCCAAGGTCATTACCCTTCCTGCTATGTTCAAACCCTACAATTCTGCATCATCTGACACTTGTGTCCTAGTCTTTTCTCTGGAAACAGTTGTCCAAAGTTCTCAGAGGTTTAGCTTAACCTTGGTTTGCCCTCACAATTCAGGAAAACTTCCTATCTCAGGATTCTTACCTTACTCATATTTGTAAATTTCAGGAACTAGAAAACAGGTACTTTGGAGAAATTGCTCTTTAGTCATACAAACAGATACTATATTTTATTGGGATGAACTTCTCTTGTATTTAGAATTAATCTCATTCCATGCTTGTATATTTTTTTACTTTCCATTCTCATCTTTTTTTTTTTACAATAAAAAATTTCTGCCCAATTCATGTTGAATTAACTTAGTTTTCTTCGCTAAACTTTAATACAATTAAAATTTAAATGCTTTTACTTTACCTTTTTCTGGAAATTAAATATTTAATGTTTTTGGAGACAGAGTTTCTCTGTATAGCCCTGGCTGTCCTGGAACTCACTTTGTAGACCAGGCCAACCTCGAACTCAGAAATCCTCCTGTCTCTGTCTCCCAAGTGCTAGGATTAAAGGCGTGCACCACCACTGCCCGCCAGAAATATTTAAAGTTAACTTTCCTCTCTTCTTTATAAATTACATCATCTGCTTTACTACTCTACAAAACGTACTTTATCTTGTGGTTGTTTGAAGAAGAATGGCTCCCATAGGCTCATATAGTTAAATCTTTACTCATCAGGGAGTGGAACTGTTTTAAAGGATTAGAAGGATTAGAAGGTGTGGCCTTGTTGAAGAAAGTATGTCCCTGAGGGGTGGGCTTTGAGGTTTCTAACATCCATACTGGGTCCAAAGCCTCTCTCTTTCTACAGATCAGGATGCAGAACTGTCAGCTAACTCTCTAGCATCATGTCTGCCTACATGCAGACATGTTCCCCACTGTGATGATAATGGTCTAAACTCCCAGACTGTAAGCAAACCCCAATTAAGTGCTTTCTTTTATAAGAATGGCCTTGGTCATGGTGTCTCTTGAGAGCAACAGAACAGTGACTAAGACATCTATCTTTGAAGCATCCTTGTTTCAAGTTTTATTAGAAAGTGTGGTTTTACAAGGATTTATTTTTACTTTTAAATATGTATATATAGTCTTTGGTGGGTATGCCTTTGTGTGGAGGTGCTTGAAGAGGGCAAAGATTTTAAATTTCTTTGGATCTGATATTAATTATAGGCAGGTATAAGACACCTGACATGAGTCCTGGGAACAAGAGCACTATATGCTTTTAGCATCTAGCCTTCTCTCCAGCTTCAGTGTGTATGCTTGTGGGTTTAACACAAATGGTCATCATCACCATCGTCGTTGTCACCATCATCATCAACATAATCATCATCATCACTGGTATTCAGATGATGGCATCATGGGTTTACAATTCTTTATGACTTACTTGCATGTTATGTCCTACATTTTAGTTTCTCATTATATTTTTAATATTGACAGGTATGATTTATTATTTTTTTCTGTGAGTGAGTATGAGTAACAAACTCTCTTACCAATTGGAGGTTGAAAAATATTTTATTTCTTCATAGAATCCATGCTTTCTGTTATATTTGCCTTAGCTCTTGGAAGATATTTCTTTTTCATTGTATGAGTCCTTTATATCGCCTTAAAAATTTTAGAGTTAAAATTATTATGGTAGATTTTTTTGATAGATTATTACCTGCCCCTCTTTAAACATTTTTAAAACTATAATTTATCACTGAAACACTGTTGTATCACAAGGATGATTGTATATAAATGATGAGTTTATGAAACACGACTGTTATGTTATGTTTTGTTTTAATTTGTTTCTCTGCATGGGAAGGGACAGTGCTTGCAAGACACAAAGGGCAACTTGAAGAAGTTGGTTCTCTCACCTTGTGGGCCCTGGGTATTGATTTCAGGTTATCAGGCTTGGTCACAATCTCCTTTATCTGCTGAGACTTGTTTTTATTTTTATCATTGTTCAGCTCTATTCAAAAGTAGTGAGCTTCTTCAATTATGAAAATTTATGATCATTTATGATCAGTTGCCAATTTATTGACAAAAGGTATTAATATTGATTTCTCCCCCATTTACTCAATTAACATCAGTTTAATACTTCTCAATTGATCTTTAATAGACTTTATAATCAATTTTTAAGTAAATAAACAAATCCACTGGTTTCATTATGCCATCTCCATGTACGTGTGTCATTGTCCTTCTTTCTGATTTTTCCTTCCTCACTGATTTTCCTTGTGTCACTTTCCTCTCCCAGAGTCCTTGAGTGGTCCCTTCCTACACTTTCATATCTCATGTAACTCTCTTGCTTCCCTTATGATTTCTTCTCCTTCTCCATGCTCCATTTCTAGTTTCATGATCTACATATTTGTGTTCTCTTTGTCTTCCCCACTCCTTGGGTTCAGTTGTTCCCTCTGAATCTGGCTTATCTCACTGAGCACAATAATTTACAGTCCCATTTATTTTCTTTAGATATCATGACTTCATTGTTCTTGATGACTAAGTAAAATTCTGTCATATACATGTACCACATTTCCTTTATCCATCTATCTGTTGCCAGACACCTTGGCTGGTTCTATTTCCTGGCTGTTTTGAACACTGCAGCAATAGGGAGATACTTACTTACACAATGATCTTTAACCTTTTTATTCCTATTTCTATACTGTCCTGTATTGTAGGTAACATCTTCAATTGTGTCTAATCAACTGTTTTGCACATATGTTGTGCTTTTAAAGTAAATTATTGCATCTTGTTTCTCTCGTGTTATGTCTTCTTCTTTCTGAAATGTATTGACTCTCCCTGAATAATCTTATGCCTTTTTCACCTGACTTGTTTTTCACTTTACCCAAAGGTCTCTTTTCTTTACTTTAATCTCCATTAATTTGCTAACCCTGGTCCACAGCTGAAGCATTCTTTGTCATTCCCATCCTAGAACCCCATTGTGTCCTGAACCAGCAATGCCTCCTCCTCAGGTAGGAGTAATGTCTTTGAGCCATCTGGAAGTACAGCTCTGATGTAGTTCTGGCATAGCACAAGACTTTTATAACGCTCTATTCTTAACTTCTCATTATTTTTAGCTTTAATTAGTTCTTTGAGAGTTTCCTACAACATGTTTTGATCATATTCATTTTGAAGCTTCCTGACTTTTCCCAGATCAATCCTACCTCCCAACCCACCTTTCCTTTTTTTTATTTTTATTTCTTTAGACCCAGTAAGACCAATTTGCATAGCTCAAATGTTTTCATGTGTATGGTCTTCCACTGGAGTATAGCCAATTTATCAGGTGCTTTATTCTTAGAGAAAAGTCTCTCTTTTTTCCCAAGATGCTCGCAATTGTCAAATGTCTTCACAATAAGAGAAATTCATGTTCAAATTCCATCTCAATGTTGACATTTGGTCTTACTTTGACTTGCACTATCAGGCCTTGAACCTATGGAAAAGTGGGTCATAGGCCTAGGAGAGAATTTCCTGCTATTCTGCTAGTGGACACAGTGTTAAGCCAATTACTAATGACTTATCTCATATATACATACATATTTATCTATATATCTATATATCTATGTATCTATATATCTATATATCTATATATCTATATGTATGTCTATATGTCTATATGTCTATATATCTATATATCTATATATCTATATATATAATATCTATATCTATCCATATCTATATCATATCTATATCTATCTATCTATCTATCTATCTATCTATCTATCTATCAATGAGTACATCATCTTTCAACCTTCATTTGAGATTCCTCTATTTGAAGTAGATGGTGATTAGTACAGAGACCCACAATTAACCAAGTCTAGAAGATAAGAGAATATCTATTCTGCATGCCTTCCTTGTAAGGCTCAAGAATCACTAAGGAAAAAGTAATGGAAAGAAAATAAGAGACAGATGCAGTTGATGACTACAAGGAAGCAGTGTTTACTGGACACAGCAGGACAGCTTCATACATGAACTCACAGCTATTGTGACATCATCAATTTTCCCACTCTTGCCCATAAACTCGGGAAAATAAGCAGTGTAGGTTACCTTCTGCATCACCAGGTTGGAAGGTCCAAGACACTGCTTACCCTGCAGAGTAAAGTTCAATTCCAGTTCCTTGGCAGATCTTAGAATTACCTTCAAGAATTTTTTGTTCTCTCTCTCTCTCTCCCCTCTGTGTGTGTGTGTGTGTGTTGTATTCTTATGCTTGCTCCATGTTTTCAATAATCATAAAAAGATATGGAAAATGTCTTAAAGCCTTGTATATGTATAGTAAATATTGATCACAGTCAAGAAAGCAATCTATAACAACGGTGCAGGAGAAGAATCATTATGAAAATTTCCTCAAGAAACCTTACACACCCTTTAAATTAACTAACATTTAATTCACTTGAAATATGAGCTAATGTTACCTATATGCTACAGATAGAGGTCCACACAGTAAGGAAGCATAACAGCCTGTTTTCTTGTTTTTGTAAAATAGTATTCCACTGCTCATAAACAAATTGAAGCAAAGACTCATGCTAAAAGAGCTGGGAACAAGGTACCTAAAGCATTTACAGTGACTCTATAAGACTGTGATAACAAAAGACAATTAATTTAATGTGTCTTTAAAATGAAAAATGCCTTATTCCTTTGGATAACAGTGATCCTAGTAATGTATGGGATCATTCTTCAAAGATAAAAAGGACATTCTATTAGTCAAAGGCCAGTTTTCTTTGTCACCAACTATCAAGAAACATATTTTTCTCTTTATTTTAGTTTTACTGTATTTCCAGTTTCTATGGCAATAGATCCTATTCAAAACAGAGTAAATGGCTGCCTTTTCAGCTCGTGAATATCTCTAATTCTTGGGGTAATTTTTCTCATGAAATCCATATATAATGCCATAATCTTGTATCTGTGGTATATCATGAAAAGTAAAGAGGAAGAAATTCCTTATAAATAGAATTTGTTTTAAAAAAAATCACAAAAGAAGCTAAAATGGTTCAAAGGTAAAAGCTTGCACATGGCAGCTTCTGTGTCAATAACTTTTTCAAAGAACTTGCCAGCAATGGATGGAGGCACCTTTAGATATGCTTACTTCAATCCCAGTGGCAACCAAATCACAACGGGCTTAAAGAAGTTTTGGTACTGACCCATTAACTGGTTGTAAATGATTAAGTGAAATCTTACCTTGAATCCACAGTATCTTCCATATTTATAATATGGAGATTGCATTATTTCTGAAATAATTTAAATACACAACACTGTACAACCTACATACCAATGATGATAAATCACGAATTCCTTTCAAGTGCTTCACTCCACATTCTGTAGTGTCCTTCACCTATTTCTCCCTTCATGTATTAAGTCTTCTTTTGTCAGCCACATGTAAGACTTTACAGCAAACATTTACAATGTAATCCTGCTGCTTCTCCAAGATAGATGCATTATCATCAGGAATAAAAGAGATTCCACAGCAGCTGTGCAAAGGCTTTTCTTCTTTTAAACAATATCCATCTGAGAAAGAGAGCATATGTTTCCTACAACTTAAAGAGGATCAGAATTACTTTTATTCAGATTCTTTTTTTTAAAAAAAAATCTTCTTTCATTTAAAATGTGAGATTTCAGTGTCACAACCTTGATGACAGTCAAACCTGTGCAAAGGCATACATTTTGTCATAGTAGGGTTCCATGGAAGAAGTATTTTCTGCTAAGGGTGAGTGGGTGGAAGGAAGGACAAATAATAGGACTTTAAAAGAGTCAGAAATTAATAAATCATTATGTTAGTAGCTGAATGTCTGATGAACCCTAATTACCTCTGCAACACAAACTGTCAGGCATGAAACTGTTTTAAGTCTCTGTCTCTTAGAAGTTCCCATTACAATTTTCAAAGCAGCTTTCCAATCTGTCAGGTTTATCCGAGACAACTTAGAGCTGATTTTCATGTTGCTCTAAATGATTTTTCCAGTTGTCATAAACTGAGAGACATAATAAGCTAGGTAATGTAGCAGCAAGGGTCCTAATTAAGGTGTTCCATGGAGTGACTTTTAAGCAAAGACAGTTTCTATATCATTACATTTTTCTTTCCTTTGATTTTTTTCTGTAAGAAAAGAAAAGGGGGTGAGCCAGTACATTAATATATGCTTTCAAATACTGAGAGGAAAAAAAGGAGACTTAGCTGGATCTGACATACACAGAACAGATGAATCCAGACCCAATTAAAAAGGATGTCAACATTACTTACAAAAAGAATGAGGTGAGAAAAGGCAAAGTGAGCTGCTTAAAGGCATTTCAGGAATCATTTGAATATCTAGAAGGTTTTGACATGTTCCCTAAGAATTTGATAGACTGTCATTTACAGTGGTAAATAGTGATGCTACCTTGGGTGACGCAGACTGCATCCTATATTCTAAAATATAAAATGGACAGTATTTATCTCCAGTCAAGCAGTTCATAGTAAGCTCTGTGGCGATGCAAAGTCCAAGCATTTCAGTGTTATTGATGTCTACATAGTCTTAAGCTCTTTCCGCCTACCATAGTATCCCAGTGTGTGTCATATCAGCCATGGCATAAATATTGCAATGACTTTGATTTTGATATTGATGAGCACAGTTTTTTAAAAAAAAAACTCAGTTTGTATTAATTTAAATAATTTTAGCTTTACCCAGTGCTGCCAAATGGATGGATGCTGCAGTTTTTGGATTAGCACCAGTCGAATGGTGCTTAACCCTTGACACACATGTCAGGAGAATTATCCCCTTGGAATTTTGGATCTCAGCAAACATTTGTATGCAGAAATGAAAGGTCCATGAACACAGAGTACACAGGTACAGCTTAGGTTCTGGTTGTAAAGCCTCTTCTTACATTGAGGGAGGATGTTACATAGTGAGTTCACACCAGTACAGGTTTCACACCACTGCCTGCTCCCACCGGCATTCTAGATAGCTCTTCATGTCTACCCTTCCCTCAGCTCCTTCCCTGAGCCCAGCTCATTCTTCAGCAGGGAAGTTTGTCTGTTGGAGGTTGTTTCCCTGTAGGCCCTGCTCTGTGTGGATCTTTCTGCCTCTATGACATTCTGTAGAGTCACATGACTCAATGTGATCTACAGCTCGGAGACCTTTGAGGGAAAGAAAACACATTCACACATGGTGCTGCTTCATAACAAAAGGTAACATGCCAGTGCTTGTTTTATGCCTTCTCTAAGAAGACAAAGATCTCACCATGTAGTTTATGATGTGGCCTTATTTTGTTAGCATTTCATATCACAATGTTGTGATATATTATATTAGTTTGGAATGATCACAAAGCAAATGTCGTCAGCAGCTACTGATATTTTTTCCAGAAATGTAGTATGTGCAAACATTGTTGATGGAATGTGCATAATAAAAGAGGCCTCTGTTCTGGAATGAGGAAAGCTGAGTTCTTGACATAACCCTTTTGCTGTGGTCTTTCTGAGTTACCTCAGGCTTAGCAAAGAATTTTCAAAGTTGAATTCCTGTGTTGATAAAATTACAAAGATTACAATCAATGATGGGTGTTATTTCTTGATTCTACCCTGTTCTCGAGCTTATCAGATATGGACAATTCCACTGGATGCTATGAGGTAAACAGAAATGAAGGCTCGAACTTTGTGGACTTTACCATTTAGTAGGAGAAAAGAAGAATTTATACATTGATAAACATGAAAATGACACAGGGCCGGGCGGTGGTGGCGCACGCCTTTAATCCCAGCACTTGGGAGGCAGAGACAGGCGGATTTCTGAGTTCGAGGCCAGCCTGGTCTACAGAGTGAGTTCCAGGACAGCCAGGACTATGCAGAGAAACCCTGTCTCGAAAAACCAAAAAAAAAAAAAAGAAAATGACACAGGGTAGCACAAACATGATACAACTAACATATGGATGGAGGTGTTCTGGTTAGCTCTACCTCTCAATTTGACACAACCAAAATCATTTAATAGGAAATCTCAATTTAGGCATTGCCGAGAGCAGATTGGCCTATAACCTGTTTATGGGGATTGTCTTGATTATTAATGGATGTGGGAGGTTCCAGTGCATTGTGGGTGACATCAGTTCCTAGGCAGGTGATCCTAGCCTATATAAATAACCTAGCTAAGCAAGACTTAGTGAAGACGCCAGCAAGCATCATGTCTCTCTATGATATCTGCTTCAAGATCCCACTTGTGCCCTGCCTTGAATTTCCTCAATCATGAGCAGTCATCTATAAGTTGAAATAAACCCTGTGCCCCCTATATTGCATTTGGTCATTATGTTTTTCATAGCAACAGAAAAATAAAGCTAGAACAGGAGTTCAAATGGTAGACTTCTTTCCCATTATGCATGAAGCCCCATGTCCATTTTATAGCATTACCTCAAAAAGATATTGGTGGCACTCAGCATTTATTCTCCAAAGGTAAGGCAAGGCCAAAGGTAAGGACACTCAAGGTCATCTTTGGTATAAGAAGTTAAAGGCTAACCTCATATATATGACTCTGTTCCCACTCCATGCCTCCTCAAATGGAGGAATTTATTTTTTCAAAACTAAGAAAAATTATTTATTAAACTTTGAATGCAGTTGCCCATTTGGTAAAGGAATCAAAGGAAGAATCAGTGCCCCAACATAGGACCCTGGGGGCACTGTCAATTTATTTGAGACCCTGCTGAGAACTTCTGTGAGTTCAGGGTTACAACAACCCTCCCCCGAAATGCAACAGCTTTTGCAGATCTGCATTTCAGAAAAACGTTAACGGTTATGAGGAAACTTCATCTTCTCACTGGAACTCTGTGACAACAGATATACACTTGTACACACAAAGTGCCTCATTCATAGTCACAATGAACTTGAGGATCCATTGGTAGACAGTGGCAGTCTTAACCTTGCACAGTTCAAGAATGAAGAATGTGGCCGATTTAATGTTAATGTCACCAGCACTACCTGTGCAAGGAAAGAAGAAAAAAATGCCACAGGAAGCACGTGGAGCCCCAATATGTCTGGATATGCTTTTTTTTCAATGAAGAGAAAGGAACAGAGTTGGAATTTTGAGTCAAAATCATGTTTTGCACTGGTTGAAATAATATAAAATCTATGATATAATAATAAGACAAGCTGGTGAGCATTATCAGTTTTTCCATGTTTCATATATGTTTGTTCTTTGTTATAATCAAATGTCTGAGAGAAACAACTTAAAGAAACCAGGATTATTGTGGCTTGTCATTCTAGAAAACCAATCCATATGGGCAGATACCGCTTGCTGATCAGCTTTATATTGTCAGGCATATCCAGTGGATCCTCTCACATTTTAGAAGGACTCTTTTTACATGCTTAGGAGATCAGGAAGCAAAGAGCTATAGATGAAACTAGAAACGGGAACCACCTTCAAGGCCTATCCCTAGCAATCTACTTCTATCAGTTAGGACTTAGTTTCCAAGGTTCCACACCTTCCAATAACACCATCAACCCAGGACAAAGGTTCAAACGCAAGAGCCTTTCCTTCACCAGGGAGAGGGGGACTTTTCACTTTCAAATCACAGCAGAGGCCCATGTTCTATTTCTACTGGGCTTTGCTGGACTAGATTGTGAAAGAGATGGACATGGTTTGCCAGGATATTCTTTATGATTCTCTTCTACTGAAAGTAAGTTTTTCTGTACTACTCTTATTACTGTCCAGAGAGAAGAGTCTAGCTGGGATCTATGTAATCCAGAACTCTGATGATTGCCAGATGAAAGAAAAGAGACTGGGTATGGTTTTTTTGAGGATTAGTCAGGATTTGAGTAAACTGAAGGGAAAGCAACAAGAAAAGCAGGTTAAACAGCCCTGGGGATGACTGAGCAAGGCCCAGGGTTCATGGGGTGTTAGCTGGAGATAAGGATGCTTAACAGAGCCCCAATTGTGATGGCTTTGATGACTAAACTAAGGAATTTGGAATTTTTCCATGAGCAGTGAAAAGCTCTAAGAAGTCATTCTTCACAATAGGGAGAGGAGGACATTTGCCATTTATCTAGTTAACTATTCAATGATCTCACTATCATTCAGTTTCTGCTGGGAATCAGTATTCTGGAGAAATGTGCTGCCCTTCTTTCTGCCTGATTCCAAATGAAGTGTGTGTGTGTGTGTGTGTGTGTGTGTGTGTGTGTGTGTGTTCTGATGTGTCAGGACCAATTCACAAAACAGATGCCTGTCCCTACTCTGAGCTCCTGTGATTGTTGTCAGCATCAACTGAGAGGGGGGATGGAAGATGATGGGGTCAAGGTCAAGAGTAAAATGCTATGTAGGTCATGAAAGATGGATACTGAGGCTCAAAGGCAGGGAAATAGCTTCAAATGGAGAGAAGATCATAGAGAATCTTCAAGGGAGGAAAAATGTTCATTTCTCTTATAATCTCCTTCAACTAGAGATATAAATGAAAACCACTAATGTTTATTATATGTGTAAAAAACTATCAAAAATAAAAACATGATAAATAAATCTAATACAATGACTATAACACGAGCTATATATAAAATTTTGATCTTTCTGGTGATTGCATACTGTGGTTTGTGCCAGCTGAAACTCGCCTTAGGACTTCAGCCCCAGAGCAAAGGTGGAAAGAGAGGATGGGTCCTTTGAAAGGTATGGTGGGACATGAGGGTGGCCATTGCCTGGCCTAACAGGGATGCAGATACTCATTGCAAGGATGGGTTCTTAAAGGTTGATGGTTGCTTCCTTCACTAGCTCTCTTTACTCACATAATCCCCTCTGTTTGTACCCGCTTGCCTTTCTGCCTTCTCACCGTGCATGAGTTAGCATGCACTGAGACCTTCAACCTGAGTAGAACAGATACCAGGGCTGTGTTCTCAGCCAGAGTTCTAGTGCTAAATAAACCTAGTGTGTTGGTTGCTATGCTGTTGGAAAGTGAAACTCTACATCCTGCATGGAATGTAACAGAAAGTGTTAGAGGCACCAAATCAGCAGGCTCCTAAGCTCAGCCATCTCACCGATCAGTGGTATAAGTGGGGTTTTGTGTGAGTGAGCACCAGTTATGGAGGTGGATACATGTATGTATAAGTGTGAGTTTTACACAGGTGGTGGCTGCATCCTTTGCTGGCTCTCTTGCTTCTTCTTTCACCACACAATGGACATGTGGGCACACATGTATATATGCACAGATCCTGCCATTGTTTACTTGATTCTTTAATATTCTTTGAAACAGGTGTTTCCCATCAGTGTTCTTCCTAAGAGTTACCATAATCTGCCATAGTCTGATGCTCATGTTTCACTGGGTTTTGCTTCTCTCAACCCTGAGAAGCATACACATAAAGTTTTCTAGAACATCTTACCTCTTTGCTCAGTGGAAGATTATTGAACAATGCACTGTGATCTATATACAATCTATGCAATGTATACTACATCTAATTTTAACAGACCAGAATTTAAAACAAAAACACAAGGAGAACTTTACTTGTTTAAGTGAAGTATGCCCTTCCTATATTCTCTGCTAATACAGAGAATCTCTGCCCATTTATATTACCTGCTCCTGCCTGAGGTATGTCTGTTCTCAATACTCAAAATGTATGCCCTTGTGAAAGTCTGACAACAGAGAGTTGATATTTTGATAACTGAACTTCTCTAAGAGAACCATCAGAGAATTGACAATCATTCTGCCTCTATCTAAATCTTGGAGAGTCTTCCAGAAGGCTAATTACTCTTTTTATTTTATTCCCTCTTCTACCCAGTGCATGCCTAGAGGAAGGGCTTTGCTCTTCTTTCTGTAATATTGATTCTTTGCTATAACTTACCTCTTCTTAACTCAATTTGTTATAGAACTTTTCTCAAATTATTTATGAGTTGCTATTTGATGAAACAACCAATGTATTTAATTCGGGTTGCTTATAGGATTCTGATCCTATAAGTTTTATAAATCTGCAAGGATTTATTTACAGGAGCATGAGAAACTTACCAGTCCTACACCACTGAAGAAATACTCCCATTCCTTCTAGTCAGTAGAGATTCTCAGCAAGAAGAAGGGATTCTTGAGCCTCCCTCTGCCTCCATGCCAGAATTAGGTATAAATTTTATAGAGGTGATTGTGTCTGTTGAGAGTATGATAGTGGTATGGCCGTGTTGTGCCTTGTAGACACCAAGACACAAAAATCAACCCTTAGGGAGATCATACAATGTTTCTACCCTACTTGCTCAGTGTTCCCTGAGCATTAGAAGGGATGATAGACATCTTATTTAGGAATAAGCAATCACTTATTTTCAGCACAGAGCAGTTTTATTCCATATTATTTTACTATTTTTATCTAAAGTAGGTTATCTATTTTCTGCTTGTTAATTATTTACAATTTATATGTACTATCTTTTCAGATATCATCTGTTTGTCTATCTAACTTCCCTGTTTCCTTTATTATATGTTTTTATCCACAATCCTCTTCATGGAATTTCTCTTCTGTTCTACTGACATTATCACAAAGCACCTAGTATTGCCTTACCTCACCTATATATAAACCACACATGATTCAAAGTTGGGCATTTGATTCAATACTTGGCTACTGAGTCTCTTTCTGAATGTTTTGAACTTAGAATTCTGACCATGATTCAACAAAAGATGAAACTGTGTGAGTAGCACTCAAGCAATATTGAGAATAGCTGAATAATGATGACAAATGTCACACTGGAGATGTAACACAATGACAGTAACACTTATAGGAAAACAGGACACATGGCAATAGGAACAATGTGACCTTAATAATAGTAATAAATTTTTGCTTGAGCTACAAGTATCCAAACAGTACCATCTCACCAGTTAAGGAAGACATTCTTGAGTGACCCTGCGCTCTATACATCAATGCTTGTGGTGAGATGGAAATAGGAATTTGAAAATTGTACAGGTTTTGCTTGTGGGGTTTAGATTTGGGAACAATTGGCTCTTCAGTTTGGTTTTAGACTCTGTGTAGTAACTAATATCTCTCCCAATGAAAGGAGCTTCTTTTCTATAGATATGTGTATGGTTGGATGTTTGTACCATGCAAATGTAGTACAGGTGGCACTAAGGTCAGAAAAGAGTGTTGGGTCCCCTGGAACTGAAGTTACAAGTAGTTGTGAACCACCTGATATAAGTATTAGAAACCCAATTCTCTGTAAGAAAGCAAGTTCCACAAGTTCTCTTAATCACCAACCAATCTTTCTAGCCCCTAATTCAAGTCTTTCTATGAATCTGGTGATGGGTAAAATCTGTCCCAGGCACTTACAACGAACAAAATGTTGTAGACTTAGGAAATATGGCTGAAACAAATTAATAGAAATATCATTTTTTTGAGCACTTGTCAAGGGTTAAGCAAACAAGAACACAAATCTGTCATTGTTTCAAAACAATGTCCTTGTAGCCAACTCATGCCAACCATAGCATTTGGTAGATAAAGTCAGCAGAAATATTAGAAGCAGTACTTGAAGGACTTTCCCATTGTTTGTCAAGCAGATTCACTCACATGAAGCCCCAATTTAGAAACTCATGGCATCCCTAGAACTGTAGCTGTCTCCATTCTGAACAGGGTTATGGTCCAAAGCCAGTACTTAAGACAGTAGGGTATGCATTAGTTCTGTAAGAAATTAACTTATAGAAACTGATTCATAGCCATTCTAACAACTCTGAAATGACATTTTGACCTTCAAAACTTGCCCTGTGATACCTGCAGCATACCATGAACTGGCCTTAAGATCATGAGGTCAGGAGGGCTGACCCTACTCCTTACCAGCTGTGGCTCTCCAGAAATTAGACCCTGTATCTCTTTCTCCTAGGAAGCCCAGTAGATCTAATCATGGTTGGAGTGGAGTAGGGAGAGCTAGTAACAATATGGACAAAAAGGATAATTTCCAGCAGGTACGAGAACTTGCTGACAGGCTATGAGAGTGTTGGCCCCAGTCCTCACCTGCAGCAGCACTTAGGAGAGTAAGCACTACTCCTTACCTGGGCAGCACAGTAGAGCAGTAGAGTATGGCCTGGTGCTGAAGGTGCAGGTGAGTCAGCCGAAGAGTATGAGAGTGGGAAAGCTGGTCCTTCCCCTTGTAAGTTGCCATACTTGGGTGAACTAGCCAGAGTAGTGCTGGACAAATGGCCCTGGTGTTTGTGGGCATGGGAAAGCTGGCTGACTGACCAACTCAGCTACCATTCAGACCCAGATCCAGGGCTTTGAGCTGGCCAACCCCCATTATCTACCCAATCTATGAACTGCTGGAACATGTAAAGGGGCTTATCCTACAGATGTTCTATGACACAGGGCAACAACAGGATATCTACAGGAGTTCTGCTCCAAGTATTGGTAGTATAGCTGAAACCAGAGCCCTTGAATCATTGCAATGAACACTTGTAAGTAAGGATGGACAAAAGGGTGACATACTACTGCTTCAAGATGGGAATATTTGGGGTTTTGTTGTTTGTTATAAATTTTATTTTTATTTATTTTTCTTCTGTGGGTAGAGGTTGCAAGGGTGGATATGATGGGACTGGGGTTCATGATGGGGAATTCACAAAGAATCAAGAAAAAGGGTTTTGGTTTTTTGTTGTTTTGTTTTTTAAGAAAAAAATAAAAGGAAAACTTGAGCAGACTATATTCCTTCAGAGACTTTGTACCTAGTAAAACAAATTCTGATATTTGGAAGATAGCACTATATAAGACAAAACATATATTTAGACATTGAACACCATAATTACTGTGGAATTATCTCACTATGTGGCACATCTGAACTGAAGTGGATAAAATATGGCATATAAATGAAAAGTACCTCACAGAGGAGGAAAATTGGCTAGATGGATGGAAGAGTGAAGACAATTGGTTAAAAGTCTGTTTTATACAAATGTATCCTAGTTTCTTTTCTGTTGCTATGACAAAACACCCAGACTGCCCCACACCCAATAAAAATACAATAAAAGAAAAAAATAAAAATAAAGCAAACAAACAAATGAAAATTACTTAGAGGAAACTGGGTTTAGTTTAGCACACAGGTCCAGATCTCTATCATAGCAGTTAAGCCAAGGCATCAGGTCAGTTAATTGTGTCAATCCATAGTTAAACACAAAGAACAATGAATGCATACAAATTTATTGTTCAGCTAGCTTTCCCTTTTTGTTATTCAGCTCATAAATCCCAGCCCAGGGACTAGTGCTGCCTGTACTAGGTAGGTCTTCCTATATCAATAAAGGCAATCAAGCCAATCTCCCTTAGATTGGTCCACAGACTAATCTGATCTTGAGAGTTGCCCACTGAGACTCTTCTTAGGTGAGTCTGGATTTTTGTCAAGCTGATAATTAAAACTAACCATTGTGAATTGTATCTTTTTTCTCCTAGTACTTACAAATTTAAATTTGCATAAGGCGAATGAATCTGTCCCTTAGCCACTCCATTGTATAATTTTACTATGAAATAATCACCACAACATTTAATAATACTTGGCCTTATGGTTATTTTTTGTCTTCTTTATTTGATATTCAATTATGTGCATGGCATATGCTCAGAACAAGATTTAGAAGTAAGCTTAAAATGTCACATTTTGATGAGGATTTTCAAGTCTCTGCTTTTAGCATTGCAGGAATAGAAAAAGGCAGAACACTAGAGATGAGATAGCTATGGATGTCTGTCAGGTTAAACAAGGAAATATTCAGTATTTCAAAGTAAAAATAGGTCTAAAACTATAAGCTTTATTCTGATGAGTGTTTTGATGAAGTTTGAGATTATATTTCAAGCTATAATTCCAAAGATTTACCTCTTACATATTCAATAAAATAAAGGATCCCTAAAGAAAATGTCTTATGATTATCTCTCATCAGATTTTTTTATAAATGAGTTAGACACTTGATATTATAACTATATAATATATCAGTATTTAAATACAACTTTTAAAGAGCAGTTGAATGTATTACTTTTTAAACAATTTGTTTAAACCTAATAGCAGACTTTATACATGCTGAAGATTGATTAGTTATATGACTAATTCCTTCACTGTATTAACTCTTCTGTTTTGATATTTGTAGATACTTTTTAGAAAACAAAGAGTGGTTGTGTAATGGGCTTGTTGCTAATCATCTAAGAGATCTTTGAGCTTTTTCTTTGAGATAAACACAGAATTGAACAGCAGAGAGAGAGGCAGAAGATCAGGCTAGCACTCAGTTTAACAAGCCAGGTGTGATGGCATAGACTTGTAATCCCAGTGGTAAGAAGGTGGAGAGAGGTGGATTTCTGGGGCTTACTGGCCAGTTAACTGAGGTTACTTAGTATACTCCAAATGGCTCAATAAAAAAGGTGGACAACTCCTGAGAAATGACACCCAAGACTGACCTCTGGCTTACACATTCATGTGCACACATATGCACATAAACACATACACACATGTGTATCTGCATACATATAAACCTGAAGTGATACACATATACATAAACACACAAATATTTCCTTCTCTACCACACAGCACATTAAGTCTGTGCATAGAACATGCTATGTGTTGTTTGTATCCTTGACTACACAGATGGATGAAAAACTTTGATATTTATGGGAAGAGGGAGCAAGTGTCATGGTCAAGTGTATGGAACACCATCCAAGCAAGAACTCCGTGAAAAATTAGGCATTTTATGTTTGGAAGAAGATGAATGCTGAGGTGAAAGAGATGATCAAAATTTATAAATTCATGAACGACATTGCTGAAGCAAGGTGGATCTGTTAGCCAAATCCTTGCATATTTCAATCATGAGGTTGTCTTTGAAGTCTGAAGAGGGGAGTTTTAGGAAAGATGAAAAGAAGTGCTTTAAACCAGTGGGAAAGAAATTTATGGAGGCTTCAAGGAGGTACAGGCTGAAATACTGTCTGATCAAGTAGGGAAGCTTGGATGTCCCTATGTAAGAAAAAAAAATGATGATCTTTAGAACACTCTTATTTGCTCTCTAAGAACAATATGGATGGTTACAGTTGTATAATCACTTAAGATTTCCATAGCCGTGAATGAATTTGCACGCATTGAGTTAGGCAATATCACACTACATGTGACCAAATGGACAATGATTTATAAAACTCCTCTTTCCAGAAGAGATCATTGCTCTCTACCTGGTGTCAGTGGAATTTTGCCCTTTGCTTTAGAGTTGGAGCCTATAATACTCAATAACAGTACCTCAGTTTTATCTACAATCAGACTATCTCCTTATCCATGTTGGGGAGCAAGAAGGTACCCTAAGGCGACACTTATCTCCTTCCCTGTAGCTATCATATCGTTGGAACAAGAAACACCAAGGAATTAGAATTTACCTAAGAGTCTCAGGTTGGGGAAAAGAAAATGCTGAAACTTGGTGTGTGCCAAAAGGGACTCTTGTGTCACAGAAGAAGAGTTCACACAGTTTTGACAACTTTTCAGGTCTTACAAAAGAGACTGGCTCAATGACAATGATGATAGACAGACCCACTCCTTGACCAGGAGCCTTTAGGATGAATGCCTCTCACCCTCTGAATAGAAATCAAATGTCAGGGTCCTGAAGATGGACTTGAAGTAGGGGTGGGAGGCCACTAGACTTCTATTTCTTTTCCTAATGTGGCCATATTAAACAAACTTCCCTTCTCTGCCTTTGTCTCTTACCTTGTTTTTTTTTTTAATTGTCCTAATTAAGAATACATGTTTTGTTAGGGCTACTAAGGCCTAAGCTGTGACCATAACAACTCTGGTAACAAAAATCACTGAGCAATTCAGGAGAATTCAACTAAGGAAGACATTAAAATCATTTGTCAAGTTCCTTGCTTCCAACTCCAAAAGTTCTTCTCTGACAACTGCTCATCAACACAGCCCTTGACCCCACAGCATGATTGTCATGAGAAAAGTCTTCCTTGGGAAGGGCATGTTTTACAACTGGTGCAGGGAAAGCATGACCACTTTGTACACTTCAGTTGTAAACTCATTTCCTCTCATTGACCTTAGATTGGCCTTTGCCCTGTAGACAGGAGATGGCAACTGAATGGTGGTGGTAGAAGTATGGGAGACAATCAATGCTTATTCACACTCTCAAACTAGGATGCCCTGCTTTTATGAAGTGAGCCACTGGGCCACAAGCATGCCACACACTCTCAGCTAGTGAGCATTCTCTATTGAAAGAATACTTCCTCAATTCTAGTGTCCTTTCTTATCCCTCAGCCTTGCCTCTTTTCCCAAGGCTGCCTGGGGTGAGTCAGGGACCATGACCTGGCTGTGATGTCATTGCTCAAACAGCCATAGCTTAGGAACTCACCATCATCAACTAAACAATGACGCTATTTTCCTCTTGAGCTGGAAGATCTTCCTTCAAAGGCAAATAAAATACCAGAGACTTCAGTGCCTCCCTGCCTCCTTTTTATTTCTGAACTTTCTCTGTAACCTCTAAGTAGTCTCCTGGATTTTTTTCTTTCCTGTTTTGGCAAGAAAGTTTTCATTGGTGGTCCAGAGTGGTGCAGATTCTCTCCCCAGTTGGTAATACATCTGTTTGCTACTGAAGCCCCAGATCCCTTTCCATGCTCAGTGCAGTCCCTTGGTTTTCCTCTTAAAACTTTGAGTATGTGTGTGCTTGTACATGGAGATGTGTGTGTTCAAGCTAAAATGAATTCATTAAAGAAATAAGCCTCTTCGGGGGTGTTGCTTCTCAGTAGCAAAGTGATACAAAATCTTACTCAATCTCACTTGCATTTATTGGCATATTTATCCCATCTGTTCCAATGTCATTTCAGATTTGTCACCTCCATCGAGGACAGGATGTTCTTGGATTACTCTGTAGTGTATTTAATCAACTCTTAATATTTATTAAATGGGTAAACCCTCTTCTGTAGCTACTTCATTCTGGAATTTAACTTTACTTTCCAATATCATTATTTTTACTTTAAAAAATATTTAGTTGTCAAATACATTACATGTTTGTGCATGGGCATGTATATGTGTCTTCAGGTTCCTGAAGAGTCCAGAAGAAGGCATATGCTCTTCTGTAGCTGGAGTGATAGGTGATTGTGAGATTCAACATGGGTTCTGGGATCTGAGCTCAAGTCTTCTGGAAAAACAGTGCATGTTCTTAACTGTCTGTACTCCTCCAGTATCATTAATATTTCCTTCTAATCTCTACCAGCACTAAAGCAAAGACTCACTTTTTTGTTAGTTGTGTATTTTTATGAACTGCCTTTAAATAACTTGAAATTGGTCCACACTCGCCATTGATAGTGCAGTCCAAACTGCAGGCTTGCTTGCTTTTCTAATCTTAAAGAGCATTCTAGATTTTAGAACACATGTATGTAATTGGATGGCTCAATTTATAAGCATCAGAAGAAAGAGGACAGAGGGAAAAATATTCCTCATGGCTGTCTGTCTTGGAGAACCAACCCGTTTGAATCTGAAGAAAGGGGATTTTGATTTGTGCTCGCTCTTAGTGTTCTCCTAGCAGTCAGTACATAAGGGTCAAGTAACAAATATTTTAGGAATAGTAAACTGTCATCCGTTACAGTTTCTCAATTTTATCTTTAATGCAAAAGTAACCACGGACACAATGGAAGTGTCAAATGATGGTTGCTGTGTTCTAACAAAAAATGTGAAGAAAAAATAAAAAGAATAGTTCTTGTGTAGAAAGGGTCTGGCTAAGTTGCTGTGATTCTTACAGACGCCCTACCATTTTTTCTCTCTATGCACATATCCCTAACCTTAATATACTGGGTAGCTTTAATGTAGGTTGAATACAAAAAGGGTACGATTAATTGCTTCCACTTTCTGTCCTGTTAGAGAAGGATCATATAAGATACCAGACTCAGACATACTGTTTTGTAATGGACTTTTCTAGGGGAGGTATAGTACACACACACACACACACACACACACACACACACACACACAAAGTAAGAGAGAGACAGAGAGACAACGAGAGACAGAGACAGAGAGACAGAGACAGACACAGAGATGAACAAACACAGACACACACACACACACATGCGCACATGTACTCAAGGGTCCCACACTAGATTACGGTATAGATCCAGCCAAAGTTCATCGTAAACTAATGAGTTTTAGTGGAGTCATTTACAGGAATAGGAGTGAGGGCTTATGCACAGGAGCAGAAAGGACTCAGAGAGCTCCAGCAACATGGCCGACCATAACTTCAATGCTAGTTCACAAATACCTGAAACCTGCATCCCCTGCACAGGCTGAAGGTAGCACACTAGGCTGGCTGGTTCTTTCCCAGTGATGCAGTAAGACTAAACCTCCTCTAGACATCTGGGCTAGTTTCTGTTTCTTTTGGGCTGCATGGTTGTCTTTGCCTCTTCCAGGTGGCTGGGCTTATCTCAGTGTCTTCCTGGCAACTAGGCCAATGTGAAAGTGATGCTCAGAAGTCTTTGCTCTTAACTCTTGGGAAGGAAGGATTCTAGTGAATCTGATCAGTTTTATTGACTTCCTTTTGCTGTTTTGAGTTGCTAGTTTGTCTTTAGGAGGTTCTGTGTAGGATTCTTCAGTATCAAAGAAAACTGATGAACATATGCAACTAACAAGCTTATTGTATAACGTTTCTAATGTAGCCATGCCCAAATAAGGTGGTAGAAGGCAGGGTGGCTGAAGAATGTTATAGCTGTGGTTAAGCAGCACCAAATGAATATGGCCCTTTGCCTGTGTTCAACAAGCTGAAGAGAAGGTCCTGTTCTTTCTACATGTTATTTGTCACATGTGTTTGCTTTCCACCAAGGTTCTGTCAACTATTTCCCAAAATAATGAAAAGTAGTCCACAAAGATTCTCTGAAAAGATGAAACCAGGCTTATATTAACTAGATCAACCATTAAGAAAAAAAACAGAAGCAATGTTATTATCTCAAAATACACTTGCCTCTAATTATGCTTTTTTTTTTCTTGTAGGGGGAAATTTTAATCAGGTCCTATCTGTTCTGCACTCATATTGAGGGCAACACAGACAGGCCAAACTTGATACTTCAGATTGTCTTTCAATAAAAGGATTTCATTCTTAATTCAGGTTAGAAAGAGGAGCACTGTGTGTGTGAGGGGCGTGGGTAGCTTCCCAATTGTGTAAGTTAATGCTTAGGCTGTGCTTTGAGAACAGGACTAGAGAGATGGACACAGTCAGCCAGGTTGATGTATGTTTACTCCACAATGGTAGTGCCCTGTTTTGAATGTGAAATGAGCATCATCTCCCATAGGTTCACACAATTAAATGTTTGGTCTTTACCTTGGGTCATAAGGTTGGGCCTAGCTAGAGGAAGTGGATCTCTGGGGTTGGTCTTAAAGCTTCTAAATCCAGTCCTATTGCTCTTTGACTACTGATGTTATGTGACCAGGCCCCTCATAGTCCTGTAGCCTTTTCCACTAGGATGGCTTGAGTCCTCTCAAACTGTATGCCTCTACAATTATTCTCTCCTTAAGTTGGTTTTCTTCAGGTACTTGATCCCAGTGGTGAGAAATCAACCAATCCAATGCACTTGAAAGTGATTCACAGACACTGCTCCTTTCATCTCTTGAGTATCACTTGTGACTTCCAGATATGCACCTAGAACTTCCAGGTGCTGACTGTGTCTTTTCAGTCCCCTCTACCATGTTCATTTGGCACCTGCTTTTTCCCATTGTCGAATCTAGTCTCTATGGATTCTTTTACCATTGGTGTCTCTGTTAACAAGGACTGTACATCGAACTCATTGAAACATGAAAGTCTCACATTCTACAGGTCTAGAGTAAGCTATATTACTCTCAGCAAGAAGTCAGTCAGTTCTGACAGTGGCCTCTCTCCATCCTGATGAGTCAAGTTAGAACCCTCTAAGGCATGAGTCAAATAGTATTCACTATGTTCTCAAATCACTGAGGATATGACTCAAGATCTTGAAGTGAGTTTTTCTGGAAGCTTCTATAGTCATTCAAAGGTGTTATAGGAGGAAGTTCCACAGAGTCCATTGCAGTATAGAACAAACCACACATGGATGGGTCTTCTTGGACTTCATTGGTCTTCATGGTTGACTTTATTATCTTCAAGTATGTAACACAGAGGCCAGTGATGTTCCTATACTGCTAGGGGCATCCACCTATTATCCCATGCCCATATGATGAATAGATTTACACCAGCCATCATCAGCCTGTGAAAGATATTGATGCCTATATCATTTTGGTGATGGCAGTAGTGGATTAGGGAGCATTCTTTAGGACAACTTCGAATAGTTTACCATATGGTGACATTTTTATGGATTCATCTGTTACCCAAGAAAGTAGGGTCTGAAAGAGAAGGAGTCACTTCCTCATATCTAATCACTGAGGTTTCCTTTAAGAGAAGATGATCACAGGCACATTCAGCTTCTGCAGAGAGTTCTATAGTGTGGGGAGACAGAAGAAGGATATGGGGCTACAGAAAAAGTATGTTAGTTAGGGTTCTATTGTTGAGAAGGGACTCCATGACCACAGAAACTTTTATATAAAAAAATTAATTGGGGCTGGCTTACAGGTTCAGAAGTGTAGCTCATTGTCATCATAGTTGGAAAATATGAGAATAGCTTAATCTTGTCCTCACTATGATTTTTTTCTTTTTTTATATTTCTTTTGGGGGTGGTGTCATGAGACAGAATTTTATACTGTCTGAATTCCCAGGCTGAATTCAAACTCAGTGTACCTAGGTCTTGAACTATTAATCTTCCTGTCTCCATTTCCTAAGACCTGGGATTATACAAATGCACCAACAGGCAGAGTTTTGCTTTTAAATGTTTAATATATGTTGTTTTTCTTAAAATGGCAAACACTTGCAAAAATATGTACAACTGTTAAGATATTAAAAATATAAATTAGATCTTACATAATGTCCTCCTTTCCATATAATTATGCATACTTTAATATGAATAAAATATATCAATGTAAATATGCATACTTACATAATTATATCTAATCAAATATGAATGTCTCTGCATAGTTTTATTTGTATATAAACAATAGAAAATTCTTTCATGAAGCTTTTTCCTATGGTGAGATCACTTTCCAGTTACCCATAAAAATGTATTAATAGATTATATAGCTAATATACTTCAACAGGGAGCAAATGAGCTCATGAAAATATTTATGCTGAGCAAGCTTTGACTTCCATGTTGAAATGTATCCTGGAATGTATCCTTTAAGTTGTCATGCAATATATTACGACAACACTTTTGAGAAGGTGTGAGTGTTAAAAAATGCTATTAAAATAATAACGACCAAGATCTACGACCTAAGAATTTTAAAAGTTTGTTGGTTAAGCAAAAATTAAGTGGATTTCTTTGCTGCAGAGCCTCTACACATCTTAATATGCAAATAGGAGCTTAATTCTCCAAACAGAAAAAGTTATCGGGACGTTTGCCCAGTTAACAAAGCAAATCCCTTCCATCATGAGACTACATCTATTTAGGAACTGTGTATTAAAATTTATACTACTCAAGTAATTTAAATACAAATACCACATATCCTGAAGTCCAGCTGAGAACAATAGATATGTGGCTTTCTGAGATGAAGCTATTAACTACATAGGAAGTCACCTGCCCACTGGAAAAAATGTCACATTTCCCAATTCCTGAGTGAAAAAAGTAGATTAATTCCATTTAATTGGCACTAGGACAAGGGAATTCTTCATTAACTTCAAGTCTTAACTTCTGGAGTATACAACATCTAGAATCAACTTAGCATTTGCATATTTATTGGTAATTTTAAAGTCTCCTCCACTTGAGTAATTATTATTTAAATCACATTTTAGTACAGTCTAGTTTAGTCTATCGTTCTAAAATATGACCATTACTAAACAACTGAAGCAGCTTTCTTTTCTGCTTTGTCCTCCTTAGAATTTTGGATGTGGAGGTTGGAGAGAGATTACCACATTTTCTTCTCCAGGTCAGAAGTAATTATCTGTATTTAATCTATACTACTTATTTGATTCACTTGCCCATACATTCACCTGTTAAATCCTTCCTTGGAATTGGGCTTCCTATACCTCCTCTAGTCATTCTGTACCATGCTATCACATCTTATTCAGTTCTGGCTTGGCACTTTTAGAGATCAGAGAAATGTTATAGCATACAAGACAGGTTCAATTAGTTCTGATTACACAAAAAATTAAATGATTATATTGCTGAAAGTTCTGCTTACAGCTGCTCTTTATTCTTTGATAAAGTTCCATGTAACTAAAATTGTAGTTCTCTGTATTGAGTTAGTCTAGTTCTAAATGAATCTTCTATCCAGTCTTTCGTGTGTGTGTGTGTGTGTGTGTGTCTGTGTGTCTGTGTGTGTGTCTGTGTGTGTGTCTGTGGTGTTGGGTCCTTATGCATTCTAAGCAAGTACTCTCTCCTTGAGCTATATTGCTGGCCCTCAAAGTTAGTACTCTTAAAACTTGAGTTATATACAGATGCCTTTAAAATAGAGTAAAAGTTCTCAGAGAATTATAGTTTTGATTTAGGCAACTGATAACATGGTATTAATATTAATGTTAATAGATATGATATATGCATATAATGCATAAACATTTATAAAATACATAAATTTTAAGCTGTTTATAAACACATTCTATTTATATATGTAATAAAAAACAAATCTGTGCAAGGATATGATTTAAAGCAAGCAAACTTCAAATTAACTCTACTTAATATACCATTTTGGGTTTGATACTAAGAAAATGCTACTCGACATATAGGCATGGGGTGGGGAGCTGGCTCCATAGGTAAAGTGCTTCTGTGCAAGAATGAGGGCTTGAAGCAAAACACCTAGCACCAGCAATCGCAGCTCCATAGAGGTGAAGACTGGAGGGTTCCTATAGGGCAGCTAATCTAATTGAATCAGAAAACCCAGGTCCAGTGGCACACCCCGTCTTGACAAATCAGACAGAAAGCAACTGAGAGAAATACTTGACATTGACCTCTTGTCTGTGCTCACTTGTCCCCAGAAATACCTGTATACACATGAATGCATCCACTTTCACATACAAAGACACACACTAAAATGATAAGGTAACCCTGTAGTTGTGGCAGAGGCAGCACCAGGCTGGGTACATTTGACAGTGAGATAGAAAGGCAAGAAGTGAGAAGAAACAATGATTCCTCTGGACATCCTTAGATCTGTGCTACTGCCAGCAAGTGCCCTTCATACTCAGTGTGATGATTCCTACTTGTGTTAATACAATCAAGAAATCCCTTACAGACCTGCCTAGGAGTTAACAGAACCTAGAGAGTACCTTATATCTGTTCTTAGGTGCTTGTCTTATGGATGATTCTAGATCCAGTTATACTGATACTAGATAATAGTCATCACAGATCTGTGCACAGAAAACGGTAATAGTAAGCATCCAGAAACTACAATCATCCATGGTACCAAACTCATGATCCCAGCTCTTCACTCCTGTTATCCATTCCATTACCTCTTAGGACCCATTGATTTTGACGCTGAGCAGGAAATGGTGGAAGGCCAGCCTCTGGCTCCTGAAAGTGAGCAGATTTTGAGACTGGCAGTATTATGATCAGAGAATAGAAAGATGACTTTTCAGGATTCCTGTCATCCACACAAAGACAGTCTGAGGATCAGGAGAGTAATGATCATGATTGACTGCAATACAATATTGCACAAATGTATAGGTTCTAATGAATCTAAAATTGAAATAAAAACAAAGAATGAAAAACTTTTGCAATGTGCTTTTAAGAAATTTTATCATTTTTCTTTGTGCATATTTGTGCATGTTGGCACACCTGTTTATGGATTCACAGGCTTGTGTATACCTGTGTGCATGGAGAACAGAAGAGAACTTCAGATGTCACTCCTCAGGCACCCTAAGCCATTTTTAAAAGGATCTTTTTTAGGTCTGTAGCTCATGAAGTAAGTTAGTGGAGCTGAGCAGTGAACTCAAGAGATCCCTCTGACTATGCCTCCCAGAACAGGAATTATAAGCATGCCATCATGCTTGGCTTTTTAAAGGGGATGTTCTTGTCATCTAACTCAGGTTTCAAGGATAGCATTTTAATAACTGAGCTATTTTTAGTCCATAAATTATTCTTTAAAGTAGCAAGTGTAGAGCCCATCATCTATTCCAGTACTCGCCTATATAAAACTGTGTTTCAAGGTGAGCGGGTAATGTTGAAGAAAAGTTCTTTGTAGATTAATTCTTAGAAGCTAAAGAAGGAATCACAGCTAATGCATGTCAACATTGCAATCTCTAATAACATCAAGATTGAAATACTAGTCAGGAAGGCCGTGAGACCCATTGGGCAAACAGCTGACTGGGCAAGTGCACATGACGGAGGTTCATGGCCAATCCCTACAGCATTATGATGAACACCTAGAGACTATGGCTCCAGCTGGAATGGTGAGCAATTCATGGCCATCCCACAGGAAATTCTAACACTCCAGCCCCGAAACACACACACACACACAC
>NW_021604639.1:9233251-9308018 GCF_004785775.1 Grammomys surdaster | reverse complement strand
CTCTCTCTCTCCCTCCCTCCCTCCCTCCCTCCCTCCCTCCCCTCCCCTCTCTCTGTCTTCAAAACTGTCTGAGCCTCTGCTCCACAGAAAGAGAGTGTGAAACAAGCAGGTATCTTCAGCCTTCTCATCTCAACATTAAAAACATAAAGCTATGGACTGGAAAGATGGCTTAACTGATTTAGTGCTTGCCACACAAATATGAGGGCCTGAGTTCAGATCTCAACACCTGTTTAAAACACTGAGCATGGCAACCCACACCTGCAAACTACTAGGCATGTAGAGACAGGCAAATTCCTCGAACTTCCTGGCCAGATTGTCTAGCTGAATCAGTGACTTCATATTTAGTAAGATCCTCTATCAATAGACAGAGAGGCAGACAGACAGACAGACAGATCAACAGACAGATAAATGATATGAGAAGTGATAAAGACATCCTATACTGACCTTTGGCTTCTACAAACCTGAGCATGCACGTTCACACATGTTTGACTGACTATATGCACACAAGAATGAAAACAGGCCAATGTAAATAAATTAACTCAGTTGAGCTGTTTTATTTATATAATGTACCCAAGTAAATCTTTATACATTTGTCAGTGTAGAAAACACTGCTGTGACATTTTACATTTTGGTTATAGTTTATCTTTGAATATGTGTGCATACTTTAGGGTATATCTTACCCTGGTTGTTAATTTTTTTATTTGAAAAACTGTCCCTGTATTTAGACTTTCTAGAGTATTCAGTGTAGAAAGTAGATTCACATACTGTGGTCATTCTTACCATACCTGGCACTCTTCCCATAACTGAATAGAGTGTCATTTTATAAACTTATATAATTCAAAGTCAATAAAATTAAACTATAATTTCTTTAACACAAAATTCATATACCCAATGTTCAATAACCACATGTATAAGTGGCACATATTTCCCATAGCAGGGTATGACTTTGTTGACCAGCTTACAGGAACACAAAGGAACAAGATAAGATAAAAGATAGTAGCGATGTGCAAATAACAAAATCCAGAGTGTGGAAAACTATAGGGTAACGAGTCTGATTAATTACAAAATAAATAGGGAAAATCCAAAGAGAGAGAGAACCTGTAGGTTAAAGAAATTTATCCTTCCTTATACCTGTAGATATGCATAGTCCTTACCCTTCATCAGAGACCACTACCAAAACCCAAAACGTGTCAAAATGTAGACAACAACTGACCTTGGGCTGCTCAACACTAGAGACACATCTAACAAAACCCTTATACATCTAAGGGGCAGGAAACATTACAGAAGGAGTGGGGAGGGAGGGAGAGTGTTAGAGTAGAGGACCATTATGTCTGCTGCAAGATAGAACCTTGTATTTGTGACAGGAAACTGCACCCCCAAATTATTATAGATATGCCTGCCCAAACAGTACATGAATAATGCCAACATCAGGTGACATGCCAGTGTGGATGGGAGAAATCTCACAAGGCCTCTCCCTCCTAGATGAGCTAGAGGCAGTTAATGGCTGCTTAGAGAGGTTCGATCAGCCTTCTCCTGGAAAGACTGGATTAGTTATCCGATCCCAAGTACTCAGCCCTAAACACATATACATATGAGCAACATTAAATGAAGTTATATTTATAATATAAGTAGGTTATATTTACATGTACATGTGTGAATATATAAATAGAAATAATAATTAAGGAAGAATTCATGAATCTGAGAGGTTGTGGAGGAGATATAAAAGAAGAGGTGGGAGAGGAAGAGGAGGAAATGATATAAATACAGTATCTATGTATTGAATTCTCAAAATGATAATTTAAATAAAAAAGATATTTAATCGATATCAATTAAATGCAATATTTCAAATACTCAATATTTTAAAGTAACAGTCTGAGGTCATATGCATATGAATACAAACAGATGCAAGTATAGATATTTGAAATAACATAATTTTAATACTTTTATCAATAGATTATCATTGCCAATTTCTTAGATATGGTAATGAGATTGTTGTACTATTTGAACAGACAAAGATTTGTGAGCCTGAATTTATCTATAAATAAAATATTGAACCTAAAATCTCCTTCAAAATGACTATGGGGAGCAAACAGGAGACTATGTGCGATTTTTAGTGCAACAAATTGACCTGGGTTTGTAATTGTTGAAACTCATTGATGGGTAGGTATGCGGCAAGGTTATTATAAAGCTGACAGTATGCTATACACACATTTTTGTCAATTTAGTCAAGCGTTATAATGGTATGCAATTATATTTTCAAAAGTTGTCAATCATTCCTGCGAATTAACATGAAGTCTTAGATTTTGATTAAGATATTCTAGAGGAGAATTACCTGAGTGTGTGGACTCCAGGAGAGATACAATGGGGGCATTTATTAGCTGGTGCATGAAGCACAAAGCTCCATCTCCCCACTGGATCTGGCTCAGGGAGTTGCTCAGCTGTGGGTACATAGATTCAACACCTAAACATTTAAACATCAGTAGCAGTGAAGGTTTAGAAAAGAGTGCAAACTCATTGCAGGCTTATTCCTCACAGGTGAACAAGCCTGAAGCCATAGAAAGATGACTCTTCCTCCCTGGCTGTTGCTGAGCAGCCCTGGGCATATGTCAGGCTCAGGACCTGAGTTTTCCTGGTTTATTACATTATTTTGCAAAGATCTCAGATGCTACCCCTCAAGTGGATTCTTTGCTGACCTTAGCAAAGGAAATCCGAGGTCAGTCGACAGTTGTTTATATTAAAGAGAACTTTTTAAAAAAAAAGTGTTTTGAAAACTTTGTACTCACACCTTTAATTCTCTCAATAAAGGCAACACCTAGATTTCTTCACTGAAATACATACGGGCATCATTAAATTGGACCAGTTTAGTGCTGCTGATGGCCTTGATTGTTTCGGAAGGCTTGACCTGCGCCACAACTCTGTCTGCTATCAACTTGAGTCACTTCCTCTTGTGTCAGCACTATTTTAAGAGGATCAATGAAGGTTTAGGAAGAAAAAAGGCCCTGTCATCTGATCCCAAATGGATGAAATTAATTAAGTTCCCAGAGCCAAATCTATGACACTTTTTATATATTGTTGCTTTTTATGGGCTGGCTGCTGACACTGACTCAAACAAAAAGATGCTCCTTTCAACCGAGAGAAATAGATGCCTTTCCAGAGTCAAGTCTTCATGGTTAAACTTTCTTAGTTGCCAGAATAAAATGCCAGTAGCATATTTCTTGTAAAATCTTTGAACACTCTGAGCATATATTGGCACATAAAATGTAAGCTACAAGCAGTTGTCAAATAGAGGCTCTTTGTGAAGGTTTTACTATAAGGTCTTAGAAGGTTTTATATAAGCAAATTAAGTATTACAATGTGTAATACAAACTCTCCCCCAGCAGTGTCTCTCCATTGAGGAGTCTGTTTTGTGGCTTTGTTTCTTTAGCTTTTGCTTGGTTTCCAAAATGTGGATGAGAGAAGTGTGGAACCTGGAAAACGGAGCAGGTTCACCCTAGATCTGCCCCAGCAGTGTGATCCCAGAGGAGCAAAACTGGAGGATGTATACCATTTGCACTTTTAAAAATCTCACCTTCCTGTGTTCCAAAATGCATTGTTTGCTTTTGAAAAGCTGAAAGACACTGACTCACAGATGAGAGATCTCACAAGTTCTTGCTCTGGCCTCATCAGAGGGTGATCTGATCAAACACACAGTTAGGACAGGAGACAATCTGCTAACTAGAGAGATGGTTCCCACTGAAGCTGCCTATCTCAGCGATGGCTTCACTTCTTTTCTTCTCTCAAGGTATGTAATGAAACTTTAAATTAAAGGGTCAACATGTAAAGTGGATCCAAAATAGATAACCATGGCTAAGAACAGGGTCTGTCTTAAAAATTCTTCCATTAATATTCTGCTGCACAAGTACTAGATATATTGGATACCATGGTCTTTCGAAAGGACCTTAAATTAGGCCATTTTATTTGTGTATCACAGTTTAGCGTAAAGCAGACCTTACATACTAAAAATGGGCAAAAAGAACCCATTTCTGTGGAGAAAGTTGCAACAAGATAAATGTGTATTGGTTTGAACCATCCTCAGCACCCTGCATGTGCCTCCTCCTGCACACAGCAAAGGATCAGCTATGTTGTCTTTATTCAGCCAGACCCAAGGGTTCATATAAAACCTAAGTTTCTTCTTTATGAACTATGGCAGGAGCTGGAAAATCTCTCTTATAAATGAGGTATGAGCCATTATAGATCAATTTAGCAGGCAAAGCTGCTGAAGTCACAGGCCAGAGAGAGGGGAGTAGTAATTTTTCAACAGTGAACGGGGCAAAAACCAACTTCAGATCCAACCAGTCCCTGGCACCTGGAGGGAGTATCGTTTTGTGATTCTGTTGTTTTGATATGCTGCCTTTGGCACTCAGCTAAGTTTCACATAGCTGAGTACTGGATATAATTACAAAAAGTATTCCCTGATACATTACCCAAACAATAGACAAACTCAGGTTCACAATAGGAGCAAATTGACTGGGGACCATGTGAATTTCTGGGACTTTCTCTTCTCATCCCTGTAACTGCATCTTGATGCCCACAAGGCTACTGTCATCAAATTTCTTGTATCATCCATGCCTGTTCATGGTCTAAGACCCTACCAGATGAAAATGGAGAGTAGAGGGTCTATCTCCAAGCTACAGTGTTTAGTTCTATTTTGTTACAGTTTTGAGTAAGAAATGTTTACCACATGCTCATGTTTGAACTTTCATACCATATGAAAATTTTGATTGTGCTTTGATTTGATTAAGAAATTCCAAGAGCACAGAAGAGTCAGACCCTTCAACTGACATGAGAGAGCATTTCTGGAGAGGTTTAACTAATAGGGAGGACCTACACTGAGCATGGAATAGACAGCATCATCTCATGACATGAAGTCCGTGCCTACATTAAAAGAGATGAAGTAGGAAGCCAACAGAGGACCAGCATTCTCCACCATCTGATTCCTGGTCCACTGAGATGTGAGCAAGCATCCTCTTAGTCACTTAGAGCCTAGAGCCCTATTGGACTGTATCAGCAAACAGTATGCCAAAAGAAATCCTATCTACCCATGTTGATGTTGTCAACTTAACAAGATCTACAATCACCTGAGTGATAAAATTCTGGGCATACTTTGTGAGGGGTTATAGTGATGTTAAATGATATGGGAAGACCCCACTTAATCACTCTTGGATCCATTTCCCAGTAGGGGATCCTGGCCTGTGTCTGTTGAAGAATGTGAGCTGAGCACTAGTAGGTGTGAATTTATCCCCATTTTCTCTGCTTCTTTACCACAGACACAGTATAACTAGCTACCTCAAGCTCCAGCTGCTATGACTGCCCCAGTATGATAGACTGTATACTTGACCCATAAGCCAGAACAAGCTCTTTCTTCTTTAAGTCGCTTTTGTTTGGATATTTTTATTACAGCCACAGAAATATAAATAAGATTCTCCTTTTTACCAGATATTTGGCTGTAGCTACAAAAAATTTAACCACTAGAATCTTTAGCTGGTGGCACTATTTTAGGTGATTCTAGAAACTTTGGGAGGTCGGACTTGGCTAAAGGCAGAAGGTCACTATAGTCAGTCTGGGAGAGCATGGTATCCATGGCTACTAGCTATCACTTTGCTTCCTAGCTTGCCATGGTGTGAACTGAGAGGTTTGCCCTCTTTTCCTCACGATGTATTGAACCCTCTGAACACAGGAACCCTAAAGTCAAGAACCATTCTTCCTTTGCGTTGTGTTGGGTAACACTAGAAAAGCCAACTGAAGCCCTCTGTATTAAAAACTAAAACAAAAGACATTAAATGAACAAGGAATTATAGCACTCTGTGCCCTTTTTCAGACTTTCCACTGTAGAGTTGTGAGATACAAAGGGTTAATTTTGTTCATAAACTCAGTGGAAGATGGCAGCCAGCCTGGCTGCTGATGTTCCTGTAGTTCTGTTTACTTGTGGGTCTAATCTGCTCAGCCCAGTTAGGAGACTTCTATGCAGTGTTTGCATGGATCACAGGCTCCTTCCCTGGCCAGGCTCTGAGTGATTTACAGCATGGTGCACTGTATCTGTTTCTCCAGTCTGTAAAATCCCTAGAATGAAGTGAAAGTTCTCCACATATCAAAGTCTGACATAGGGTAACCATCTATGCAGGGAAGGGAATAAATTTTCGTAGACCCTGGGCTGTGACAGGCACGAAAGACATTTCTAAGAGAAAGGTTCTTGGAAAAAGTGCTTAGGATGGAGCCTGAAACAGAATGTGGTTTCTCTATGTGCTTAAAGTTATACTGCTAAAATTCTACTCAGTACTATGCATGAAGTACAAGTGCAGATCGCTTCTGTGACCTGAGTTATTGTTGTTGTAAGAAACAGGGTGTTTAAAGGCATTATGCAAGCCACTTTAAAAGCACCTCCCTGGAACTGCCTTTTTTTTTCCCTCTTGGGAATTATGAAGCATTTTTAGGTTCCTATGGCATCTGGGTGATTGGATACTCCCAGGTAATTGTAATAACTGAAGGACAAGGGCTGGTTCCTCTGTATAGACATGAATGCAAAGTAGAAAAGGCCCACATGTTCAAAGTCCAAAAGGAGTGCAAAAAGAGGCATTGTGGAAGTCCATAACATGAGAGACATCCTTACACAGCTCACTTGAGGGTGTAGCATCTCTTCCTCATTTAAAGCATCTTTCCCTAGGTTCTGGGTTGACCAATAGAGTCATGTGGCTTTAAGAAGGCCTCAAGTTGCCACATGAGTTATAATGTTATAATGGCATTCTCTAGTTATAATTAATAGAAACTAGACTTCGTGGCATTTTTGGAGTTTATAAGGCTTATGATTTAATCTTCCTAAAGTGTGGTCAGGTAATAGAAATTTGTCATTCGAAGTTTGTAGATGAGGAAAAATATGATTCTAAAATAGTGATAGTCATATGCTTTATCATTGAAAATAGTTCTAAAAACTAAACTTTTCAATGTTTATACCTCAAAAGCAATAATTATGTCATTCCAAAGCACACATATATTATCAAAGCATCACTTTATACATCATACATATATATAACTTTCACTTGTCAATTAAGAAAAACAATAAGAAAAAAGGAAATAAATCATTCCTAAGTCATTGTATGCTTCACAAACCCATCTTCTCACCAGCACACCTTGCTTCATTTAGTACGGTGCTCTCATTAAGGTCTCAAGCTGCATGCCTTCATAACACCTGCCTGTGACTTCTTCTCTCCAGTGATGGCCGTGAATCATTGTTCTAGCTGTGAAGCAGCAGAACAGGCCTCTGGCTCATCAAAGGACATCAAGTTCGTCACATACATTGCAAGCAACTGTTTGTATGGAAGATTTTCAGTCATGCCAATGGAGTCTCAAATTACTTCATGTTGTCCCTGCTTTCCTATGAATGAGATCCTTTCCTAGCTGAATAGAGATCATCTCATAATAACCAATAAGGATGCTACCAATCTGTTTGTTAAGTTTAAAAAACATATATCCAATAAAGGCAGCTGTTTGGGTCACAAAATGCATAGAAACCAGCTCAGCTCCAGGTCTACCCCAGAAAAACATTTTTTTCATGTTTATTCGAAAGTATCAGGGAAATTGGATTAA
The DNA here is from genome assembly GCF_004785775.1 of Grammomys surdaster. NCBI lineage: Eukaryota > Metazoa > Chordata > Mammalia > Rodentia > Muridae > Grammomys > Grammomys surdaster. Next base: position 9,300,398 of record NW_021604639.1, on the reverse strand, counting down.
AAAGCACACTGTGCCCATGATAGTAGAATAGAGAAACTCTACATATGTGTGGCTTTTCTCATCTACTCAACAAATGACCTGACAACTTGCTGGAGAAGAGGTTTATTTTGGCTCACAATTTCATGGTATGAAAAGCGTGGGGCTGAAGAGGCTAGGTCTACCGTGGTTGGAGCTTGTGGCTTGCTCATTTATATCTTGTCAGACAAAACCCAGAAGAGTTGGGTTTAATTTTCAGAGGCTCACCCCAGTGACCCACCTCCATTTGCCATGCCTCTTACCACAGAGTTTCTATAACCTTCCAAAACAGGGCTATCATCTGGGGCTACTATCTCAAGCAGATAGGGCAGTGGGAAAACCATTATCATTCAAATTGTAATGCTCACTGTCATCAATATAAAATGGTATTTTTCAGGTTTTAATTGATCAGTTTATTCCAATGGGTACTACCAGATATCAGGGACTTACGTAGTGTATCATCTTCATTAAACTTAAGCATCGTCAGTGCTCATGTGAGTATGTCGTGAGGTTACTCTTCCTTGAACAGTCTCAAGCCAGAACAGGATAGAGAAGTCTGTAAATCGAGATGTTACCCAAAAAGCTAACAACCAGTGCCCCTAGCCTACATTACACCAAAGCTGGTACTGAGAAGGCAGTCAAAGACTTTTTACTTGATAGCTACATGAAGCAAGGAGTGTTACAGTATTGAAGAATTATTAGTATTTTTCCATTTTATCTTTCTTTTCCTAATAGGCATATTTTAATATAGTCCCTACTATGGGTATTTTGAGAAACAGCCTTTTCTTCCCCTGATGTTACATGCTCCAATTTTGATATATTCTAGCATGCAGTCTGATAATAGTAATGTTAGTGATGATAATTATAACCATCATGAAGTATGGTGAGATGCAGCAGATCACGCTCACCAATCGCTTTTACTCCGTTCCTCATTTCATCTTCACGGCACCCCGGGAGGATTTAACATTTATTCCATTTCACATTCCAGGACAAAATCCAAACCAAACATGGCATTTTCGGAAAATCTTGCATTTCTCATTCCGTGGACAAAATAGGTAGGCTGACATTTGAAAATATGTTTAGCCCCAAACTGATTTAGTTTCAGGATAAATGAAAATGTTGTGGCGAGGCGGGCTGCAGGGTGCGGGGGAGTGGCATACTGAACGCTTCACAGCTCCAGGCAAAGGGAGCCAAACCCAGAGAAAAAAATGATCTTCCCATGGTAGCTATGTCTTCCTCCAACATATTCTGGGACTCATGCAGTTGCCTTAAGGCTGGGTTTGTTGCCTGAACCAGAACCCGTCCTCTCGGTGCACTATTCCTTTTAACATGTCCATCAAAGTCGCCAAAGGGAGCCACTTTTCCTTCAGGCTGCCCCAGCATGTGCATCTGTAGTTCCATTCCGTTTTGCAAGAGTTTCTGAGGTTGACTGAGCAAGCCCATTTGCAAAACAGGAAGCTAGTTTCAAATGAGTCTAGGTATCTCCCAAAAAGAAAAATCTGTATTGCAACATGCATGTTTCATTTTGAGGACTTCTTTCAACTCAAACTTAAGGAAATTTCAACTCAAGAGTTCTATGATTAGGAAAGTAAAGAGAAACCTTTAGAATTAAGACAATACATCTGAGCTGAAGAGATGACTCAGCACTTAAGGACACTTGCTACTCTTTCTGAGGACCTAGGTTCTGATCCCAGCACTCACATGATGGCTTACAACCATTTGTAATGTCGCTTCCAGGGGATCTGACCCCCTCTTCTGAACTCTGCAGTTACTAGACACACATGTAGTGCCTGGTCTTATACACAGGCGAAACAGTCATACACGTATAATAAAATAAAGGAATCTAAAAAGTAGCAACCACCAAAAATTGTATCCACACATGAAGTGTGATGCTGCATGCCTGGTGTGGAGACAGAATGATTGAGAGAGAGTTCAAGGCTTACCTGAGTCATATGAGTCCCTGTCTCAAAAAGCCAACAAAAATAATAAATAATAATAACCAATAATTAGAAAATTATAAAAATATCTTCTGAAAGTTTAAAAAGGTAATAGAAGCCATTATAAATTTTTCTTGAGTGTATATTTTAATTAACTGCTAGATGGCGTGAGCTGTTTAGCGGAGGAGAACCAGAAAGCTGGGTGTGCTAAAAAAAGCAAATGTCCTCCTGGATATCTGCACATCAGCAGTGATTATTAGTCCTTAGATCAGATCATGTTGAGGACTTTCACTGAATTTGAAAATATTTTCTTATAAATGTCATGTTCAAGTCATTCTTGTCATAATATGCCCCAGGTCATAAACATATCAAGTATCTTAGGGCTAGGTAAAATGTCTGTGAATCTTAAATAACTATTCCTTGGTGAGGTGGCTTGCTTATCTCAGAATCAAACAAAATCATATCTCATTTGATGAAAAGATGAACGTTCTGTGAACACACCGTGTAGCATCCTCAGGGAACTCCTAACTAGAGGAAAAGCTGACTTCAGTCTCAGTGGCACTGATTGACCACTTCATTCTCCCTGTGTCAAAAAATTGACCAGAAACAGCCACTGTACTGTGGAAAGGGGATGGAGGAATTTTCAGGTAGAGTGAAGAGGTGGAAAGGGAAGACTGGGTTTAGTTTGCTCTCCCAGTGGCCCTGAAGTACTAGATCAGTGGGGAAAGCAGAGTGAACAACAGCCAGCTATTTAAGTAGAGCCCAGACCCTGAATTACATTGATAATTTACAGAGTTTTGATTTTTTTATTTCATACAATGGAAAGCTTTTAGAGAATGTAAAATGGGTGGAGAGATTCATGATGGATAACCATGGAGGGAAGAAGATTCCTGAGTGTTCTGAAGGTATTTGTCCTTAGGAGCTTGCAGCAGGGTGGCTTTTAATTTCAAAACATAACACTTAAGTCAGGAAGCCTCAATGGGTTACAGCAAAGGGAAGAATTGATTCTTGGACCTTTTGGGTTTGAAGGTGCTCAGTGTGTGCTGCCCATTGTTTTGATCTCTAGACTCGGAAGGCACTAACATTTAAACTCCACTCTGATGCTTCATTTATTTTGTATATCCTGATGACTAACACAGAGTAGTCATATTCCTTGTGTTTCATAAAGTTCTTTAAGCTTAAATTATCCCTGAGTTGTGTGACAATTCTAGTCTCACATTGTCTAACACTTATCCAATCATCTGCTTATTAGCTGAGCAGCCTAGACTTCAAAATAGAGATCAGGATAGGGAAAGAATATTGGAGATCAGCACACATCACAGAAAGAAAGGATTGACAGAAGGTGCTTTGAGGACAGAATTAAAAGGGTGTGGTGTTCCAGGAGCCTGTGTTAGATGGTATTTCCAGATGTCTAACTTCTACAAGATGTCAATCTAAAGTTTGCTTTTCATTGAGCAACCTGACTGATGAGAAAAAACAAACAAACTTCAAAACATTGAAGCAGAAGTAAGAGTGAAGTAAAAGAGGGTTGGAATGGAGAAAAGTGGAGAGGAACAGGAGTATGAGCATCCATGGGAGGTGCTAATGCTAGTGTTTGTATGTGCATGTGTGTTGATCTGGGCTGTTAGTTGCTGTCAATGCTATTCTCCATAGATTCACCAATGCGTGCCTGAGACATCTTCTTTCTTTATTCCAAGACCCATGCTCCTTTTGACCTTTTGAAATAGCTGCATTGATCATTCCCAGGAAGCAGATGATGCTGTTGCTTGATTGGGTTGTCTGGGTTCCATGTAGATGGTTTTTTGAAGGAACCAATCATGAACGATGGAACCTGTACCAGCAGATTGCTATGTGATAATCATTAGCAACATAGAGCTATTTAACTTAACTTTTATAAGTGCAAAATTCAGATTTTTGTTGTATTCTTCATCCAATAAACAGTTTCTAGTCACTTGTTTGAGGGTATTATAAAGGGCTATCAATGGAAAAGCATGTATTAGATGGTGTGAGAGTAGACGTTTAAAGTAATACAGAAGTAATGTCAAAAATTTAAGAGACTCAGTGAGACACACAGAATGTATCTGTTCTGAGTTGCTAGGAAGTGTGAAGAATAAACAGAGCAGCCAAACAGGGGTCTAAAGGATAATGACACTCAGAATCAAGAGACCAAAGCATTGGCCATCTCCCACTGAGCAGCTGCTGAATAACCTTTTCTCCCACTGTGGCTTCAGCCCATCCCCATCCTGTGCTCCTCGGCTAAACCATCTTCCCAGAAGCATCTTCACACTTCACCAGATCATCCTTGGACTCTGGTCAGGATTCTTGTCTATTGACACCTTGCCAAGTTATACTCTCATAAATAAGTAAATCAAGCAAAATGCCAGTTTCCAAGGAATAAGAAAAAAGGAAAAAGTTGCCTGTAAAGGAAATGTCCTATGAGATCCATAAGATCACTTGTCCTATGAGATTCATAGGTACTAAACTTCTGTGATACCAACAGAGGAGTAAGGGTTTAATTATTAGGAGATTTGTTTTCTCTGAAGCAAATGCTAAGAGCAGATCTAAATGAACATCTAGGACAGAACAACTCTCTCAATAAAAGGAAGTGAACAAAATTCAAAGACTTCATTCAGAAGAAATTAAGTTCTTTTTTTAAGCATTAAAAAAAAACTTTTATTGAAAAATATTTCCATTCATGTTACTTATTTGACTAAAACATTTGAATTTTTTATTGGATATTTTATTTACAGTTCAGATGTTATCCCCTTAAACCATTCTCCCCAACTCCACCACCCCCGCCCTGGCCCAGGAACCCCCTATCCCATCGCCCTTCCTCCTGCTTCTCTTTGGATGTGCCCATACCTACTTCCCCACTCCCACCTCCGCACCCTCGAGTTCCCCCACATACTGCGTCCAGCCTTCATGGGACCAATTATCTCCTCTCCCACCTATGCCCAAGAGGGCCATCCTCCCTTACATATACAGCTGGAGCCATGAGTCCCTCCCTAAATGCTCCCAGGCTGGTGGTTTAGACCCTGGGAGCTCTGGTTGGTTGGCATTGTTGCTCTCCTCATGGGGCCACAAACCCTTTCAGCTCCTACAGTCTTCACTCTAACTCCTCCATTGGAAACCCCTTGATCAGTTCAATGGTTAGCTGTGAGCATCTGCCTCTGAATATGTAAAACTCTGGCAGACCTCTAAGGAGACAGCTGTATCAGACTCCTGTCAGCATGCACTTCCTGACATCCACAACAGTGTCTACCTTTGGTGACTGCACATGGTATGGATACCCAGGTGGAATGGTCTCCAGACGGCCCCTCCTTCAGTTTCTATCCCACACTTTGTCTCTATATTTGCTTCCTTGAGTATTTTGTTACTCCTTCTAAGAAGGACCAAAGCACCCCTACTTGGTCTTCCTTCTTCAAGAGTTTTATGTGGTCTGTGAGTTGACTCTTGGGTATTTCAAGCTTCTGGGCTAATATCCAATAATCAGTGAGTGAATACCATGTGTGTTCTTTTGTGATTGGGTTACCTCACTCAGGATGATATTTTCTAGTTCCATCCATTTACCTAAGAATTTCTCGAATTCGTTTTTAATAGCTGAGTAATACTCCATTGTGTAAATGTACCACATTTTTTGTATCTATTCCTTTGTTGAAGGACATCTGGGTTCTTTCCAGCTTCTCGCTATTATAAATAAGGCTGTTATGAATATAGTGGAGCATATGTCCTTGTTATATGTTAGAGCATCTTCTGGGTATATGCCCAGGAGTGATATATAGCTGGATTCTCAGGTAATGCTGTGTCCAATTTTCTGAGGAACTGCCAGACTGATTTCCAAAGTGGCTGCACCCTCTTGCAATCCCACCAACAATGGAGGAGTGTTCCTCTTTTTCCACATCCTCGACAGCATATACTATCACCTGAGTTTTTGTTCTTAGCCATTCTGACTGGTGTGAGGTGGAATCTCAGGGTTGCTTTGATTTACAGGAAATTAAGTTCTTTATGCATATCATAATCAATAATCATATGCAACAATAAATCAAGAAAAATTAAATTGAAAACACAGAAGGATAATACATTAAAGTTACAATAGAGTTTGTTGCTATTGCTTATAATTTTTAAAAGAATGTTTAGTATCAGGAATAAAATTGAACTTTCTGTATAGATAATCAATGGAAGAAATTATAAAACAAGTTATAGACATTTGATAACTGCTTTGGATCAAAAATACCACAGAATCCTTCCTTACTGACCAGTAAACTTTCTAAGTGGTTATCCTGGCATGTTCCACTGTCTCTTGGGGTGAGGTACTTAGAGCCTCTTCCCACCTCTCCACTCATATCCAAGATAAAGCCCATGAAGCAACTTAAATATCACACACTTGGATAGAGAAAAATGTGTAAATAAATACAACACAGAAATGTTATTAGGAGGTCACTTCAAAGTACATAAGAAAGGAAGGAACCATGTGCCATGAGAACTGTGGGAAAAATATTCCCAGTGTACAAACAGCCAAATGATAGCTCACAAACGTCAAACAGCCAGTGCAAAATTCCTCAGTTGCTCAACAAACAAAATATATACATTTTAAAACATTCAAGTGTAACTGTTTTGCTTAATAAATTTGAAGCTTTTATTTTCTTCTTATATTTTGTCCAGTCTTTCAAGTTCTTTCTCTCTCTTGTTTCTTTAAGTAAATCCCTCTTTTTTTCTCAAATTTCACACAAGTAAGCATTGCCCATTCACTCTTAGCATTTGTCCAAGTTGGTACAGAGTTCTTCAAAGGTATTTTCAAGGAGTAAGTATTTACCTAAAATTATTCATGGTCCTTGTTCTAGTTGTTAGCTTTGTAGTAGTATATCCTATTAAAATAATATAACTTGCCTTTAGAGATTTATGTGCAACAAAATTTATTCTAGTTATATAGAACTATTGACTTAAAAAATGTTCCCCACTAAGAGAATGACTAAATGATTGTACTCTATTAGATAAAGTATCAACAGAATTTTTAAGATATTTCTAATTACATACAAATGTAAGGTACAGCACTCAGGGCATCATGCTGAGTAGGCAACCTTCTTACTGGTGAAATGCATTAGATAAATGTTCAGATAGCTTTGAATGGGAATTGCCTCTGAACATTCCAACATAGAAACAAAGATTTTAATACACACTCACCATCAAAATAATGAGTAGTTGTTGTTTGTAACTGCTACTAATACATGCAATGGTTTTAGCTTCCATTTTTGCCCATATTTTCCAACATTTCTCTATTAACCATTCATCATTTGCCAAAATGTCAATACACAGAATTTTAGAGAGAGTTTTGTGTGATGAAGGACATCTGGTTTCTCCTTGTTCTTATTTTTCATCTTTTCTAGACGGATCCTGGTCTCTCTGACTGGATTTCTCATCTGCAGAGTATTTCAAGCCAGAGAGGACTGACTGGAGGCCTGCAGTCTGGATGGAGCTCGGAAGGGATGCTGAAAGCCTGACCTTTAACAAGAACGAAGTCCACTAGGAGGAGGGATCCTTTGTGATGTGTCTGTGAAGCCCAGGAAAACAAAGAACCCTATGTGGATTGTTCATTTGAGTCATTGCACAGACTGCTAAGGACTTGAAGATCTTTTTTTCAAACTCTTCAACTGGATGAAACTTCCTGATGAAGTATGAAACCACACCCACACACATGGTTATCTGGTGAATCGTGTCCCTTCAATGTTCTTATCCTGAGATCTTTAGCCCCATTACCTCAGAATATGGCTGTATTTGGAATAAGCATTGTAAAGGGGGTTACTGTAATAAAAAGTAATTAGAGCATGCATTCATCTGCTGCTGTACTGATAAGAAGATGAGGTCAGGACACAGAGGAAAAACCATAGGAGGATGTGGAGAACCTCAGAAGGTGGCTGTCTACACCCACTTCCCACTTGATGACTTGGGGCTTCTGTTTTCAGAACTGTGAGATCATACATTTCTGGTGCTTAAGCCAATTACGGTGTTTTGGTATAGAATTCCAGGAAATAGTTCATGCCTCCAAAGCATTTCCCTGATCTCTATTGCTAATGAAATGTTCTTAGGTGAGTAATTCTCATCTCTTTACTCTTTGGCCATTAGTACCAACAAGAACATAATTATGTTGACACAAGCATTTGATGTGACTCATAGCAAAATGATGGGTGGTCCTCATGTTCAGTTTTCCCATAGTGTGTATGGTTTATGTTTAAAGTGTTCTGATTAATTAATGTCCTTACATGGAAGGTGCCCAGCCAGAAGTGTTGTTTGGGAAAGTTGGGTAGATGGGGCTGCACTTGTGGAACTTGGTTCCTGGAGGACAGTCCTTGAGGGTTAGAGCCCAGCTCTTGATCTAGCATTAGCTTTATATTTTCAGTCTGTTACCAAGGTAACCCTGCCAGCACAGAATTAGCCACACTAGCCGTCATTCTTTCTTACTATGAGGGAATTAATAAACTTGTAACCCAAACTATGTCATTTTCCTTTGCTTTTGTTAGGCATTCTATAATAACACTGAAAGAGCTTGCTTATACAGAAAATTTATCCTCAAATGGCTATGTAGCTGTAATAAATCTTAGAATGTAGTTCATCTGCCTTTGTAGAAGGGATGTGGTAGAATTTGGAATTTCATGTGCAAGAAGTCTTAGACTTTTCAAATTAAAGCTTAAGAGGAGATCAGGTTTGAAAGAAAAGAATGACAGTAAAAATATGGAGACTGAAGGCCAGCCTTGAAAGGTTTAATAGAAAGGCTCTATTTGGAATTAAACTAGAAATTGTCCATGCTCTATTTTGACTAATAATCTTGATATATTCTACCCATGTCCTGAAAACATGTATGAGGTTGAGTTCAAAACCAATGGACTAATTTGTTTGCTGTAAGAAATATATGGCATCCTGATTCAAGCTGCAGTGTGATTATTAGTCACTATCTTTGCTCAGATTTATAGTGAGTGTGGCTAAAACAAGGGGCAGAATGTTATTTACAAGTTGTACAGTTTGGTCAAGAAGAGAGTGTGAATTTAAAGATGTTGCTGTCGTTGATAAGACAGGCTAGGCTAAGAGGCTATGATTGTTAAAGAAACAAGTATGGGAAGATGGGAGGATCATAAGAGATAGACATCAAGAAAGACTGTGGCAAAATAGGGTCTTCTGGACATTATAGGGTTCTTTATTAATGAGTTCTCTGTGGCTGCCTACACAAGACCTGCATAAAATCAGGCCAGTTATTATTCTAGTGGCTTCCAAGTCCCCACCCCTACCTGAGAGCTATTGGTCTTTGGTGATTGTTGGAACTGGGTGAATCAGTTTTCTTCAAGATTATGACCTCTTCTTGATTGCCCATGTGTCAATGGATGGGATTACAACTATGCACATGCAGGTAATTGTAACTGGACCCAGTGCATTATAAAACACCCAACCAAAACCAAAACAACACTGGGATGTGGACATAAGCAGTATCTGGGAGAAGTTGGAGCAAGGGTAGGTGTTAGTAATGATCAGGATTACATTGCATACATGTGTGAAATTATCAAAGAATAGATAAAATCCTCTTTAGAAGAATTAATCACAAATGATGAAAGCAAACAGATGAGTATCACTGAAGAGACAGTGGGCCCTTCTCACTGGGACAACAGCAAACTGACTTGACAAGGCTGGGGGTTTAACAATGCAATCCCCCAGAATGTGTAAATGAAAGAATCTCTGTTTCTTGTGCCTTCTCTTGGACTCTTTTCCTTCTATTTGGGTTTTTTTTTATATAATTTATTTTTTTCTCAAATCGTAATTCATTCACACAGGGGTTATAAACACAGAAAGGCAGGATGGGGGGAAGGGAATGACACTGAAGTGTGGGTGTTCAAGGGAAATACAGATATCTTTCAGAACCGGGTATCGGCTGGGTGAAGGTTCAAGAGACAAGTCACTATGACTCTGCCTATGATTCACTTGTCCTTATCTAAGTTGGTATTATTTGCCAAGGCTACCTATTTACAAGGTCTATGACTACTCAGGCTTGTACATTTCCACAAAAGCTGCCTGTTTACATTAGCTTATAGCCATCTGTTTCAATGTTTTTCCACTGAGACCCAAGACATGGTGTTAGTATACATGTATGACAGGCCTATTGCTGATTTTAGGCCTATGGCTGATTTTAGGCCTTCAGTGTGTAAGCAGGGCTGCCCCTGACATCTCCTCCCTTCTCTAAGTATAGAAGGGCTGTGGCAATTATAAATTTTCGAAGGTGGGGATAGAGGCCTGACCTCCAGTATTTGAAGGGGACCTTGTAATGGCTCTGTTCCAAATTGATCATGTATGAAAAAGTCTTCTCAAGTTCAGCCATAAAGCACTCAGAGGGCACTGATGCCATGCTGCAGAGGCATCCCTGATACACCTTGACGTGGAAGCAGAATGTGGCATTACCCACATGGTGCAGGTTTTGTAGATGTGTAGACAGGAAGAGTTCTCAGACTGTGAGACTGATAGTAAAGTTTCAAATGGCTAATATGGCCAAGCCACAAACATACAGTGAGGCTGTCACTTCTGAAGAATCACCTACAGAAATCAAGCTACAAAGGCAAACCCTAAGTTGTCACAGAAACCTCAGAATATTATAGATGCTGGAATCACAGTACTTGTAGGGGAAAAAACAGTGAGCTTCCAGTCAAGACAGTTGATGAGACAGTATATGTATTTTACAGGTGACACCTTCAAAGGGAGAGGGTTGATCAAGACCATTAGATATCAAAGGATGCATACTAGTGCCTCGAGTGCTACACAGAATGCTAAAGGACTTACTGGTTGGTGTGCTGCTGTTTTGGGTCTGGACTAATCTTTCCTTGCCATCCTGGTCCAGTTTTTTTTCTTTGAATTGAGAAAGTTTACTCAGTTCTTATGCATATTGCAAGTATTTACTTTCTAATTTAATTCTATTTTGCATGGAATCACAATTAGGAATTTACCAATAGCCAAAAAAGACTGTAGACTTTATAGAAATGTTGAAGCTATCCACATTTCAGGGACTCCTAAAGTTTAACTAAAGCAATTTTGAGCCATGAGCCTTTGGATGTGAAAGGTCTCCCACAGGCACATGCTTGGGCATTTGATCACACCTTGTTTAGAAGTTGAGACCTCACTAGGTAGGTCACTGGAGAGTGGGTCTTGAAGACTGTAAATCATCTCAGCTTCTTCTCTGGATGCTCTGAGAGTATATCAGCCATGAAAATGTAACACACCGCACTATAAGTTCATACTACTATGAAAAAATTATAGCCAACATGCCTTCCTCTCCATGATGGAATACATTCTCAGACCTATGAGCTAACTGAATTCATTCTTTTGAAAGTTATTTTTCCTGGATGTTCTTTCATAGTACTGAGAAAGATCACTACTAAATGATGAAATATGAATGATGAAGGGTTGGGACACACACACACACACACACCAGAAAAGACTGGGAACTGAGGTCAACATTTTATTTCTCTCAAAGGTCTGTTTAACAACAAAGAAGTTGAGTAAGATGGTCCGGGTTAGACCAATCTGCTTTCCAATGGCTGCCTATGCCTTGCTTTATGGTTCACTGACCAAATCTCTCAGTCCAGCTCTTCAAAAAGCTGAGCATGGACCTTGGATTAAGCTGGTAGATGGACCTGGATATACCCTTGCAGAACTTTAAAATATTATATCCAGGAAAAACAGCTGAGAGTATATAGCTTGTCATTAGATCCATGAAGGTACCATAATCCTTCAAATTGTTAAGAGTCATAAAGGAGCTTCTGACACAGCTGCTGTAGCATAGAATATTTCCATTCCTCTCAACCGTGTTAAAAGATCTCATGGAGATGGAAGTAAGCCCTTAGCTGACATATGAGGTGTAACTTGGCAACATGTGTCTAGTCTGAGATTTGGAAACATAAAAACAAGTGTCAGGAAAATTCCATGTAGGTTAAACATTGACCAAGCAACAGCCTTTCTCTGTATATATCTAAAGCTGGAAGGCTCAGCAAGGTCCACTCCTCTCTGAAGTCCCCTTTTTGATCAGCCAGTATGACTCATGGATTCTAGCTCTGACACAAATACCTCCAGTGAATTCAAACTATCAGGAAGCAGGACATGCCATTCTCCAGGGGTGCTCCAGGAAGTTCTGCCAAATTTGAGAAGACTGTGAAGCCACTAAGTCATAGTTCCGGAACCCTCAGACTGAGCAAAGAAATAAGCAGATAAAAATCTGGGCACTCCTGTGATAATTGGGGGGCTAAACACTGATTCCATGTAGCCACTGTAACCCTGCACAATGAGAAATTCTCTGCAGTTTCACATGGCAAACTTAGCAAGCCTTCATGTACACAGAGATCTGATCAGTGACTGGGAAAACAAAAGTGAATTCAGATTTTACAAAACCCTCAGTCCACAGCTCTACGCTCTGAAACACAGGCTGGGGTCACAGGAGTAGAGAGATTAGATAACATAGGCGGTGGAACCTTACCCATAAGCTTGGTAATGCCGGAAATATCTTACAACTCAAGTGTAATGTACCTGGTGAAATGAAACATTTCATTATTTGCTGTCCAAATAGTCTTCTGTCTCCTCCTCCCCAGCTCCTTCTTCCTTCATCTTCTTGCTCTTCTTCATCCTCCTCCACTATTGCTTTTAGATAGAATCTAACTTTGTAACTCTCAGGCTAGTCTGTAATTTGCTACATAGCCCCATCTGAACTCAATTTGCAATTTCCCTGCCTCTGACTCCAAAGTGTTTGAATCATGGGCGTTATGCCAGGTCATTTGTCTTGTTTCTTTCTTTTCTTCTGAGGAGAAAGTTAATGTGGAAACTACAACTTGTTTTTCACAATATGCATTGTTCAATAGGGATTCACTTTCATGAAGATCCTCTAATGTAAATTACAAATATATTCAATAACTTGATAAATCTGCATGCCACAAGCACTATCTTCACATTGTTATTAGGTAACAATGATAATTGCAGTATGTGTCTCATTTGTAGGTGATGTCACCTATGAATGCTTGGTCACTTCATGAGATCGTTAGGAATCTAAAATAGAATCATGGTATTATATGGGAAGATAGTCCTTGAGCCGAGGTACGGAGCAGGCAGGGGACATGCTAGTCCCACACAGCGAGCTGACATCCTTCAACATCAGGATCAGGTCGCCATGCAGTCATTCTGCTCATCTCAGAAAACACAGATGGTGCTGACAGACAACTGAAACTCATGCCAAGCAACAGTAAAACACCCTTCTCCTCTTGAAGCTGCAGCTGAGGCACTTGGGGATTCTCACTCTGGTTCCATCTACTTTCCTGTCATTTACCAGCTGGAAAATCCATGCATGCTGGCATCCCATGGAAGCCAGTTATCCTGTCTTTGCTCATTGCCCATCTCTGGCAGGTGAACAATCACATGTCTCAGGGATGAAGCCAGGATTTTCAAAGCTTGTCTATGAAAAAGGCTCAACTGTTCCTAGAATTTAATAAGGCTTCATTTAGGGGTTAGTGGCGGCATTAGTTACTTTGCTCATCAGAGATGAAGATCTCTGAGAAAACAAATCAATACAAGAAAGATCTGTTTTAGTACATAAATTCAGAGGTTCGATCCATCATCATGAAGTGTGAAAGAACTCATATCAGAGCAGAGATCATGTTGACAGAGAAAAGAACTTACAGGAGAGAGTTAGAGCAAGTTATAGCCTCAAAAGTTTACTTCCTCAAACAAGGTCTCACATAGCATTTCCAGAACTTCCCCAGATAGCACCATCATCTTAGAACAATTGTACAATACATGACCCTAATGGGAGACATCTCACATTTACACTGGAACAGAGTTAGTTAGATAATTCAATGTAGTCTTTGAACCCAATAGTTAAAGATGAAGAATACTGATATAGGGGAAAAAATCTGAAGTATGGGGAACACATGGAAATAGATAACTAAACAAAGAGTACTAGCTTCTCATGGAGAGTTTTTGAAAAACAAACCTGTCTGCCACATTTGGTTCTTAGCATGGTACTAAGTATTCTAAGAATATCAGAGTCTTAAAATGTTGTATTAAAAACTAGAATTACAACGGTTTGATTTTTAGCAAATGAACAAGCCAGATATTGGGGTGAAAAACTACTAGCTCAAAGAGACAGAGAAAGCATCTATCTGACTTTTTTCTTCAACCAATGTCATAGAGAGAGCCTGTTGTCCTTCTCCATAGTCTTAAACCCTCCCAACTGAACTTCCCTCTTTTTACTTCTTGTGTGTCTCTCTATCTGTCCTCCCCACTGCCTCCTGCTCTCTATGGTTTTCTTCCTATGTTCACTCCATGTCAATTGTTTGTTTGTTCTGCCTCTAGACCCATGGTTGACTTTATTCAGACTTGTTTACAATAAACAGAAAGCTCTTGGATTAAAGGTGTGTACTAGGGCTGGGCCATATCACAACTAGAGACAGGTTTTTCCAGTATACAATCTTGGGATTCACAGTGTGATCAGGTATCTTGAAATATTATAATGCTTACATCAGAACAATGCAAATACAAATATGAGTGACTGGATTTCTTTAAATTGTACAGCACAAATACAATATGAATGACTGAGAAGGGCCAAAGCCATCCAGTGAATCTTCTTGGTGGTGGTCAAATTTTAATGAGTTCTTAAAATGTAGGTAAAATATTGTGAAGCAAAGTAATTGAAGGAGAAGTAAGAATAGAAATTAAAATAATGGATCTAGACAGGACGGGGAATTAAATAGCAGAAAGAAATAAGAAGTGTCAGTCCAAAATGGAGGATTAAGTCAAATAATTCAGTGTTGAAAATGGCAAGCTCAAAACATTGTACCAAATTGGCACAAAAGCATAATTTTTCAAAGCATCTTTAAAATTGTTCCAAATTCTATGTTGATCCTAAATATATCCTTGACACAAATGTGTTGGTTCTTTTTTTGACTAAAAGAAGAGGAATATTTTTAAACTTAGAGAGAATTAATTCTCAGATCTTCAAATTTGACAATTTGATATAATCTTAATATTAAGTTGAAAACTATATTAAGTAGCACAGGTACAATATGATCTCAATTAGAATTAGGTATTTCAGAGTCAAAAACAAGGTCCTACTCTTTGTATTGTTATTGCTTCTTTTATGAAACAAACTGATTTACACTTTGAAAGCTTTACACATGTGTGCAATGTGTCCACTCTCCTCCTTCCCTCAACTTCCCCACATGGTCCAATTCCCCACTTACCAAGTTCATGAGTATTTTTTTTCAGTTTTATAACCCAGTGAGTGTGATTAACATTGCACATATATGCATGCTTGTGGGACCATCCACTACAGGCATGGGCAACCTGCCAGAAACAACCCCAAAGGAAAACTGACTAGCACTCCCTCAGCAGCCATTAAATGCTAGCTCCTGAGGTAGAGGGAGGATCTTATGGAGCTACATCATGCTGAAATTTTTAACTGACTTGATTTTGTGTACGTTTTGCTCAAGTAGCCACTGCTGCTGGGATCTCATGTGTGTAACAGCCATGTTTTGTCCCGAGAGCAACATTTCACAGCACTCTTTCCCTGTCCTCTGGCTCTTACATAGCCCCTCTTCTGTGATGTTCCCTGAGCCTTGGTGGGAGTAGTTGAATAGATGTTCCATCTACAACTAAGCACTCAATGTTGACTGTTCTGAGCACATTGAACAGTTGAGTCTCTATATTGACGACGACCTCCTTAAAAAGAAGCTTCCCTGACCAAGGTTTGAGAGCAATACAGCTCTGGCTATGTAAATATTAAAAGACTTTTGTATAAACAATAACAACAAATGCTCTCTCTAGGGCATAGTGTCTCCCATAGCCATGGCTTTTAACCATATTTTCAATATCAGATGTCAATTTCTTCCTTTGGAGCAGGCATCAAGTCCAATCAAGAGAGGAGTTGGTTACCTCTATAAGCAGTGTGAGTAGTATTGCACTAGAGAACACACATCTTGCCTCACAGATAATGCTGCAGTATACAAGGGGATGCCCTTCATAAGATCATTGCTGTCTTCTCTAGCAGCTTGCATAGTGTCTTTCAGCACCAAGGAAATTGGACAGCAGGAAGAGAATTTCTTGGCCATTCCATTTTTCAGGTACTATACCCCTACTAGTCAGGCTATTTTAAAGAATTCACTTTCTCATCAGTAAAATGTGGGTGATAATAGGTTCTTACATCTAGAGATGCAGTGAGAATTAAAAGCCCCCACACATAAAAGGCATCTCTGCATGTGACAAAAAGCCTACAAGTGCACATGACTTTTGCGCCATGGAGTTAACTTAGAATATAGTGACTCTTATTGATTCTGGGTTTTTATACAACAAAATTTAGTGAGTAATTACATAGCAGGAGCCATATTAAAGGCTTAGAGTTGAAAACATAAATAGATGAAGCTTCAATAATTTCAATGTGTGTTTGAGTAAAATGAGACCAAAATTGTTCGTTATAGTGCATGCTATGAGGCAATTCATGAAGTATCTTTAAAGTCCTCTTATTGCAAGAAGATCCTGTCCATCTTTAACTCACAGGAAATTAAGTGTATATTCCTTTCAGAGACATTAACGTCTATTTGGTTATGTCTCATATACTGCGCTCATCTTCAGAGATATCCATATTTTAAGATAAAATTTAAGACTGGAGACACTGGTGTGTTTAGGAGGAAGAAAGGAGATGACGACACCTGGCACTGGGTCCTATCTTCTCAAATAAGAGAGAACATAGTGTATCCAATGCAAGGTTCATCATAATTATGCAAAGCTTCTATAGCACACAGAAGGATACGGTAAAGGTCTACAACTATGAGTACCATTGATGTTTCAAAGTGAAATCTATCCCTACAAACTTATGTGTGTGAAGGCATGGTTTCTGGCTGTTGGTGCTCTTCTGGAATGTTGGGAAATCTTTAGGAGGGGGGACTTTTCCGAAAGGAGTAGATGGGTAGGTGTCAGATCTTGAACTTTTTTAGAACATCCTTACTTACTATCTGTCTCTGCTTCTTGAACTACTCCCATATGGGCAAACAGTCACAGGCTCCTGCTACCACAGCCTTACATCATCTCTTCCCTGCCATGGTAGACTGATAGGTGTTTTGCCTTAACCTATGAGGCAAGGTAATGCCTTACTTCTTTAAGTTGTTCCATTTGCATATTATAGCAATGGAAGAAGTGACTACCATAAGCCCTTATACAAAGAGTAAAGGCTCATTAGTCCCTAAGTGTCTTGGGTCCTGCCTATAAACAGCCCACCTGAAAGGCCATCATTCTGGACTAGATTAAAAAAAATGTTTCCACACCTTTATATTATGAGATTAGAGCTTGTCCTCACTCTTGGTTTATTATGGGGTGAAGGTGAGCTAAGGTATGCTGCTCTCAAGATGAAAGTGAAATCAGCCAGGACATGACACACCAGGGGCCACAGCAGATGCACTTTGGACAAATAGAAAAGTCAGCTCATTACAATGTTGAAACAGAAAGATAAGAGAAATCAATGGTCCAACCACAAAGGTATAGCAGACAGATCATCTTAGAATATTCAAGATTAATTCCTTACATGGATTACATTATGCTTCCTGGGGCTTAGGAGCAATTGTGCCCCACACCTGTGCTAGAGGTGGGGCGCTGGGCTACTGAAAGTATATGTAGCTGAAACAATGCATATTCTGAAGATTCTAATTGGCTACCTCAAATGATTAGCATGGTCTCTATCTGAGCACTCTGGATTTGAGCAAAGGCCAACTTCAACACAGCTCCTGTAGGAATATGACAGGCTTTGTGAATCTTTGCTGCCACAATATCCCATCCTAAACATACACTTTCTAATATCTGTGTCACTAAAACAGATATAACCAACATTAATATTTATGTAGTCATGGAAATGAAATGCTACTGTGAATTATGGACCTTAAGGCATCTCTCAGTATCCATCCAGTTGAACAAAGACTTCAACATAACTCCAGCGAGTTCACGAGAAATAGCTCAGTTAACAATGTCTGTGGAGCTCTGACCTCTACAGCTGACCCACAAGGAAAGGACTTAGCTCTTCTCCCTTGTTTCTTTTTAATTAATCTACTTTGTTTTATTGTATTTGTAGACTGTTTCTGAAAATAGAACCACTATAAATAACAAAAATTAAGTAGTTTGAAAATCAAAACTCACTAGAAATATGGAAAGATATGAACATTCACTATAGCCAACAGAAATGAGCTGGGCAGTTACTTATTAAAAGTCTGTTCTCTCCTGCATCCCATTTCTTGAATCCTAAAGCACATGAAATGTCAATATAGCACTCCATGGTATTTATATGGGTTTTGCTTAGTGGTATTATTTTCTTTCTGTTTGTAATTGATGATAGACCCTATACTAGGTACTACATTGTCTTCTTGTAACATGATAACTTGAGCCACTGAGGTAGCACTGGGAATTACTGAACTTGAAGAAGCCTCAGAGCTCATGTTCAGGTATGTTAGTGACATTTCTGCTTATGTATATTAAAAAAATAAATGGTAGCTGCTCAGGTGCATAGCAAGATGCAGAAACTGGAAGAAATTTCAATGACTTTTGCGTAAAAGTTTTGCTTGGAGAGTGGAGAACTCGACAAGAATGATAATGGAATCACTTGGTGTTCTCCACTGTGTCCTACAGTCATGTTCCAGCCAGACACTATTGATGTTACTCTCGGCTATTTACATTTGGCGACAATTCAGTGACCTAAATGTTATTAGGTTCAAGTCCTTGTCACTCTAAGAGTCTCACTTCTCTAAACCTTAAACAATTAAGATTCCTGTTGCAGACTTCTGCAAAGGTTAGGTTTGATTTCTAATATTATAGAAACATTTACTTGAGGGAAAACACTCATTTTAGGAATTGCACACTACCTTTAGAAGCTTTTTTAAAGCTCAACTTTAGTTTTGCTTGTGTTACAAATGCAAAAAGCTCTTTTATTTATGCATTTTCTTTGACTGTACAATGAAGATATAGCTGTGAAAAAGCCAAACGTGAGTCTAAGTAACTGGGAGTTTTGTGGGTCTTAATGACCCATTGGGTGAGGAATTTCACTTGCTAAATTGGTGGGACATTTGGTTAGACCAGCCCAATAACACATAATGAGATGCAAAAAATAAAGTTCAAAGCCTGCCTTTGGTAAGTTTAGAGGTTAATGAGGATCACATAGTCCTAATATTTTTGATGATTTTATTAATTTCAGTAGAGTACTGCTGTAATATAATATACTTCTCACAATTATTAGTACTGCATAGGAGTAGTTTTTCTTCTACTGTTTAAATACATGTTCCTATATAGTATTTTGAGTGAATTCAAAGAGGACAGTATAGGAAATATTCACCAAAGGCAGTCAAGGTGTGTGGAGGAGACTGGTAGCAGAGACAGCAACATGCCATCTCTAATACTGAAGTGAGTATATCCTCACTGAGTATATCCTCACTTTTAATAACTCTTCAAACTTAAGGAGCAAAATATGTATCATATAACTCCATATATTTTACTATGCTAAAGATTCAGATTTCCAACTATTTCTTTAAAAACTAAAGCAAGCTTGGTTCTTCACAATTACTATGTAGATACTTTTTTTGACTGAGCCTTTTCATGGGGAAGTCAAGTTACAGCATATAAATTATTTCTAGTTGGACCACGTTTAGATAAAAAAAAAAAACCTTTAGTGGCTATATTTTGAAAGCTCCTTATATACAGTTATCAATATTCTCCCATTTAATACATTTATAGTCCTTTAAAGTATTTTCCTTCTTTTCTTTTGAATATGAAATACCCATGAGTGTCCCTTCCTAATTTATCTGGCCCCATATATAGACACTGGACAAAGTGGTAGATCAAAGGAGCAATGCCTCTTATAGGCTCAAGCATGAGAACACTTGGTCCTAGATGGTGGTACTATTTGGGGAAGTTAGGTTTAGGAAGCACATCTGAAGGAAGCAGACCTTTGGAGATGAGATTTATGAACTCATAGCTTTAAATTACTTTCTGTTCAATCTCTGCTTCATGCTTGTGATTGAAGATGTAAGCTCTCAGCCTCCTGCTCTGTTGCCAATGCCTGTCACTTGTTGCCATGCTTCCCTGCCATGATGAACTGTTTTCCCTCTTGAAACCTAAATTCTTTTATACATTGACTTTGGTTCGGGTGTTTTATTACAGTAACTGGAAGGTAACCAATACTCTGTTGTCTTCATGATTAAACAACCAAAGGTCAATGCTTTTCTGGTCACTTTCAGTGAGCAAGTTGATATTAGGTCTGAAATCCAGGACAAGGCTCACTCAGTACCTGTGGCTTCTCCCAGAACTGCTCACCTCACCTCCTACCATTAACTTCTCCTACCCCAGGGGCTGGGCATCAGCTTCCCTTCCCTCAGCCTGATTCCTGAGTAACTCAGCCACTTTGGCTATGCTGCTCTCTTATTCTCCTTGCTTCTGTTACCTCTTTTGGTCAGCGGCTCCCCACTTGTTCTCACTCCCAATCTCTCCTCTTGTGGGAAGAATTTTATGGTAGATATACAATAGATACATGAAAGAAAGTAGGCAGAATGAAGAGGCCAGGCTGAACATGGCCGGCACACTAACCAGACCATAAGAGGACCATGTCTTGTTAAATGAGTAAATATTGCCAGGAGCCAAGTAAGGAAGCTTGCTATATCAGGGGTTCTTGTCTCAGTTTCTGAGCACTGTCTAGAAGGTTTACGATTACTGCATTAAAAGTGAACAAGAGGAGACCAAAATCAGGATGTCATCTCCATGTTAGACAATGTTGGGGAGGTTGAGCAGAGAAATCTTTTTTGTGCCCACATGTGTAGTGTATGTTGGGACTCATCAAATTTACCAAAAGAATATTGTTATATAAGAAGGAAGAGATGCAATCAACTGCTGGATGTAGACATAGCTAAAGACTATCATGCCTGTGTAATGGGAATCATGACCACAGAATTCTGAGAAATAGTGAAAATTGATTCAAGTTGCTATCATCTATTGGGTAATTCTTTTTCAATGGTCAAATTCACAGATTCCACAAATACACAGAATTAGCTTGTGTGATAGTTTCCCGATATGACAATTTAAACTCCCCTAGAAGAGCCAAGAAGAGTAAAACTTCTCATATGCAAATTTAAATCCCATGATGCAAATAGACTGCACATTTGTGACATGACAGATAAGCTGCTACTGGGAGCATTAGCTGTATTGTAAGTATCCTTAAAGAGATGTGTATCAGCTTACTCTGGGAATAAATCCAAGCTTACTTAGATCTTCACAAAATCAATTGTGCCACTTTCCAAGAAGAAGGAATCATCAGAGTTGAAACTTTGTATGGTGCCTGCAAAGATTAGAATAGCTTACCAGTGTACATCAAAGATTTATATACCTTAAGCCTCTACCAAAGAAGAAGCTGTGTTTTCACAGCGGTGTGCACTGTGCATGCATAAACAATCAAAGCTAAACTGGGAAAAGGTGGATGCAAACAGCACTGCTGTAGACAAAAAGGGGTTGGTAGTTTCGTTATTTTATAATCCTGCACACAAAGGACCTGAGAATATTTGGGAAGAAAATTGTCCAAATTAAAATAAAAGGAGCACATTTAAAAAATATGATGTCTGTATATACACCTACATGCTCAAGCAGGCATATATACATACACACATATATACACACTTAGTTTTCCTGACTCTGGACTGAACATTGTTCCAATAATTAAAGCAATGATGACAAAAGCAGCCACCTGGAGGACAATAAACCCTGGACTCAAAGAGCTGCAGGCAGAGTTCATGTGGTTGGGAGGGAAAGATGCCTTCTTTCTGGACTGAATTCAAGTGAGAGAGACAGAGAGATGGATGCAAGTTACAGGACAGATGAGGAGAAAAAGGGAAGAGGAGAAAATGGAGGAAAAGAGAAAAATAGAGACAGAGAGCACCTTATAATATGAATCTTCAAGCAAGGATCAACACTGTCATTATGCTATAGTAAGCAATTTGACAAGACTAATCTCCCCCCACCCTACTGGTCAAATTCAAGTCATTTTATTAGGGTCAGAGTTCCTTAAAAAGAGACAACCTTAAACTTCTTAGGTATAGAAATCCATTGTCATTTATGTGAAACTTCATACTGGGGATATTCTAATATGATTTGGATATGAAGTGTTCTCCATATTATATTAAACACAACCCATGTAGCCACATTATAATATATGGAAACATTAGAAGTCTGGATATACACAGAGGAAACAAGTCCTTAGTGGCAGGTCCTTAGGGATATCATGTCCTTTGCCTTGTTGTGATCCCTGTCTGGTTTAGCTCACTAACCTGTGCCTCATGCTGAACTTAAAATCAATAGTATTAAGAGTTGAACCCCCTAAAAGAATGAGCCAAAATAAATAATTCATCTACTTAAGTTTCTCTCTCAAGTATTTTTTAGTCATATGATGATAAAGCTAACTAACAAAACAACAATTATCCAGCAGCTATCATCAACAAGCTACCGTCAACTCAACTGGAGATTTAACCATAGTTGTGATATGTCAAAAAGCTGTGATGTACAATTATCAACTGAATTGAAGCCATCCTGGAGATTGTTTGCCATGAAAATGAATAGTCTAATTGCTCTTTTAAATTATTTAAAGTGTATCATATGGGAAAATAGAAAAGATACAGTTGCAGCAGGTGGATCCCACTTGGAAGTAGATACTGAAATACGTGGAAAAAAGTTAATTCATTGCAATGCTTCAGGCTCTTTGCAGTAGTGATGTTGGTGGATCAGAATAGCTACAAGTTGAAAATGGATAACCCTAGATTATATATATTTTCTGATCTCATCCTTAGGTATTATATTTCATCAGCTTATTGAATTGGGATCATGTCAACATGACACATGAATAATTGACAAATACAAATATCAAATGGAAATTAGAAAATATTCTATTACTACAGAACCTGGACATTAACCAAATACAGTTGGCTTTACCACCAATATATAATGTCAAATGATTATTGAAAGGTTAGCTACAAGGAGTGTATGGACCTACCCTCAACCACACCCATGTTTGTGTGTGTGTGTGTGTGTGTGTGTGTGTGTGTGTGTGTTTGCTCATATATGTTGCAATGCCTGTGTGAAGACCAGGTGTTGATATTAATTTCTTCAATTGTCCACTGCCTCATTGTTTTCAGATAGGATTTCTCACTGTGCTCAGAGCTCACCAATTCGGCAGAGACTGGCTGGCCAGCACGTTTCATGAAACATCCCATCTCTGCTTCCCCAGAACTGGGGTTTCAGGAGTGCACCACTGTGCCCAGCTTTCTATGTGGGTTCTGAGGCTCTGAATCCTGGGCTTCATGCTTGTGTGGGAAGCATGTTGCCATTTAAGCTATCTTCCTGGCCTGGCCTTTTGCTGCCTGATTTCTGACACCTGACACACTTCACACTCTTGTCACTGAGCGCTGAGCTATACACTGTGGAGCAAGAGGGCAGTATGAGATCCTACTGGCCATGTGGTAATTCTTTGAGGGTACAAGGTGAATCACAGGACAAATTGAATGGATAGAATTGACAAAAATTCTCTGAATACAGGCAGTAGGCAAGAAAGGCACGTGTAATATTACTGTTAAATATTAACTTGATATTATCAACTTTAAATATTTCTATTCAAAATACTGGTGTGTGTATATGTGTGTGTTTGTGTGTGTGTGTGTGTGTGTGTGTAGGCCAGAGGTCAATTTTGGGTGTTAATTTTCTAGAGCCTTTCACCTTGCTTTTTGAGAGAAAGTTTCTCTCTGGGTACTTACTGTTTAGACTAGGCTGGCTGGAGCATTCAAGGATCCTATCTCTGCCTTCCATGTTTCTGGGATTGTAAGTGCATATAACCATGCCTGGCTTCTTTTCATGGGTTCTGAGTGTTTAATACAGGTCCTTGTGCTTACATGACAAATACTTAGGCAACTGAGCTGTACACCCAGCCTCAAGAACACATGGTTCTTAAACATCCTGGAAACTATAAGCCAAAGGATGTTTGATCAATGTAACTTTGTAAAATTCCTCCTGGACTGGCAAGGTGGCTCAATAGCTAAGAGTGCTTTGTGATCTTTATAAGACATGAATTCACTTTTCAGAAGATTCATAAAGTATGCTATAACATTTATAACTTACCAGTAACTCCAACACGAAGAGACCCAATGCCATATAGCCCAGGAATTCAGTTACATCTGGTCTAAATATAAAGTAGAAGGCAACTATTCTTGTTGCATTCTTTGTTTTGAGTATCTATGCACATTTGAATAATGGTCAGATCCTCCTGAAGTTTTCTTTCTCTGAAGAGTAGCTTTAAAGGGGAGACCATAAGATGCCTCACGATGATGGGGCCTTACTTTAATGCTCAAGGTTAAGATCAGTTCAGGGAAGGAGAAGCAGCATGTTTCTCTGACCACGTATAACAAAGGACACAAATTGGTTATAATTTGGGCTGAATCTGATGAGAACTAGGTTGTGGTAATGATGTCTCTAAACAATCTAGCTACAAAAGTTGGTTATTTTTGAAACAGAGCTTCCTGCTGTATCTGACAATCTGAAAGGAAAAAACAACTTACAAAGAGACAGCAAATGATTTCGAGTGGAACAGGAATTTAAACCTGGGTGAATTTTTGCCTTGATCATTTCTGTATTCTTTCCTCAAAGACTTGGGGATATTCTTTATATTCTTTATAAGACTTAGGTTTATTCTATTTATATTCTTTTTCATCTTATCAATTAGGATGAACTGGTTGGTCTAATGGATACATTTACCATAACATGGAAGGAAAGGGCATTTCATCAGTGTCTAGGTAGATTGATCACACTTTCCTTGAATGTATTTTCCTGTCTCTTTCTTTGTCTCACAAACTTTTGGGTCTGTACCCCTTCTGGCAGGCCTGACATTAATTACGCTTATTAAACTGTCCTGTGTTCCTGAAGCATTAGCATGGCTTTTGGTACCAAAGAGTTTGACCTTGATTAGGTCCAACAAGACTACTAGTAGTTCCTCCTTGACCAAACATCTCTGGGGGAGTTTCTCACCCCTCTAAAAAGGACAAAAATTCTTGACAAGAATTCCAGGGCTATGAAAGCCTGAAGTCAACTCATTGGATGTTGATAGAGCTGTGTGAGTTGCTGGGAGCAAGTACTTCAAGGAATTACATCTTCACTAGGATAGACTTGTGCCTGATTTAACAGCCCAATAATTTGCAATAGGGTGCTGCTTAGAAAGTATTATCCTTTGAGATCTGTTTTCTGTATTTATTGTGTAAGTTACTAGTAGATAGTTCTTATTGGCATTTGTGGCTCTTGGTTCTGACTCTGGTTCTTTCTTGTGACATATTATGGGTGTGTCATCTTCAAATCTTCAACCTAATCATCTACTTTTGTGGACTACAAACAGATAGGTTATCCTACTTTATATAGTAAATAACTAGGTTGAATTCAGTACAAAAGAAAGTTTGCATGCAAAGAAAACAAGATCATATGTGTATGTATACATCTATGTGTGTGCGCATATATGTGCATATGTGCATGGGTGCACATTCACATGTTTCTGATTCCTACAGACTTGATCATTGTACAAAAGGAAAATTATGGGAGAACACTGAGGATAAAAGAAGAACCTGTCAGAGAGACACAGATTTTAAAGTGGGAAACCAAAACAACATACTTCTAATGTGATTGGGACTTAAGATCAAAGAACCACCTGGATTTGGGAGCTGTAGGGTCCTGTGAAGAAGGGAAACCAAATCTAAGGGTGTATACTAAGAAGGGATAGACTACCATCTGAACAACTATAAGGAGAAAAATCACATAGTATGAAGATGAAGTGGACACAGGCAGCTGCTCAGAGGTATGACCTGGGTCACACAGATTTTCCTATGGTCTATCTTTATCATTTTTGTGTTTATTTTCTTTCTGTACTTTTGTTAATAGAATGGAAAATGAGAGAAAGAGAAAAGTAAACCCATACCCCTAAAGAAAGACAGTGTTTCTGACTAAGTGATTATTTTCTATTATTCTGTAGCCTTTTAATAGACCTCTCTCTGTAAAGGCAAACAATAATGTGAGAAAGGAAATAAAAGTAATTATTTATTTTTCATTTGTTTTCATTTATAATGTATTTCTCTGTTGTTTCTAAAAGGAATGTGAGACCCTCATCCATCTTTGTTAGTTAACCAGATGGGAACTAAACTGTTAAACACTCCATTGAAAATTAAAAAGACTTCTTTATACTCATTCCTCCTTTAGTTATAAATAATATTATTTTATTATTCATTGTTAAGTGATTTTCATGATGTTTCAACTTGTGATCAAAAGAACAGCAATAACTATCTTCAGATTCCCCAAATACTATCAAATGAAAGTCATTACATACTGACAGGACCCTGTATACAGATGACAGAAAACACACATGTGACATTTAATAGGCATTCTGCCAAACAGAGTAGCTGGATGCCCAACTTGAATCATGTCATCGCCAAAAACTATTTCTCAGTGCAAGAAGGAAAAGAACTGCAATGATAACACTAATAATGGCTTCGTAATATTTGAGAACAGACTTATCTTGAGAAAACTTTGGTTAGTGGTCTAGGAAGAAATGCAAATAAAAATTTGGAATTGATTGGAAGGATGAATATAGGGCTCATAATCCAGACTGATGCTCTTAAATTGTACAAGTCCAAAGAACATGTCCTGAGATGAAAAATTCAAAAGATATTTGAGAGGCCATAGAGCAAAGACGGCTGTCAAAGGCAAAAGGCCAGTCTTGCAAAGGATTCAGAAATTTTTCAGAAGTAAAAGCCCTTTTCCTTTGACTTTGAAGCATTCATTTTTACTCCAGGGAAATTACAGATTTCTTAGAAATGAGCTCTACTGGAACAGCAGCATGGAAAAATATCTTCACCACAAGTAAGTCATTTGAGAAACAACTCAGTTTCTCAAGTATGTAGAGCCATTCATGTAAAATGCATTTGACTCATCATTGGTTGGAAAGCTATATTTAGTGGTGATGCTGGCAGGGTATTTTTGGAAATAGTGAAGTGCATAGAAGTTTTAAAGTGTTGAATTCATTTAGGAGACAGCATTTTTCTTTCAGAGATATGCAGAAATGGTCAATACTCACTTGAATCTAAAGCCTTAATTTTGACACCCCACCCTATTATTGAATGCTGCTACCTAAAGGATCTACAAGTCATCACAGCAGAACCTGAGATGAGAACCACTCAAGAATCCTTCCAGGATGCACAGCAACAGTTCCTTGGAGAAGTATCACAATTCCAGAATGAGAAGATATCAAGGATCCTTCTCTTTGTCTACCAATCTCAACATGGACCCTAAAAACTGGGATGCAGGTCCCATCACCTAACCACAGTCCACAGAAAGCATTGATTGAATGTTTCTTTAAAAGCCACCTTCCTCTAAGTGCTCTGAAGCCCTTCTGCTTTACATTATATCCCAGAGGAAGTTAGTGAGCTTAGGGTTCAGCAGAGGATGGGGGTAACCCATAACATTTTACAAGAATACAACACTTCTGGCTGAGATTTAAATGTGGTCTCCTGAGCTCTATGCTGACTGCCCTTCAATGAGTCTTCCCTCTCATGCATTTCTTTTCTACATGACAGATTCAAAGAAGCATCACCTTTCTATGCACAAACCATTTTTGCTCAAATATTCACCTGGCTCTATGCTGCCAGATCTCAGAACCTCTTCTCTCCAATAGTTTTTCCTTGGCACTCTGCTGGGTGTGACTCATGATCCCATTTCCAGATGTGCCTCCTACTGACCACATAATGTTGACAAGTAGCTATCAAATTCCCATGTCTAGCCAAAGTACTAACCATACATGCAGGGAGAAACAAAGGTCATACACAGATGATCAACTTTTTTACATTTAAAAATGAAGCTTTGGGCTGGGGATATAGCTCAGCTAGCAAAGCACTGACCTAGTATGAACAAAGGCCTGGGTTTGGTCTCCATCAACACCAAAGCTAGATGTGATGGGCCCTTCCTATAATCTCAGCACTTAGGAGGTGGAGGGAGGGAGTTCTTGGCCATCTTCAACCACGTAGTGAGTTCTAGGATAGGCTGTACTATATAAGACTGTACCTCGAAAGAACAAATTAAAAGTGAAACCTTATTTAAATATGATTCAAAAATACTGTAAAGCATAAGACTAACAGGAGACTTAAATATCTGATCACTTTATACTTTACTTGCTAGAAATTGACCTTATGAAGGTAGCTATTTTAAGGTTCATATTTAAAAGGTCATGTATATGTAAAGTGTGCCAAAAACCATGTTAAAAATTTACTCTCTATGCCAAATGGTCTGGACTTGATAACATTGTATCCACCCCTCCCCTTGTTTTGTTCCATTACATACTCAGCTGTTTTCATGTTTTATTTTTCTCCTATACAAATAAGATATATTACTATGACATGGATATATTTAGTTATCTATTTTGTTAAATAAATGTTTAGTTCATTAAAATTTGGTAAGGAATGTCTGAATGCCCACAGGAAGTGCTCCATCATGGAAGCTGTAAAATAAGGAATGTGAAATTCCAGATACACAGTGCGTCTGCTGACATGACAGATCCAGACCAGATCTGTCAGTGATGGAATTCTGAGCCCAAGGAGGACTAATTAAGTGCAGGCATGTGAACCTCCTAGTCCCTCTCAACATCCCTAGGCTCTCAGATGGTACCACAGGCATACTTTTAGAAAGTCCTGTCGAATTCAGGCTTCTTGAAAAACATTTAAAAATCAGACAATGAGACAATGACATACGGGTTTCATCGAGCCCGGAAAAGAAATCACTGTCACAACAAAAGATATGTCACTTAAGATATTTCCTTAAACAACCTAATTATTGAGGTTTTAACAGTCATTTAATGTGACTGGTAGTTGAAGCTTGTCACTTTATGGGGTGGGACAGTATTACCAAACAGAAAGTTCATCAATGTAAATAAACAATTTGAAGTACGCAAAATACGCAAAGGATCAACTCTTTGACCATGCTGGGACTGTGCTAGAAGATACCATTTCTCCCATTCCTGCAGTGATCTCATTGATAATTCAAAAAAGCCCCTAGGAAATCTGGGGATTTGCTGTGCTTATCTGCAGTCCTGTAGGGATATCATTAAGATTGACATACATAAAATGCCTGGCTTTCTCATGCATTAAACTTTAACTTGTGAGAAAGCAGAAGATAAGATGATGCAGAACCTGCAAAGCAGATGTATTCAGAGCTTAAGACTTGTTGCTTTCTGCTCCTGTCTCATTAGCCCCTTTTGGGATGATAGGCTACATTCTTATGGCTTATAAGGTTCTCAACTAATAGATAGCTCTCAAATGTATACTTCTATCATAGACCTCTCTTTTATATTTCCTATAATAATACATCAAACCACTTATGTAATGTCTCATTCAGATGATCTGTATTTCAAAGGTACCATGTGGAGAACCAAGCTCATCCTTGGATTGTTGCTTGCTTGCATTCTAAATGGCCAGCTTCCTTTTACCTCCTGTAAGACTATTTAAATGCCATCCACCTGATGAGAGCAGGTTCACTTCCCTCTTCCCATGCCTCAGTGTCTCTCCAGCTACCTCACAGGCTCTGAGACAAAATACATGGCTTTGTACCTGGTGGAAAAGTATTAGCCTAACTAAAATTCAACCTCAGGCCCTCCAGTATGTTTTTAAACCAAAGGTCTTTGCTACACACAGAGAATCTATAGAACTCCTTCAACTTTTATACCAAAAATCTGCCCTAAAATAGTTCTGGTTTTGTGCTTTTCTTTTTTTCTAACACCTTTCTTCGAAATAGACCTTTAAAACTTCATGAACATAGAAGAAAAGGAACAAAACACCAGCAGAAGTAAGCTTGGCAATTCAGAGTTGAGTGAATATTATAGACTGGGGCTCAGGAGTAACACCATTTAGGGAAGATTAGTGTCACCGTTCACTGCCTTGTAGTTTTAAGTAGCTTGCTGTATGATGTCATGTTTTTATTTTCTTATCTGTGACATCTATGGACAGTTGTGTGGGTCACATGGGAGAATGTAGGGAGAGCTTAGGAGATTCCTGTCACTACTCACATGGTATGAGCTACTTTATCACCTTCCAAATTGATAAGATTTTATTGCAGAGACAAGCCTCCAAGCTTAATATCAAGAATGACACAACTCCCTTGCAGTAAAAACATTTGAGTAGTTTCTATGGGGACAAACACACCCAGGCACACAAAAACATGACTGTGGCTTAACAGGTCCCTGTCACTAGAACAGTCCAAAATCTTTGCTATCCCCTTATGGTCCCTGATAGAAACACAAGTCAGAAGTTCAAGGCATCAATATGGATACAAGTATCTGTTTTGTTCTAAAATAGCCAACTGACAGGGCAGGAGGAGGGAGAGCAACGGGAAGATTTGTCTTTCCCATAGCCTGTGCGTTGGTTTTGGCGGTAGAGTTGGGCTTGAAGTGAAATTACCCAGAGAGTACACTGAATTATTGCCCTCCTTCTTTCAGAGTGCTTCTTGAATGTGGTGGGATTGTGTAAACTGGGGAGATGGGTGGATTACTAACCATATTTTCATAACTCACAAAAATACTCCCACTACTTGATATGGTTCTTTACCGTTGGTGTTGATTAAAAAGAATATATCATACAAAAGAGTGGCAATGCCTCTGAAGACTGACGTTGCAAAGTTAATAGAAGTGTGATGAATTGCCACTAAAGGGCAATGGGGCAGTGTCCTCTTACTTCACTTCCATTTTCCTGATGCACTGAAGTGTGATTGTGTGCAGAGCAGTGTCATCTCCTTGACACAGTATTTCATTGAAAGGGTGCCATAACACTGATCAATCTATACACATGCCACTGTGTGAGTACAGTGTCCAGAAGTGTTATGTTTAAAGAAATGGACTTTTTGAAATAAAACACTGTTTACAGGACACCCCATCATGTAGCCAATCGAAAGTGTCTAATATAAACATTAACCAAAAATAAATAGGGCTCGATCACATAGAAATTTGTTCCAACCTGCCTGTAAGATTGAGTACATGGAATGTTCAATATTCTCTTTATTGATATGGGTTTGTAGACACATTTAATGAGAAAATAAAAGAGTCACTCACTTAAAAATACTCACATGTTGTATTTATTTGATTGACTTGTTAAAAACAAGCTAACCTTGAGTTGCTTTAAATTTTCAAAATTTTTTCATCATCAGTTTAAGACTAACTTCTTTATGTTGTGTCCTGCTCAGAATAGAATTTTTCAAGCAGTTGTTTGATTCGTCTTCTTCATAATGTAATATACGTGGTGTCCCGAGCATACAGAGATGATTTGGTTGGGTCAGTCTTTTAGCTAATGCTACTGTCCTATCTCACTGATTTTTCATGATATTCTTACTATACAGACTTTATCATTTACTATGTGTATATCCTTGTTTTACCCTCAGTTAGATGTGTAGTTGGATAGTCTTTGAGATTTCTCTCAGTTCTGAGCTTTAGTAGCTGTAAAAGGCCTTTAGTGGGAAAATATCCCCAGGTATTATGGTATATTTGTCTTACTCAACAAGGAAATTAGCTGTGGATATTTACTTGGCTGGTTAATCATTATTTCCTCCATCTGTGTGTAGAAATTAAATATAGTATGTTTTTTTTGTATGAGTACCTATATATGTGTTGAATGCCTGCATGCTTGTTCTTATCTATGAGAGTACAGGCATATCCAGGTAGTCATACATGTCTTTTCTTTATATGTGTGTATAGAAGCTAAAGTTTGAGGTCACATGTCGATTTAGATTGCTTTCCACATTCTTTATTAAGGCAGGTCTCTTACTAAATCTTGAGCTCACTTTCAGATAACAGATAACTTGCTATGAGGTCACCTATCTCTGCCTTCTGAGCACTGAGATTTGAGGCTGGCTAGTTTTTATGTGGCTGTTAGGAACCCAACTGCAATCCATGCATGCATATCAAGCACTTTTTCCACTCAGCCATCTCTTATCCTCTTCATATTATTTTTAAATGTCTCATCCATACAAAGACACAGGTGAACTGTGTACGGTGTGCAGCCATACTTGGACACCTTGCATCCTTGCTTGTTCTACCTCCAAAGATGTTACATAGTCCTCTTGGTTCATTCCCAGTGCACTGGGTCATTTCTCTTTCCATATTAGAGTTCTTCTCTAGCCTTTTGTATTCATCAGGGTAATTGTTGGCCATGCCTGTGTTGACCTTCTGCAGTTATTTGCATTGTTTGAGTTGCATCATCTTCTCCTTAGTACTTAGAAGAGTGTGTTATAAGTTGCTATGTGGCATAGATTTTAATACTAAGCAGCATGAAAGCACTGGCCAAGTGAATAGGAATATGGCAGGTACAGTTGCCTGAGTGAGCATCTTAGACACCACCTAGGCAGCTCTTCAGGAGAAAAGGTGTTAGGAAAAAATTTCCCCATGATTCAGAGTCTAATTTTCAATCTTATGACCAATGGCTTTACCAACAATGAGGATTTATACATTT
This sequence comes from Grammomys surdaster, assembly GCF_004785775.1. Lineage (NCBI taxonomy): Eukaryota > Metazoa > Chordata > Mammalia > Rodentia > Muridae > Grammomys > Grammomys surdaster. The sequence goes on along the minus strand of NW_021604639.1, from coordinate 9,267,865 downwards.
ATGTTACTAAGATGTTAGAGGGTTTTAATTCTGACTGTATCTAAGAAAGAGAGCCAGAAATAGGGGACTCAAACGAACCTGTTAGTAACCAAGTTGTATCTGAGAACTAGGCAATACAGCATGTTTTTTGTTTCTGCCTTTTGAGAGAGGGGGCAGAGAAAGAAAGAAAGAAAGAAAGAAAGAAAGAAAGAAAGAAAGAAAGAAAGAAAGAAGAAAGAAAGAAAGAGGGAGATAGAGAGAGTGTTAACATGAAAGAACATGAAATTCAGTGTAGGTAGGGAGGTGGAAATGACCAAAAAAGAAGAAAATGAATATGAACAAAACAAATTATATGAAAGACTGATAAAAGTAAATTAATTACTAAAAAGACAATATATATATATTAGGTACAGGTACAGGTATAGATATCTCCTGAATTAAACCTTAGGTGCTCTGTTTTCTCCCAGAAACCATTTCCTTAGAGACAGTTAAATAAAGTCCTATTACTCTGCACTCCATACACAGCTACATTCTCAGCTTTTAACTGAAACCTTGCTAGGAAATAGGGAAAACACTTTGCAGACTAGCCCTGACATTTGAAGACACTAATGGAAGACAAACTTGATTTCTTTTCCTGATAGAATTATAAGGTTGATGGAAATGGGAAACACAGTAGATGGCATATAATACGTTTATTTTAACGAATAATTGACAGAATATTTTTCATGACATTTTACTTTATAAAGAAATTCATAATGCTTTAAGATTCATCATGAACATTTGAGTTTGGAACTGCGTACACTACAGTACACATGGAGAAATAATGTAACTGCCACTTGTAAGAAGTGAAAATACTAACCTTTAAACTGCAGAATGTCTGATTTAGGATGGAGAAGGGATGAGTCACAGATAATTTTGATAAATAATTTAAACACAATAAAAATAAGATAACCTCTAGAAAGAAACCTTAGTATATAGAATCAGACCCAGTTCATTATATGAATTCATGAAGACAGCAGCCAGGTTAAAATGTTGGATCCCTTGTCTAAAAAAGTTTATGTATCTTCATGTGTATTTCCTTGTGTGGGTTCAAGTATACAGTTATATATATCTGTGTGTGAGTTCACATGTCCAGTTATATGTGTATACCTGTATGTGATCAAGCGTGAAAGTACCTTTATGTGGATGCTAGAGTTTTATGTCAAGTATCATTTTCAAGCATGTTGCCTGCCTCCTTTGAGATAGGTTCTCTCTTTATCCTAGAGCTCTAATGACTTAAGATAGTTTGTCTGGCCAGTGGGCCTCAGGGATCATACTGTCTCCCATTTGCCAGCACTAGGATTAAAAATGTGTGCCACTTCACCTTGCATTTTAACGTGGATTCTGGGACTTAAACCCAGGTCCTTGTCCTTGCAAGACAATGACTTTACTGACTGAGCCATCTCCTTAGGCTAAAACCAGTTGATTTCATTTGATGTTTTACTAATGGTGAGTGGTGCCTCCTCTTGCTGGATGACTATTGTACATAAGTGCAGAAAAACCCATGTTTATGTGTCATGGGCTAGGCATCTGTCTAAAAATGTATGGAGTTTGCCTGGTAGAGATGTGACACTTTCAATGCAGTCTTGTAATATTGCTGTATGCATTTAGGTATATAAAAGCGGATATAATTCACTAGTTGAGTTCATGAACATGTCAGCCAAATTCAGATGCAGAAACAAACAGATTAGATTGATTTATTTTCTGTCTATCAAATAGAAAAATGTATTCAAAGACTCATATTCTTTTTTTTAAGGTTTTCTTTTTTCTATTCTATATTTTATGATTTTATTTATTTACATTTCAGATGTTTTCCCCTTTCCCCATTCCCTCCCCATCCCCCTCTTAATTCCACATCCCATTCCTCCTCCTCATTTTTTGCTCTTGTACCATTTAAATCACATGCAAGTATTAAGGTCAGTTTTAGATTGAGGAACTAGCAACACAATAGATGAAAATAATCAAAGAACAAGCAAGACAATAAACACAGATAGTCAAAGAACAACAGGACAATAAACAGAGTCCCATGACTACTCCCATGATCTCTATTTCTAAGGGCTTCTCATATTATTTTATAAAAGATAAAATTATTATTATAGATTCAGAAATTTCTTGGAAAATAGATAAAACAGAACAATGTAACTAAAGTTAATACCGCTTTTAATAGGTCCATGACTCTTCCCCAACAAATGTCATTCAAGGGTCTCAGTTACAAAATTATCTCCTCTTTTTGAGCTCCGAATATAGGTCTGACTTTAATACATGTCTTTGTAAGGTGTGTGTATGTGTGTGCCCATGCATGTGCACATGCATGCTCAAGTACACATGCATACGCAATGGTGCACAGGTATGTAACCTGGGCATGTGGATGAAGTCTGGAGAGGTCAAAAGATCATAAGATCTGCCCTTCTCTCATACTTCCTTTGAGTCACAGATTCTCTCTGTACCTGAGGCTCACATTTTTCTTGGCTATGCTATAAACGAGGAAACCCCATTGGCTCTCTTGTCTCTATCTCCCTTGGAACTATAGCTACAACTTAAGTGGGAAGCATGGGTCCAGGATCCAAACTCTAGCCCTTTTTATTGGTCAGCAAGTACTCTTACCACACAGCCATCTTGGAAGCCACCAAAATCTTAGCCTTAATCCTCTTTTATCAAAAAAAAAAAGAGTAAAGTAACACCAATATATTTCTCTCTATTCCCTTCCTAAAAAAAAAATTAATAAATTAATGAGTCCTATGAATTGAAATCAAGAAGAATTCTGTGGGATTACAACATTGGTAGGATAATTTTCTCTTGTGTCATTTGTTTGAGACAAGCTCCAGTAAGTCTTTTGTCTCAGAATCATGTATTGATAAATCAGTTCGTGTAGACAACCACAATGTTCATGAAAGTGTGACTAAGCTGAAAGCATGTTTCACAGGTGATACATGTCTACCCTCACATATCATTATAGAGGTGGTCCAAGGAAATCAAGATAATCTAGCACCAAGAAGTCATTCAGGGACTCAGTCCCTTCTCTCTTGGTACTCTACTTTCTCCAGAATGATAGCTTTCTAGCCCAAAGAGACCACTGATCACCTACCAGTATCCATTATGTGTCAATCATAGCTACTCATTGGCCTTCTGCCCTTGAGATTCAGCCATATCCAGTCTCTCCTACAGAGGAATGACTCATCTTTCAGTGCCACTCCTACAGCTGGAACTATTTCCCACCATACAAACTCAGACTCCCTACCTAGCTGCTGATGCTCCCTGCCTTAATCCTGCACTGGCAATTAGGAGCCCTCCTATCCTCCCTCACAGACTTCAGGCAGCTCGCACAGGACCACTCCTTTGAATGCTCTGGCTCCCGCATCCTTTTTATCTTTTGTTAAAAAAAATAATGCCTTTCATTTCCGTTCCCCTAGACTTTGTGTTTGTGTTTGAAGTCCTTTTCCTGTTAATGACCTCACAGTGGATGTTCCCCTTAATTGAACACAAAACAACAAAGCCAAAGACATCGCCCTCCTGCATCTCATGCCTGTTAGTTTCTTATTAAAGTACCACTGGATGCACAAACAGCTGTTTTCAGGGACCTTTTTAGTTCTACAAAGAAAATATAATGGTTAAGCCTATTAAGGACTCTAGCAAGCAGAACTGGATGTTTTCAGAAATCTTCACTCCTGGTGGGATCCTAAAGAATAAGAATATATATTTGGGGACAATATCAATCAAAAATATTCCTTTTTGTCTATGTGATAAAGTGGACTTAGTATAATGGCTTAATCCTTGCACTTGGTCCAAGTGCCTTTGATCTCAACTATTCCAATAGCCCAGGCACAAAAAGCAAACGTTCCTTTCAGAATGCCATGTTAAGGGCAGAAGGCAAATTGATAATCAGATTCTCCCATGGCAGGGTCTGACAGATACGATCACAATCATTTGCTTTCAAAACTCTCTTGTTGGTTAGCTGTAGGCAAGCATCTTCTATTTCGCTTTCTCCTCTCACTTCAGGGTGCTTTGTCCCTTCCTCTCGAATACTATTAATATTTGCCTTTTTGCAATTGAAGGTAGATATAGGTGTGATTTATCTTGGGAGAAGCCATTCAACATATTATCTCCTTTAAGTCTCCATTGGAGATGCTCTTGTAGACTATTGGCTCTGGCTTCAAATGCATAAGATGGATTTGAACATTTCTGTTCGTCTGGAAGGTGACAGCAAAGTATTTTCTTTCAGGTGATTGTATCTGCAATTAAATTATTTTTTAGTATAATACAAAAAATGTGAAACGTCAAGATGTGAATCCAACATTTGACATCACAATAGAGCATAATTCTTTACAAATGTGTTGGACAGCATTCATAGCTATCCCGGAAAACAAACTGTGGTCCATGGGCAGCAGGTTTTACCAGTTTTCAAGGTTCAGGTTAGATACTTCCAGTTTCTAAGCCTCTAGGAGTAACCAACCATTCCCAGCATAGTTGATTAAATTTAAGGTTCACCCTGTGAGACTGAAGCCATGCCTGACTCTGTTCAGGTGAATAAGAACCTGAGACCATGGATCTGAAGAAAAAACAAACAAATACAATTCCTCTGCTAAAGGAAAATTCTACAGGTGAATTAGTTAATCTGGTTTATGCTCCTGGCAGGTCGTTCTTCCAGCTACCCACCAGCGCCCTCTGGATTCTCAAATGGAGGACACACACACACACACACACCAGCTAATTTTGATATGCCTTAACTAGCTCTCAGTGGTTGGGTACTTCCAAATCTCCGGACTGCTAGCACATTCTCACCTCCAATGTTCCTAAGTCAACTTGCTAAATCAATATTTCATCTCTGCTACCTCAGACCCAATCAGGACCACTTTCCCGAATTCTTATATGGCTGGATGCTTTCTTTCCTGCCGCCCTTAGCCCTTACCTCTTATCCCTCTGCTTTGCTGTCATGGAGGTTCTGCCTCTCTCAATCTCTTGCCCTAGCAATTTAAAAGTCCACCCTGTCTCCCTTTATTATCAATCGAAGCCAGCTGGGGGCAGGGATCCTCAGGTCTGGAACCGCGGGCCCTTGGGGAGCCGAAATAAGACAAAACATTAGAACCAATTCCCAAAGGAAAATAACAATAAAATTATTCCTAAAGACATTCTGCTATACTCATAGATCAGGGTCTCACTGAGCCATCTTCTGAGAAGCTTCTTCCTACAGTAGATGGCAACTAATATGGAGACCCATAGCTGAACAGTATGGAGAGAGCGAATGACCCTGGAACACTGGGTGCTATATGGGATGTCTTCACCAACTCTCTCCCTCCAGGGCTCAAAGATCTATGTGGAAAAGGAAGACGAAAGATAGAACACTAATAATGCACAATACGAAGGAAATTGTGTGTTCTAGGCATAATAGGATGTGTGCTTGTGTGTGTGTGTTTCTGTATGTGTGTACACGCTTTCCTTTCTAGTGCTCTGTGTTCCTTTTTTGTTATTTGTTGGTTCAATTTCTTGTATTCTTGTTCTTTTTTTTTAATTTTCCTATTGGATTTCTTAATGGCTTGAGGTGGGAAGAGTAGGAAGGTAGAGGGGATCTAGGAAGAAATAAAGGAGAAAAAAATGATCAGAATATAGCATATAAATTTTTAATTAAAATGGAAATAAAGAGCACATAGATTGCAAAATAATGAAGCAACTTTTCAAAATAGGAGTATGGATCAGAAACAAAGTCAGGACTGACAGTGGATTGGTGAGTTAGAGTATTCAAAAGCCATGGTCATTATTTGGGGACATACGTTTTACTGAAAATGGATTTTCAAACATACAATATATTTTGATTGCATTTTCCTCTTTTCCTCCTCCTAGTTCCTATCTACCTCTTCTCCCATCCCTAGCCACACCCTTTCAGTCTATCCTTAGAAAGCAAGCAGGTAGCTAGGACAAGTAATAAATTTAAAAAAAGCAAGACAAAACAACCTTGACAGTGAAAACAAAACAACAGTAAGTCAAGTCAAAAACAAAGAAGTTGAAATAGTACAAAACAACCAAACAAGGAGAAAAGCCAATGAAAAAGCACAAATAAATGAAGACAGATACATATGCATACATGTCTCCCTACATAGGAATCCCACAGAAACACAAAACTAGAAGCTATAATAATATACACCAAGGGTCTATAGGCTTCTATCTTTCTCTTTCTCTCTCTTTCTTTCTCATTGTTTTTGTCTTTGTTTAAAACAATAACAATATTCTTAAACAAAGGACCTCCAAAATACCATTGAGTTCATTTTATATTGGCCATCTACCTCAGGGCAGCAGGCCTACCCTTAAGAGTGATTTATTCCATGCAAATATTAAGGTCAGTTCTAGGTTGAGGAACTAGCAATACCATAGATACAATCAAGGAACAAGCAAGACAATAAACACAAATAGTCAACGAACAAGCAGGGCAATAAACAAAATTCTGTGGACACTCCCATGATCACTGTTTCTAGGGCCATATCAGGATGACCAAAATATCTGAATCAACTTCCCTGTCCTAGCCCAAAGTCATTTTCATGTCTGAAGCCTACTTCCTTGTTCTAGCCTAAAATTTAGATTCCTGTCTGAAATTACTTCTTTGTTCTAGCCTAAGATTTAGATTCATGCCTGAAGTTACTTCTTTGTTCTAGCCTAATGTACTTAAAATGGTATAAAATCAAAAAGGAGGAGGGGGATGGCATAGGAGGTTTCTAGGGAGGGGAAATGGGAAAGGAAGATGACATTTGAAATGTAAATAAATAAAATATCCAATAAAAAAAAGTGATTTATTCCCTAGTGAGACTTTCTTGGAGAAAACTAAGTTTTCATTTGCAAGTGGTTGTCAGTTGGAGATAGCTTCTGGGTTTTAGAGATGGGGACACATTTCCACTTTTGCTCTCAGCTCTAGGATCCCATCTGTATAGACCCTGTGTTTGCTGCCTTAGTCTCTGTGAGTCCATGTGAACACCAGCCCTGTTGTTTGTAGAAGGCTTTGATCCTTCCTGGCTCTTACACACTTTCTGCTTCCTCTTCCTTGAGGTTTACTAAGCCCTGAGGGAAGAGATTTGATCTAAGTATCTATTTTATGGCTGAGAGATTCAGTGTGTCTCAGTCCCTGCATGTTGTCTGTCTATGAATCTCTGCATTTTTTCCCATTCGCCATGGGAGGAAGCTTCTCTAATGGTGACTGAACAAGGCATAGATCTATGGGGAAAGCAGAATGTCCTTAGGAGTCATGTTACTGCTATGTTCCTTTAAACATTAATTTTAAAGTTTAGCAGAACTGTAGTATTTGGTTGTCTTCCTAGGTCCCTACTTGATATTCCTCTAGTCCCCAAACTACCTAGTCTCAGACCTTGAACACCCACGCAGCATGGGGTACGGAGTCTACCTATCCTAGAATCAGATGTTGGTTGATGATTTCCACACGTTTTATGCCACTATTACACCAGCATGTCTTGCAGGTAGATCACTATTGTAGATCAAAAGGTTTGTAACTGGGTTGGCATTGATATTTCTCTTTTGGTAGCATGCAAAACACTTTCCAGTACCGTGTATACTAATCAATAGGAGTGAAAGCTCTCAGTAGGCACCAGGTCAACATCTTCATGTTCCATGAGTTGTGTAGGTGTTGTCTTTGGTTTGTGAAGAGCCTCCAATAGATTTGACCATAGTCTGGGTTGTTGAGAGATTCCCATGGGACCCCTTTGGGTAGATGGGACCCATTTCTGGTACTAGAAGCTACATTTGTTGGCAAGCGATCTCCAGCTGGGCCTCTGTCTTTCCCATTATTTGGTGATTTTTATTTAGATCACTGTGGTGGTTTGAATAGGTATGGCCACCTTAGACTCATGTGTTTGAATGCTTGGCCCATGGGGAGTGGCACTAGTAGGTGGTATAGACTAGTGGCACTAGTAGGAGGTAGGTGAAGTCCTGCTGGAGGAAATGTGTTATGGTAGGGGTGGACTTTTAAGTCTTCTATGCTCAAACTCTGCCCAGTGTGGTACACAGTCTCCTGCTGTCTTCAGATCAAGATGTAGAACTCTCAGCTCCTTCACCAGGACCATGTCTGCTTGCACACTGCTATGTTCTCTGCCAGGGTAATAATGAACTAAACCTCTGAAACTAAAAGATCCCCAATTAAACGTTTTCTTTCATAAAAGTTCCCTTGGTCATGGTGTCTCTTCACAGGAACAAAACCCAAAGCAAGATAATCAATCACCTTCATGTCTGTAAAGGTTATAGAAATCTTCTACTGTATTAATTTTCACATGATCCATCAAATGGCCCTTAGTTTTAGCTGTCCTTCCACATATTCTCTCTCTCATCCCACTCTTTATTTCTCCTCCCTGTTTGGCCCTCCTATTCCAGTGTCCTCCTCAATTGTCCATCCATAACTACCCACTTCATAAAGAGAAGCATCCCTGTCCCCTAGTCCCTTACTCTCTACCTAACCTATGTGGCTATAGGGATTGTAGTATGCTTACCAATGGCATAACAGTTAATATCTATATATACATGAGCACATACCATATTTGCCTTTCTGAATCTTGGTTAACTCACTCAGGATGATTTTTTTCTAGTTCCATCCACTTATATGTGAATTTCATTTTTAAAGGCCTAGCAATATTTCATGTAAATGTACCACAATTTCTTTCTTCATTCACCCTTTAACACACATCCCATTTGTTTCTAGTATCTGGCTCTTATTAATATAGGAATAATGAACATGGAGGAGCAAGTGTTTCTTAGTAGTATAACTAGATCTTGAGGATAAATCAATTCCCATCTACCCAATGAACCAAAACACAGACTTGCATAGTAGCCACTATACAGAATCTGCATTCTCACCATTAATGGATGAGTGTTCCCCTTATTGCACATCCTTCCAAGCATGAGCTATTATTTGTTTTATTGAGCTAAGCCATTGTGACAGGTAAAAGATGAAACCTTAAAGTAGTTTGATTTGTGTTTCCTTGATAACTAACCCTATTGAGCGTTTCCTTAAGTCCTTCGAAGCCATTTGAGTTTCCTCTTTTGAGAACTCTCTGTTTAGATTTGTGATGAGTTTATTTAACTAGGTTATGTGTTTTCTTTTTTCTTTTTTCCCACTTTTTTATTGAATATTTTATTTCTTTATATTTTAAATGTTATCTCCTTTCCTATTTTCCCCTCCGGAAACCCTCTATCCCATCTTCCCTCTGCTTGTTTCTCTGAGGGTGCTCCACTGACCCACTCCCTCCTCTCCTACCTAAAATTCCCCTACACTGGGGCATCGAGCCTTCACAGGACCAAGGGCCTCTCCTCCCATTGATGCCAGACAAGGCCATCCTCTGCTACATATGCAGCTGGAGCCACGGGTTGCTTCATGTGTACTCTTTGGTTGGTGGTTTAGTTCATGGGAGCACTGGGTGGGTGGGGGGGTCTGGTTGATTGATATTGTTGTTCTTCTTGCAAACCCCCTTGAGCTCCTTCAGTCCTTTCTCTAACTCCTCCATTGGGGATCCCGTCCTCAGTCCAGTAGTTGGCTTCGAGCATCCCTCTCTGTATTTGTCAGACTCTGGCAGTCTCTCAGGAGACAGTTGTGTCAGGCTCCTGTCAGCAAGCACTTCTTGGCATCCGAAATAGTGTTCCGGTTTGGTGTCTATATGTGGGATGGATCCCCAGGTGGAGTAGTCTCTGAATGGCCTTTCCTTCAGTCTCTGCTTCACACTTTGTCTCTGTATTTCCTCCCATGAGTATTTTGTTCCCCCTTCTAAGAAGGACTGAAGCAGCCACACTTTGGTCTTTTTTCTTGAGGTTCATGTGGTCTGTGAATTTTATCTTGGGTATTCTGAGCTTTTGGGCTAATATCCAGTTGTTTTTTTGATTTTCAGCTGTTTTGAGTTCTTTATGTGTTTTAGATTCCAGCCCACTATTGGATGTGGAGATGGAAAAACAAAACAAAACAAAGCCAAACAAAAACAAAATACCTTCTTCCATTCTGTAACCTGACACTTTGTCCAAATGATGCTATCCTTTGCCATACAGAAGCCTTTTGGTTTTATAAGGTCCCATTTATTAATCGTTGTCCTTAGTGCCTGTGCTACCAGACTTCTAATCAGAAAGTCTTTACCTGTGCCAATGAGTTCAAGACTATTTCCCACTTTCTGTTTGATCAGATTCAGTATGTCTGGTTTCATGTTTATTTTTTTGATCCATTTGGAATTTCTGTGCAGGGTAATAAATATGAATCTATTTGCATTCTTCATGCAGGCTTTTATCTAGCACCATTTGTCGAAGATGCTGCCTCCCTACCCCACAGTGTGGTGTATTTTGGCATATATATATATATATATATATATATATATATATATATATATATGTATATATATAAAATCCATAGGTGTTTAGATTTATTTCTGGATCTTCAGTTCAATTCCATTGATAAAAATGTCTGTTTATGTTCTAAAACCATGTTGTTCTTGTTACTATAGTACAATTTGAAGTTGGGTGGTTTTGTGTTGAAATTTTGATTAGAATCACTGCTATTGGTAAGGTGGCAATGTTTACTATGTTAATCCTACTGATCCTTGAGCATAAAAGAACTTTCCATCTTTTGATATCCTCTCTCATTTCTTTTTTTAATGTCCTAAAGTTTTTTTTATATAATACATGTCTTTAAATTGCTTATTAGAGTTATTCCCAAAATAAATTATATTTTTAGGCTGTTTTGAAAGGTATTACTTCCATGACTTCTTTCTTCTTTTTTTTGTTGGATGTTTTATTTACATTTCATATGTTATCCCCTTCCCCATCTCCCACACACCCAGGAAACCCCTATCCCCTCACCCCTCCTCCTGCTTCTCTGTGGATGTACCCCTACCTACCCCCCACTCCCACCTCCCCACCCTCAAATTCCCACCCACTTGGGTGTCCAGCCTCCATGACTTCTTTCTTAATCTATCATTTATAAGGCTGTTTTCCTGTGTTAATTGTGTGTCCTGCTACTTTGCTGAAAGTGTTTATCAGCTCTATGGATTGTCTAATGGGTTTTTGGAGGTCACTTATGTATACAGTCATATCATCTGCAAATAAGATAATTTGACTTCTCTTCCTATTTATATCTCCTTGATCTTCTTCAGTTTTTTTTTTTTTTTTTTTTTTTTGCTCTAGGTAATACTCCAAGTATCATATATCATATTGACTAAATATGGAGAGAGTGGACATGTTTGTTTTGCTCCTGATTTTGGTAAAAACTGATTTTTCTCTTAATGGAAGTTGATGTTGGCTACGGCCTTACTATAAACTTCCTTTATTATGTTTAGGTATGTCCATTATATGTTTAATATTTCCAAGACTTTTGCCATAAAAGTGTATTAGATTTTGTCAAAGACCTTTTCTGCATGTAATGAGATGATCATGTGACTTTAGTCTTTCATTCTATTTGTATGCTGTATTATATTTAGGTGTTTCTTCCTTGATTTCCATTGGCCTTTCTGGTCTGTAACAGATTGTGCTGGCAGTGGCTATCAAATTCTTCTAGGATCCTAATAGTTGTAACTCTTGGGAGTTCTGATTAGATCGTGGTATTTGGTATTAGAAGCTGACAGGGATGGAAATGAACTAGAAGTGGGTGGGGGCTAAGGGATCCACAGATGGGCGGACACCAGGGAGCACAAACAGGATCTGTTTAGTCTCCTGAGAGTGGGGGCAAGATGGAGGATGGAGAGGCCACAGCAGATGGGCCACTAAAGAGCTATGGATGAGATTTGGAGATTGGATTGGAATGGGGTAAAGATATGAAGATCACCTACCTGCTTTTCTGGCCTATCTACTTTCCTAGCAGGTTTGGGCAGCTGGTTCTCAGAGAATGCCTGAGAGAGTTGGCAACTCTGGAAAAGAGACTCCTCCCTTCTAGCTTCCCTCCTTCCCTTAAGGAAGCCTCATGATCTGCTGAAGATGCGAGCAGAGATGAAGGAAGGGCACAGCTAGAAAGCTGGGGATAAGACTGGAGGATTAGATTTGGGAGGGGAGGGAGATCTGCTTTTCTGGCCAGAGTGACTGTTGGACCTTCTTCTAATGGGGTTTAAGAGTAGTGGGAAGAGTTTGTTCGCTATTAATGTAGTGTATCTGGTTCTCACGTTTGATTGACAGACCTAGATTGCGTGGGCCTCTGCTCATTGCCTAAGTTACTTCCCATAGTACACCCAACCTTAAACATATGTACACTTGATTATGCCATAAAATGGTAAATAGAATTCTCCCTAAAATTTCATTATGGGGACACAGTTGTACATGTACCTCAAGCCAGTCCAAACCAGACTTATTTCTCTTCCATGTTTCAGAACATGCTTGAGTATAAATAGAGCTTTATCAAGTGTTTGATGAATGGAGGGACTTATTTCCACTCTTTAAAGCAAGTGCTCATGCAGGTGGGAATCCAGGTTGCCAATAAGTTGCTAGGTGCATTCTTCAGAGTGGGGTAAGTACAGAGCCCAAACAAAGTATGGAGTCCCAAACTGGTAAACTATTTTCTATGTTTGCCTGCTTCAGAGACACATTTGGAACTCTAAAGCAAGTCTAGAATAACGTTATAAGAGTCAGTAAGACCCAGACTAGAAGGAATATTGAAGACACATGAAAATATCACAAGTCCGGACTGGGAAAAATTTGGACCTCAGGAGGAGAGAAATCTCCTTTTCTTTTTCTTAAACTGCTTCCTGGTGTTAAATCTCCAATTCCACTTTGGAAATATTTGGATAAATGGAAGAGTCTCTGTTGGGAAGGATCAGCTGCTACGAGGGGTCAGAAATATCACAGAAATGCCCAGAGCATTGTGGAAGATCATGAAGTCAGACATTTGTCTCCTTAGATCAGAGCAGCCAGCTTTTAGGCCCATACAGAATGCATGCATTTATAGTAAAAGCTATAATAAAAATACTATCTGAAAGCAATGTTGAAAATTGCATTTGGGAATATATTTGCTCACTTTGTGGCCCAAAATAGCAAAATTCCCAGAGGCAAAGATAGGAAATGTTTTATTTATGCTTCTAAAGTCTTATTTGTAGCCATGTGTGACGCTATAGGCCTATAATCCCAGCTACTGTAGACTGAGGCATGAGGATCACAAGTTCGCAGCCAGCCCAGGCAGCTTAGTGGGGCTCCATCTCAAGATAAAATGAGAAAACAGCACCCGGGATGTAGTTCAGTAATTAATAGAGGGTTCACCTAACATATGTAAAGGCCTGGGTCCAATCCTCAGTGTAGCAGTAATATAAGTAAAATAAAGTTTTGTTTTCTTCAAGATTCTTAGAATATAGAACAAATGACAATTGCAAATTTCTTTCTTTTTATCAAGGTTATTGATACATTTTTTACAATCAGTTAAAACATAGGCTATTAGTAAACAAAGCCTACCATAAAACAGATTTAATTTGATCTTCATAATTGTTCCTGCTGACCTTTAAGCCATTGCTGTACATTCTCAGGCCCCAGCACAACTATCTTTGTCTAGGTTAAGCAGTTTTCATTCTAAGACATAAAGGGTACTTGTTTGTATTCATGATCTACTATGCCGGTACCCCTTCATAGATTCCTCCATTCAAGCTTCCCTCCTTCCCTTAAGCCTTACACATTAAATTTCTCATACCTCCTCATGCATTCAAATGCATGACTGGCTTACATTTATGTTCATTGCAGATGGAAGAACGGGGTTGTAGACGCAGCATGCACTGTGGTAGATATATAGAGTGATACGGTGCTCCATGTGAAACACACCACTCACAAATCAGGAGATGGTAGAGATGAGCCATCCCTACTAAATCCATGTGTGACTGCAAATCATGGTCTGGGAATCATTAAAAAGAACATGCCTAGAACAAAACACGGGGTTATATAAACTTTCACAGTCCCTGTAAAGCTGAGCTGGCTCCGTGGAAACCTGATACCTAAAATAAATGTGGAGATAGAAGAGCAGCTTCATTAGTCTCATCGTTGCCTGAAAACAATGGTCCAGATAATAGAAGATATATTTGATTTCTTCATCTTCAGCACAGATTCGTTGGAAGAATATTCTTGTGGTAGAAGAAAAACACAGTCCAAAAAGCCAAGGTTCTCCTTTGCTTTCCTGTTTCTGTGACAAGTACCAAGACTCAAAACAGCTTTCAGGAGAAAGAGGGTTTGTTTTATCTTACAGGTTCTCAAAAGTCAGAAACCTGGAGGCCTACACTGAAGCAGAGACCATGGAGGAATTCTCTCTACTGACTGGTTCCAAGGCTCTCTCATTCAGCTATCTTTTGTTTTTAAACTTTATTCACATATTGCTAAATGTAACCTACTCAGTCCATATACTGCTACTTGTATATGTATTTAACAATAATTTATAAACATTTGTCCTTATACCCACAGATAAGTATAGTCTTCCTCATTTATCTAGGAATCTTCTATTAGCAATAACAGAGACCACTACAGAAAAAAAAACAATATAAATATAAATACTCAGCGGACAAGTCTGGTCACAATGGATATACCTACAAAACACTTCCATACACATAATGTGGAAATAATATTATGGAAGAGATGGCAGAAAGATTTTAACAGCCAGAGGATTCCTGAGATTTCTGTGAGAATGGGTCTCCTAGAAACATCAAAAACTATGCCCATATGGTCTTATCATTGTGAAAGGCCAAATAAGAGTTGAACATGGATGACACTAATGGACATGCCACGAGAGATGGGGAAAAGTTCATGAGGCCTTAATGTACACAAAGAACTACAGACAGCTGAGGAAAGCTTGGAGCTGGGGAGGTGCTCTTCTCCTAGGAAGAAGAGTAATCTCTGAAAACAGCTATCTTCCTTATATAATCAGTCCTACCTACCAGCGTGGTGCTGCCCACCGTGGGATTTTCTGTTCTGTATCAATTAGCAATTAAGAAAATGCCCACAGGCATTTCCAGGCTAATCTGATGGAGGCAATTTCCCAACTAAGGCTCCCTCATCCTGGATGATACAATTTAAGAACCAAGATTAGCCCTCACTACTGCTGTTTAGATTCTTAAAACCTAGGGGTAGTTAGTGCACCCATTTACTGAGTGTGTTTTGTAAAAGAGGAGAGTGCTTTGTATTCTCATCTACTTTATTTTTAGAATGGCCAGTAAGATAGTTGTTTATGTCATACTCATTTTATGTATGTCAAAACCAAGACTCAAAAATGATGTCACTTAAATTTTCATGATGCAGCCAGAACATTAATGTGTTTATTCTTCTTAGAAAACTGTCGTTCCTGACAGGAGGGAGTTTTAAGAACTCCCAGAACATTGATGTGCTCTCAAGAGCTCTTAGTGAACCTATCCATCAGTTTGCTCCCCTTCTAAAGTAATCCTGAATTACTCACTATACCTATTTCCCAATAGGAATTCTTCTCCTTTCGAAGTGCAAAAACTAGAACTGTTGCCATGGGTGGCCCCAGAGGAATGCAGTAGGAGGCATTTCTCCTCACCCATAGCACAGGGTTTCCAGCATATACCAGGAATCCTGGGATGTTTCATAGATAAGGATTGGCTTGTGCCTTTCAAATCCTAGCTGACAACAGAGAGACTGTGTGCATTGTTTCCTCTATTGACAGTTCTTTGTATATACTGATGATACTAGTGTTCAGGTTGGTTTCAAAGAGCAATGGCCAACACATGAGCCTTCATCTATAAGCCAGTGTTGAAAACATATAGATGTCACTCAATTTTGTCTTCCAAATCACAAAAAGCACAATTTTGAATAATCCTCTGGGTTTCTTTAGTCATTCATATTCTGAAATATTTTTGTCTTGGTTTATTATTATTTGAAATTTTCTTTCTGAGAAATTAAAAAGAATGATGGACTTGCTTCCCAGTATTTTCATCTTCATGGGGATTGAGGGAGATGCAAAACTAACTAAAAGAAAACCCGTAGCTCACCCTGCCCAGCTTGCAACAGAAAGCTTTCTGGAGTTCAGCTGTCTGCACACGTTGCTAGTGACATGAAATGTGACTTTCTGTCAACCTCTAAGGAAAGGAAAGCAAACTGTCCATCTCTGTTCCATCACTGACACCTGTGCTGGAAGGACAAGGGCATCCTTGAACATCTTCTGGTTTTTGGCCATTTTCCAGGGACTTATCCAAAGATTTTCAAGAACAGATGCTCTTAGGTCCCTCTTCTCCTCAGCCTTCAGTAAGTAAGCTCCAACACTTGTTTTCTCATCATTAAACCAAAGCATATGGTCATTTTACTCAGTCCCTTCATTCCTAGGTGTGCATGTACCGGTAGCTTCTCTCCAGCCATTAATTTCTGAGCCAAATCATGTTCTTTTTTTAAATGTCACTACTTTACTACCGCTCCCTCATTTTTCTTTCATGCCTTTTCAGATGTCATCCTTCAGATTTATTCAGCCCTTTCAAAAACAAAAATATATTATATACACTGTTTTCTATTGATTCTGTCAGATACATAAACAGAAAGAACATCATCCCATTCTTAGAAGGATTCTTTATAAATCAGTTGTAGTTTTTCAACACTGAAAAAAAAATGGGTTGAAGCAACTTATAGGAGAAACGTGTGTGTGTGTGTGTGTGTGTGTGTGTGTGCGCGCGTGTGTGTGTGCTCATCTATGTGATCTATGTGAGTAGGTGTCTCACCTACCATCACTGTAATTTTTGCGGCAGGGTCACTCACTGAATTTGAAGCTCTCCAATTTGTTAGACTAGCATCACAAACCTGAACTTCTGATTCTTGCTTTGTCATGCCCTCGTACTTGTATAGCAAACATTTTATGTATTGTGCCACTTCCACCAGCCTGCCTGTAAAAATGTCTTGTGTTCGTGATTTCACAGGTTTGGATTCTCTCTTTCTGGGTCTGTGGTGGAGTAGAGCATCATGATGGAGAACATATGGTAGAGATAAAATTATAGATATTCGGACAAAGAGAGAAAGGGACTGTTCCCTAGGGGCATGTCTCTGAGGTCTCACTCTCTATAGCTCCACTAGTTTTCTCTTCCTAAACTATATCACTTCCAAATAGCCTATTGGATTATGATCTAAAAAAGTAGATTTATGTGTTACTGAGGGGAGAGCACCCATGATCAAAAGACCTCTCGAAAACATACCAGCTGTCCAATAAGACTTGAGAGCATAGCCTCTGATATAGGGCTTAGAAACAAGTGATAACAGATAGGAGTAGCTATTTGTGGGACCACCAACATGGGCCAACCTTTAAATATACTAAAAAGCAAGCCTGAAATCCAAGTTCAATCTATGGAACCTACATGGCAGAAAGAGAGAACTGAATCACCTCTTACATGTTCTCCTCTGACCTCCAGTCACATACTCACACAAAATAAATACACAAAGAAAAAGAATTTAGAAGATAACCATTTAGACTCCTCTCATATAAGCTATAAGGCATGTTAATATGGACAGGGACAATCCTATGGGACTTCAACCAAAAGAACTACCAACAACCAAGGAATGCTAAGAGCAGAAATAGTCTTCCCCAAAGAAGAGCTCACTGACTCGTATCCAGTGCCAATGGTCAGTCCTGAAAACATACATATGATTCACATCCAGACTGTTCAGGTTATATTTATATATTTAAATTCATATATATGCATATATACAATAACAGCTAAATAAATCAAAGCTGTCTTAGTCATTGTTCCATTGCTCTGAAGAGACACCATGACCATGGCAATTTTTATTAAAAAAAAAAAAGCAATTTAATTGGGGGTTGTTTAGAGTTTCAAAGGTTAGTCCATTTTCCTACTCCAATAAAGCCATACCTCCTTATCTTTTTAAACTGTTTCACTCCTTGGTAACTAAACATTCAAATACATAAGCCTATAGGGGCTCTTCTTATTCAAATCACCACAGAGGCCATGATTTAACAAAGAACAAAGAAAGCATTCATGAGAAGAGATGGGGGAGGAAAGAGAAGAGGGGAATGATATCATTGCATTTTAATTTAATTTAAAATTAACATTGCATTTTAATTTTAATTAAAGGATTAAAAAAATAATTGAATATGTAATGGATTAATAGCACCAAAATTTTTATTGTTTTACATTTTCAAAAGAAAATACATCTGAATGGAATTTAAAAATACGTCTGAGTGGAACTTATGGCAAAATTCAACAGTACTAAGTAGAAGGTAACACCCTCTACACTTCTAAGGGCAGACCTGTTTCTGATCTCTTACATTCCTATAATAGGAATGCTGCTATTAATTTGGAAAATCCATTTTGTAAAGTCACAACTCCTAGGTTTTAGGGCTTGGGACTTGGGTATCTTTGATAAGGCATACTGTTACTGATCATACTAATTTGCTAGGCCGACTCCCACACTCGTACAATGAACAATTAGAAAAATTAGAAAATTGGTGCTTTCCTATTATTAAAATGGGTAAAATTCTTATAATGTTATATAAATAAAGTAGAGACAAAATTTGCCTTCTATTAAAAAGTGAAAAATGTATTAAGGTACTTGTTAAATATTTAAAGATAACTGAGTAATGAAGGAGGAGACAAGCCAAAGAAGAATAATTATAAATGTATCTGCACATGTGCAAAATGTACCTGATAAACTCATCCAAAGAAATATGGAGATTAATTGCCCTCTCTCACTGGTTCCGATGGTGCCAGCTAACCTGCTGTCAGACATGGAACTGGCCCATGTGTCACGACTTGGCACAATTAACAGCCAACAGCTCCTGAGGAACTGCAGCTCAGCCAGCAGCACCAGAAAGTATATCCTGTCAATCACTTCTGAAGTCAATCTTCCAGAGAGGCTCAGATGGCTGTAGAGCTCTGAGACCCAAGGACAGAAGACTAAGCTATATTGTACAGAGTTAATTCACACCCTAGGTAAGCGATGTGTTGTCTTATTTTGTCATATTTCACCTTCCTGTTCACAGGAAAGCTGATTCTGAGAATGATAATGACCATTTTTATCCAGTCTAATTCCAAGTCCCTGCTCCGGAAAGCATCAAACCCCACAGCTTCTAGAATCGCCAACACAAAGGAGGCTTTTGCCCCTTAGCTCCTGGTTCAGTTTGTGTTCATTCACTGTTGGTCCTTCCAGACTCTAGAATCTAGAGTAAAGTGAGTATAGTGTTTCTGTTGCATTGATACTTCTTCTGAATTAAAACATTCTCTCCGTGATGGAGGACGGAAACTAATAGGACCCCGGAAGCTGATGAAAGTGATAAGACTCAAGAATCTCAGGAAGTTACAAAATTATCAAGGCTCTTTCCTGCAGGAAATATTTGCAAGGGTGCTGCCTGCAAGTTTTCCATAGACACAGCTCCTGTACATCACCAACCAGACTTGGGCGTTCAGGCCAGTAACTACTTTTAATTCACCCATAGTCTTGTAAGTAACTCTTCATTCACGCTTCCCTAAGTAACCTCAACAAATCATGTCATTCAACAAAGCAGACTTGGTTTGGGATGTTTTGGTGGTCTGTTCTCAGTGCCTTATCTAGGACAAACTTGCCCACTTCCCTCCAATAAAAGTCATGTGACACTTCTCAGGAATCACACATACAGCAAACATGTGTGCTATTCATATAGCTGAATAATAGGACAGTGCTTGACTGTAGCTTCAAGTAGTTTAGAATATTAGACTCATTTAGGTTAATTTGCAGAAAATTATCTTCTAGTTCACATCTGGAGAGCAGACAGAATCTGAAGAACATTAGAACATTAGAGCAAAAGTGAATTAACTTGGAACTGAATTCCTTTTAGCTGATAGAAATGAGCTTTGTCCATCTCCAGTGAACTCTAAGACTGTAGGACCACTGCCCTCAGGAACTCATAGCAGCACAACTGCACAAAAGCAAGATGGTTAACATCCCACCTTGAGTGAGACCTCCATCCCCAGCTGATGAGCTATTGACTCTTAAGGGCTTCAGGGAGCAAGAGAACAGTTTTCCAGTAGGCTAACCATGCTTTGGTAGATGCCCTGCCTTTCTCAGTATATGGGCAGCCCAAATTTAATTCAGTGAGTCATTAAAAAAAATGTAAAATTGTATAAGGGTTGGTAATGGATTTGTGTGGGGAGAGGGGGAGTATGATCAAAATACACTGTATGCATGTATTAAGTTTTTTAATTATTATATTCATTGAAAAAGAAGAGTTTTCACATTTAGGGGATGAAAATTATAAAAGCTTGAAGAATTTGTATCTCTAAAAATTCAGAGCAAAGCAAGCATATTGTTTCTGTTGTGTAGATATTTCTTCTGAATTAAAACATTCTCGAAGATGATACAAGCTAATGATCTTTATAGAATGCCCATGGATTATATAACCCAACTGAAGCTCCAAATACCCTCTCAGACGAATGGGGTTTTTGCTTTATTGTTGCATACTGTAGTTATAGCTCCTGTTTGCCTTTTAAAAACAACGAAAAAAGAAGACCTTTTTGTACATAACCGCAAAATGTCTCCCTCCTCTGGGCATATCCGTGAACACAGACTCATACTATCTGGAAAGACCACACCAAGTATCCTTCAAAAGAAGTCAAGCGGCCTTCCTAAGTAAAGCCTTTGAAAAGAACCGACTTCCTGACCTTGCTGCCAAGAAAGAAATGGCGATGAGAAGAGGCATTGAGGAACCAAGAATTCAAACATGGTTTGAGAAGCAAAGGACGCTAACTCCTGATCATAGAGAAGAGCCTATGAGCTTATCAGGAGTTGGTGCAATTAAGGGGCCACCCCCAGCTGCTCAGTGGCCGTACATCACTCCCTAAGTCAATTATCTCCCTTCCTCTAGTCCCTGCTGGTGTGACCACACATCTCTACCCGCCCCTCTCAGGTCCCAGGCATTTGTTCCTTGGGATTCCTTTGGGGTCTATGGGAGCCAAGCGCCAAGCACTGTGATCATGCAGGCCTCAGAAGCTGTGCAGCGAAACCCTGATGCCCCTCTGAATTACATGAATCACTCACCGGAACAGCCAATCGCAAGACAGGATTTCTCCGCTATCCAGGTTCCTTCCTATTCTCTGCCTGATGCAGAGCATGAGAAACGACACTCCAAGGACCCAGATTCCATCAGTGACATATCTTATATTATGCAACGGTGGGACAAGGGCCGCTTGGATCTGATTGCAAGATGGAACCCTCTGAAAGAGACATAGTTTGTTCTGTCATCACCATGAGGTTCACCAAAGCGTTAAGCTCCTACAGTTCATTGTCTTATGTGTTTCCTCATGGCATCTGATGAACATTTGTTAGTTCCACAATGAGGTCATGATTATCACTATAAACATTTGTGCACGAAAAAAAAAATAAAATAAAACATTCTCATGTCTTTAGTCAGCTCATAATCGATCAGCAATAAATAGGGAAAGAAGCCACAGACCTAAGAAAAGCTCTTTAAATGTAAGACTGGTGTTGTAGCACAGGCCTATAAGCCTTGATAGACATTCTAAGTTACAAATACCTATCGAGACTAGTTTTCTAGAATTACAAAATATTATCAGCAAAAGGAATTTTCAAGATGGTATAACCTAATCCAGTAATTTCACAGATGAGAGAACTGAAATTAGAGAGAGTAAAAGGATGCACGTAACGTTAGGAAGCCATCTGAGACAAGGTAAGGACCAGAATTCAGTTTTTACCAAATCAGTAATATTTCTTTTTTGTGTACTTATGAAAGACAAAAAAAAACCCCATGGCTCAGTGGCTATGACCACTTCCTCTGCTCAAGTATGAGTATCAGAGTTTGAATCCCCCAAAACACACATGAAAGGGCCAGCACGATGTTGTGCTTCTGTAGCAACAAAAGAGTCTCAGATTTCACAAAACATGATAGAGGGAAGGACTGACATTCTATGTTGTCTTCTAATCTCTATACAAGTCCTGCAACAAACAGGTGCCTGAACTCACACACATGGTTGTGGATGTGTACACAAGCATTCAAACACATGCATATGTGTACAGAGAATGGCATAGAAAATTAGAGACTATATGCCCTTAAAGACAATAGACTTCAACTGGATTGTATTAGAGCACCAGCGCCCAGGGAGCACTAAATTAGCACATAGTGTCAGGTAATCTCTCTGAATGTTAGGGATACATGGTAAAGTGATCTTGGTGGTCTGTTAGATTAAAACATAATCCTATAAACTTCATCTCTAAAGATGCCCTTGCAAGGGAAAGCAGTCACTGGGCACTGTGGTCAGATACAATTCCTAGGCATTCTCACTTTGCTTGTGTGAATACCCTCAAAGGAATATTTCTTTTCTATCTGAGTAGGATGAAGGGCAGGCACATTCTGTTTCCAAAATTGGCTGTATGCAAAATTGGCTGTATGACACTGTATGCAGTGTCAGGGATGTAAAGAGCTATGCTGGGAAACCCAAAGAAATCTGCCAGCTGAATTCACCCACTGAGGCAATCCAGTTTGATACCCATTACAAAGCCATGCAGAGTCCAAATGCCATTTCAAAGAGACTTGCGCTTACAATAATGACATTTGAAAGTCTCAGAATTAACGGTTGTTTACCAAGATTGCCTTATTATAAAATGATAGCATCTAATGGATCATACACAGAAAACAAAATTTCTTTTTAGTTGTTTGAAAGAGTTTCCTAACAGAATAGACAGTGTAAGAATCATTACACACACACACACACACACTCACACACACTTCAAAGGCTTTCAGGAAATTCAGGGAACCTTAAGTACAGTCAATCTGAAAGAATTTCATAAAATACCAAAAACATAAAAGCAGAAAATTTCTGCAGACATCGAATTTAAGCTGGACACCAAACCCTGTAATGAACCTCCCACAAGGAAATAATAGTATATGATACATCGTATATGTTCAATGTGTGCTCCATTTAAGTACAGGATTGACCTTCTGCCAATGGAAAGGATGCTTAGCTCCATGGCAACAATGAATGCAGACCACAGTGGTATTTTCCAAGGCAGTATTGGGTCTCAGGGGGGAATTAGCTGTTATATTTGGAGGCTATAGCATCTGACATACAAGGGTAACACTCAGGATTCTCCTTGAACATACATGTACTCTTCTCTTTCTAGTCACAAATTCTTTGTGCTTATGTGGCGTCTGCCATTCTGAAAAGATACCTTCCTCCATCATATGATCACCATCTGTGTGGGTGTAATATTAGCGTTTCTCAGGCTCCGAGGCTTTTGGCTTCTATTAATCCTAAATACGCCATTTGTAGAGTTCTTTAAAGGTTTTATGTCTGTGGTCAGCACGATGAGGATTTGGCACCCATGTGAGGTTTTCAGCAGACAAGGACTCAGCCTAGCTATATTCTTCAATAAACTGAGGATCAAATCATTCACTTTTAAAGTCTCTATGAAAATTACAAAAGGTAACCAGTTTCACCAGACCCCATGCCTGAAATAGTGTGAATACAAAATAAACATAGCTATTCTTGTTATTGAGACACATGTAACTTATCTGAGGAGTGTGTGTGTGTGTGTGTGTGTGTGTGTGACATTTTTTTCTAAGAGACACCAGATGGTAGGAAGCACATTAAAATATATTTAAAAAGCATTACTTGAACAAATTCCCTCTGGCTCAATACAATTTTAATCAAATTATTTCATAGGTTGTGAAGTACTCTGAATTTGGTTACTACTGTGTCACTTGAATAATAGAGCTTTTATATGATTAGTGTCTGCATATGATATTTGAATCTATGTGTGTATATGTGTACACATGTAAATTTAATCATTTTAAAGGTCTTTCATGAGTAACAATTGTAAGCAAAATACTTTGGGATTTTTATTTTCTCTGAATAAAAATGAAGAAAAGGAAACTATCAAAAGACATTATTCTAGCAAGTTTAATGGCCACAGTAAGACCTTCTTTTACTAGGCTAAAGTTGCCAAATTAACAACAACTTAACTAATGAATCCACAAAGTTAACAGTGATTTAAATCCCTTCTGAGCCATGGATTCTTTTTAAAACAGGCGTAGCAAGATACCCATACAGTGTAATAAGTGGCACTCACATTTCCGTGGTAACCAACAACTGTCTAAAGGACTTACAGAACACTCAACAGGAGAGAAATCATGCAGGGTACTGAGAATCTAGCCAGCTTCCCAGGGCTAGTGAGGTAATGGGTATTGGAAGAGAATCCACTTCTACCACTTGGATAGACCAACACAGTTGCTTACTCCATTTGATCAGAAATTAAAAGCAGAAGAAAAGGTCAATTCCTCTGGTTGATACCACCACCTTTAAAACATTTATTCAGTCCTAGAGAATTATTTGTCAGGTAAGAACTCTGACAGGAGTCAGGACTTGGGTTTGAATCTCCCCAGCATCCATACAAAGTGTTCAAAACTGCAGTGCAAAACACGTTTATGCATCCAGACAGGGTTGGAGAAAAATCTCAAACAACAAATCAAAACTATTTTTTAAAAAGATGATGACTGAAGCCAGTTCTCTGATTGTGTCTGCAGGAAATACTATCTATACATTTAAGGTTTCCTTTATTTCTTTGACCTTAGACTATTTTAACTGTCCTTCTTATGCACAGAGTTCAGTCTATCAATTATACTTATAGATCTATTAATTTTTAACCTTGTACAGTAGTAGGCAGAGTCAGTGAGGTCATTGATTGTTTCTGACTGTGAGCAGAGTTGTAGGTTCAGTGAGAGGTTCTGCCTCAATGGAAGAATGTGGAGAAAATGAGCGTAGTCATTCAGTGTCCTCCTTTAGCATCCAAGCACATATGTGGATAAACACACACACACACAAACACACACACACACACAGGAGCATATAGCCCTCAAAACACAGATGGATGATAGATAGATAGATAGATAGATAGATAGATAGATAGATAGATAGATAGACAGATAAATAGATAGATAGACAAATAAATGTAGAAAATTGGGATTCCAATGTTTTCTCTGGATGAAAGAAACAGGCTACCCTCTACCCTATAAAGACTGTTTCTAAAACCCTTTGTAATAGAAATACCCCAAATGCATTTATATAAATCATTGCTTAGTTTTGAATTTTCAAAAAAAAACCCGTAAAACTCCATAAATATAATAATATTTACATTTGTTGAGTTGGTATCTGTCTGGAACATTCTTCCATTATGCCTGTTTCTTTGAGCATTGCCCAGCTCCCTAGAGACAGAAGTCACATTTCAAGGCTTTGCCAAATAAGTTCTTCCACCATCAACTTGAAAAGTAGATGTTAATGAATTCCACAAACCCCTAGGTTTTCTCAGTGACCTGGTGCATGGAAAGAAATATTGACTTCCAAATATTGCATGCTTTTGGAAAACAGGCTGTATGCAATTTCTAAACATAACAAGAACTATAGAACATGTGCATGCATGTCTGTTTCTTTCTATTATTTGATAGACTGTACTATCAATTCAGGATGCTTTTCTTGTTAGCTAGCCAATAGTCCCTTTGTTTCATCCTTCAAGGCCTACTCCCAAGTTCTGACATCACATGACTCAGTTTCTATGGAAACAGTGGGTTTTGTGCAACCCCTAGGGAAAAAAGGGATGATTTCCATTTGAAGACTTCAGAGTAGGCTGCAGTATCCTGTTCATAAAGAATTGTGGAACCAGCATCTTAAATGTCATTGGCACAATTCCATTCATATTTTACACTTCTTTCACTACATGTTATTGCAGTAACCTTGGGACATGCTCTGGAGCAAAACTGAAACTTTACAAGTTTGTGTAAAACAAGGTCCATGCTTTGAATCAGATCATTTATCCTCAGAATCCCGAAACAGAGCTATTTTGAGAAGGTTGAGCTTCTGCCAGTATTAGTCATATAAAAAAAAAAAAAAAGATATCTTGGTATCCATATGACTAACTTCACAGAAGATGAAGAAACAATCAGATAGACCCCAACTTCATCAACTCCTGCTTTTGAGTTTTGAAGATAAATTTGGATGTCTGGTTTATGTGTCCAGACAACATTAGAGAAAATCCCAGAAAAGAAATGAAAACTTAGCGGGGCAGTGGTGGCGCATGCCTTTAATCCCAGCACTTGAGAGGCAGAGGCAAGCGGATTTCTGAGTTTGAGGCCAGTCTGGTCTACAGAGTGAGTTCCAGGACAGCCAGGGCTATACAGAGAAACCTTGTCTCAAACAAACAAGCAAACACCTAAACACCTAAAACAGAAATAAAAACTTAAAAAAAAAACCCTAATGATGATTGAACTTAGTAGTAGTTCTCAGAATGTGAATGTGGGAGAATTTGCAAGGCTAATATCTTTATCACTAATGAGTCCTTCACGCTTTGACCTTAAAACATTTAACTATCCAGTTAAAGCATAGAATCCATGTTATCAATCATAAGTGTAAAGCCTATTGGTTTATAAAAAAATGAACACAGGTACATATTACTATACAGATTAAATAAATAATGGAACATGTTCAATATCCCACAGACCTTCTTATCACTTTCAAATCACACTTGTTAAAAATGTAATGTTTATCCTGGTTTATTGATCTTACTAAATTTAGAACACTGTATAAATAGTATCATTTAATAGCAAACAGAGTGTAGTAGTCTCCCAGTGTATCTGATGGTCACATAACCTTTAGAATGATACTGTTATGGATGTTTGAACTAATGCTATCACGGGGCCATCACAAATATGACTCCAAACACATTTTCATAGATGTGCTTTGGTTGTACACCTTACTTGCTGGTGTACACATAGGAGACAAATATTTGGTCCCAGAGTAAATGTTAATTGTTTTTAGCAAAGCTTCGAAGTGTCATAAAGCCGTTGTACCAAATTAGAAGCAGAAGATGTCATCCTTGACAGCATTTAGAAGCATGACAGAATTTGTTTTGCTTCGCTGCTTTGCTTATTTATTTTTTCATTTGGGTGGGTGTGAGCTGTTATCTCATAATTTATTGATATTATTTTCTATGCACATACTCCGATTACTTTCATTGTTGATCAAAATCTACTAATTTAGAAGGAATTTGTATGCATGCATGTGTTTGCATGTGTTTGTGGTGTGTGTATGTGTGCATATGTGTGTATATGTGTGTGCATTTGTATTTAATGTTTTGCAAATATTTGACTTTTCCAAAGGCCTAGTTCTATGAGTATGCTTAGAGCATCTATTAGTTGATCACTTTTTATTAAAACAAACAACCAAAACTGGACCAGTTACTATTATAGCATAAGTGGATACCATGCATCTATTTTTTCATATCAACTTACAATGGCACACTTATAAGAAAAATTACTTTCTATCAATTTGTAGCAAAGATTACCATGATTTTGTATGACCACTCTATTACATACATGCAAACTACATGAACATATGGATGTATGTTTACTTCTGGATTCTTTATTCTATGGTATTTGTTTATTCATTTGTTGTGAGACCAGCTAGCACCATAGGATTTTAATCATTGTGGATTTATAATGAATGTCTAGCCAGCAGAGAGTAACTTCTTTAAATTTGCTTTTGATTTTTAAATTCACCACTACCCTTTAAATTTTTTATGCGTGTCTTAGAATCAACTTTAGAAATAATATAGTGATAGAGTTATAAGAGAATTATATTAAATGGTTAATTAATTTAGGCTTATGTACAATATCAGTTCTTATAATTCATGGATAAGATATATCTGACTAAAAGACTGCCTGAGGAAGGGAGAGTTTTCTTTGGCTCACAGTTGGAGAGTACAGTTTATCATGTCCAGAAAGGCATGTGCGGCAGCTGGTCACATTGCATCTGCAGCCAGGAAACAGAAGTGCACACTGATGCTCAGCTCATGCCTTTATAGTCAGCTCTGAACTCAAATGGATGGGACAGTAGCACCCATGTTCAATGATGCCCTTCTCCTAAGTACTGTTTTAAATGACAGCTCCAATTCCATTCATAAAAATAAGGTTATAAAAGTTTTCTCTTTCTTGTCCTCACTGTCTTGATCTTAGGGACTCAACCATTTCATCCAAAATCTGCTTTCAAAACAGTATCCATTGTGGAGCGCTGCTGCCACGCCTTAAAGATGGTGCCGGCTAGCCCTTGCAGACTTGGAGTAAACAAGCCTTGTTTGGTCCTGGGGTGGTACTTCCTGGTGGCCTGATCTTGTGTCATGGGTCCTTGACCAATCACAGTGCGAGACGTGGTATGGGCTCATGGGCAGTCCTACGAAGGGTATAAAGCTTCACTCCTGGGCTAGCTGGGGGCACACCTTCAAGCTTCATGTAACTAGCAATTCCTGAGTAAACTGCTGCTGGAAGGAACTGGTGTGCGAGTCTTTCTTCCCTGCTGGTCGGGGTGATAGGCACCGCACAATCCATAATACTTCATTTCCTAGACTCTAGAGCCTGTGGCTATCTTTATTTATATGCCAAATGATTTATCAAAAGTAAATTTATGAGTTAACTTAATGCCCTTCATTGACACTTTTTAATTTTATAACTGGATAACATTTTCTTTCATAAAATGGAATTAGTATAGGAATAGGTCAAATGGGGGTTGATGTTTAAAACAGAAAAGGGTTGAAGAACACAGAAAGAAAAACAAAAATGGAAGCATCCATTTCAAAGTTATGTTCTTACAAGGCAGAAGTAGAAAAATAGAATGTAAAAAAAATAATGGTTAACACCAGGTTACCTTAGGTAGGCTGTTTTGAGTGCAGGGATTAAGACATAGGAGAATTCATGTTCAGGCCAATTGAAATTGGCCAGTTTGGGAACTCGACTCTCCTTTTAATACTGATTTCTCAGAAAATCAGATAAACAACTCAGTTTCAGCTTAGTGACTAAAATTTTTTGGATTAGTGATTCCATTTTTAATTTTATTTTTTTTCTGTTGGAAACAAGAGGGAAAGCTTGGTCCAAAAAAAGAAAAGATACCTTTTTATAATTTTTATAGAGAGATCTGGAGCCAAAGGAGATACCTTTTTCCTTTTAGAATGGGCATTAATCCAATTTAAATGTAGTCCTATCAGGGATCAAACTGCTCCCCTTGAGACCCCCATCACTTAGGGTTCTACTATTTTGCACTACTTTAGGTGCAAAGTTCCCAACCGGTGAACCTTTCAAGGCCCAGCCCAGTATGAAGGAGGAGAAGGGGAGACAGTTAGAAGTTACCCCACCTATGAGAATCGGTCACGAGTGAGATTGTTGCCAGGGGTTTACAACCTTACATGCAGATGCCTCTACAGCAAGAAAACACAAGAAATCAAATCTCATTCTCCCAGCCTAGATAAGGACCACAGCCTTGATGATGCCTTGATTGCAGTCCTATATTGGTGGAGCCGTGTGGAGGAGGAGGAGAGATGTTGGTTCTTCGCTTTGGCTATCAGACCATCACTGTTAATTCACTTGAAAAATTAGTATATTCAAAAGGTGTAGAGGTTTTGGATCTGAAACTGGGCTTCAGAGAAGTGATGCTAAGGCTTCCAGTCTATACCAATTAGAAGAGACTTAACCACAAAGCACTTCACCAAGCTTCGAATGGATGAAAAACTTCTACTCCCCTCTACCTCCAAAGTGACCTAATGAATTTTCATTATTTTCTCTTTTAAAACTGCAAGATCTATGAAAATCTCATTTGAGTTTAAAACAAAAAACAAAGAACAAAAACAAACAAACAAACAAAAATATAGCATTTAGGAGGCAGAGGCAGGTGAATCTCTGTGAATTCAAGGTCAGCCTGGTCTTCATAGCAGGTTCCAGGACAACCAGGGCTCAGAGGCAGCCTGGGCATAGCTGCTTTTTGCCACAGAAATAGATTGGTTAACTTGGGTCACAGATAAACTTATATATATATATATATATGACCTTTTGACCTTTGTCCTATGGCTTGTAAAAATTGTAAAAATGGCACACATGCACGGCAAAGACCAAATTAGAATTCTTTTCTCTAACATCTAACATGATATCCACACCTGCCAAACTAAATAAATTCATCTTACTTTACTAAATTTTATTTTTAAATTTCTTTAAAATACAAGGAAGCTAGATAGCATGTTTATAGACGCAACAATAAGACCCATTCCAAGATTCCTGACCTCATTAGACATAAGATGATACCATAATCAAAATACTTAATATGTAGCTATCAAATTGTGAAAGAACTATTTTTCTAACTTTAGTTTTTCTCTCATCCATTACATCTTGAGAGCAGACTTTCCCCCCTCACCTCCCTTCTCTTCCAGATCACACCTCCTCCATTTCCCTTCCAGAAAAGAAGAAAAAAAAAAGAATGTCATCCAGGCATAACTACCAAAGATAGCCTGAGAAAAGTCTATAAGACTGAGTACAAACGCTCATATTAAGCCTAGACAAAGCAAGCCAGTGTGAGAGAAAGGGTCCCAAGCACATGTAAAAGAATCTCATCGTTGGAGTCCCACAAGAACACCAACCTACACAACCATGAAGTAGATGCAGAGGGCTTAGCTCAGACCCATGAAAGAACTATTCTTTAAACATTGAGAATATGGCTATCATTTGATCTGCCAATCCCATTACTGGTATGTATTCTAAAGGAATTAAGTCATGTCAAAGAGAGTACAGCACTGCTCACAATTCCCAGGCTATGGAATCATCTAATCTGTCCACAGATAACTGCTTAGAAATATAAAATGTGGGATGTGTCCATAATGAAAGATTATTAAGCCATAAAAAAGAATGGAATTCTGTCATTCACAGCATTAAGGATGAAACTTGAGGATGTAATATTGGGTTTACAGAAAAAAAAATGGCCCTTGTGGGTCACTCATTTATAGACACTAATACAGTTGTCTGGGGGGGAGGGAAAGAGGGAGGGAGAGAGAGACAGAGACAGAGACAGAGAAGTAAAGGGAGGGAAGGAGGGAGAGGGAGAGAGAGAGGGAGAGGGAGACGGAGAGATGGAGAGATGGAGAGACAGAGACAGAGAGACAGAGACGGAGATGGAGGGAGAGAATAACGCTGGTCACTGAGGCTAGAAATCGGATGGGTGAAAGTTTCCAGGAAACAGTTAGATAAGAGAAATTACTACAGGTATTTGTATCATGAACAGTATTTGCAGTCTACAACTGATTCCACATTTGAAGATAACCAGAAGACTTTCTCAAATATGTAGAAATGATACAGACTTAAGAAGATGAAAACCTATTGCCATGTGATCAAGGTCCATTGCATACTGGTGTCAAAGCATACACTGGTTCTCCAAAATACTGGGAAACTGCATGCTAATGAAAGGTTTGTAAAAAATCGTTTCATGGTACTGTAGCAATGACAAAAGCTCCAGCTAGCAGAATAACATTTGCATACATATTCCATTTCTTTAAAGTCTTGCTGTGTTTAAACAATGATGAGATTATTTATTATATCCACTGTTCACGTGTAGAAATAAAAGAATTTTCAAAAATATACAGAGTTATTTGCTTATGTTCTTTTACTTGCATGTATCTCACAAGATTTCAAATGGATTTAGAAGATTTGGGGTTGTATACCATTGCCTTTTTGCCCAGAGAATGTAATTTTTTTTTCTCAGACAAACCTCACACTAACTTCCTAAAATAGCAGACAGGGAATGTGTCTCAACATGTTTTCAGCCTAAGCAGGTTTATTTCTGTAGATTCATGTGTGAGTCATGTCTATACTATTATATTTTTTCTAGAACAATTGGCAACATATTAAAGAACTTCCCTTTGACAGCTATTCCCTATTCCCAGATAACAATTTGGACAGGGCTAAGAATAGCCAACATTGGAGCTGGAGAAGGGGCTCCGCAATTAAGAATTCTTGTGTCTTTTGCCCAGAACTTTGATTCAGTTCCTAGCACCCATGCTCACAGCTGCCTGTAATTCCAGGGGGGGGGGGGGGAATATTCCACCATCTTCTGGTCTCCATGGGAACTGCATACACACCTTGCACATAGCAGATGCACACACACACATACACTTTAAAAAAAAAAAAAAGCCAACATTGACTAGAAATGGTTGTAATGCTGAAGTCTAGCACCCCTGTGACTGCTATTGGCCTTTCTAACTCATCTTCCCAAGGTCTCAGGACTCATCAGCACCTGAAACCTAACCACATTTCCACATTTCACTTCTATACCACTAGTTCCTTGTCTTCTACTCTCCCCATTCTGACCTCCATACCCCAGCAGTTTCCCTTGGGCTTAAGTTCCTAAAGTAGAAAATAACTGAAAAGGGGGGTTACAGAAGCTGATACAATGACTCATGTAGGAGAAAGTAGACATCCTTTCTCCATAGAGTAGCACAATAAAGTCACTTTTTAAAGGAAAGATAGCTTTATTCAACAGGAAGCAAAACCACTTTCCCTGTTGTTATTTCCCACTGGGAATTCCCAAGAGCAAGTGAACATACCACTGTTCTACTATTCCTTCACCTAGGAGAGCCACATGAGTCACAACCATGAGTGTGGTTTCATCCACAGACTTCTTTCTCATGGCTTGAAAATGTGCTTTTGCTGAAAAACACTGGGATGAGTCCCAGAATTAAATACTCTAAATATATAGCCATGGAACAGAACATGAGGGTAATTATCCTGTAAAAGCTCAAATCACCACATCCCACAGCATCCTCTGGTTGTTCTGAAGTCCAAGTACTGCTTAGAAGTGAAAAAATATATCTCACTGTCAATGCAATTGTTTAATGAGCTGTTGACAAAGTGGTAGTGATGGGGGTGGGGAGAATCTCTGAGAAGTGGGGAAAATCCAGAAGCATCACAGGCCCAGCCTTCTGCTTGGCTTTGGCTATTTCAGTGCAAGGGAAATTTGACTCCTTGGAAGTAGTTCAGGGCCTGTCTTTCCATGCTGTTGGAGACAGAAGTGACAATGTTTATCCATTGTTTTATCATCGATATTTTGGGACATGAGCCAGACACTTGGACACTCTAGGTTTTAGCATAGAATATTTCATGAGAGAATTTGAAATAAAGCCTTCTTTAAAGACTTCTTCTGTGATGTACGTATTCTGAAAGGTGGTCAATTTCTAGATTAGGTAATGGACTTTACTACTGAGTAGAAAGACTAGCCCTTTTTAAATACACAAAGAAACAAAGAGCTGAACATGAACACTAAAATAAAAGATTTGATGAGAGAAGCCCTTAGATGATACAGGGCGCAGAGGGTCAGACAACCACCTCCAGACAGTGACTTAACTATTCAAGCTCCAGTTTACTTCAGTGAAATGGAAGACAGCAATACTTCTTTGATATCAGATGAGCACCTTTCTAAGAGCAGATGTGATGCCTCTATCAAAATGCTAGCTACAAGTTACTATGGATTCTGTGGCATTAGCTCCTGTTTATAAAACCCAATTTCAGGCTGGAGTGAGAGGGCCAGAGGGAGAGGGGCCTGAGCAAGAGGGTGAAGGGAAGGGGTGGGGGGAAGAGGCCCAGCCTCTTCATAAAAAAAAGTCTCTAAAAACCGTTTCAAAAATATCAGTTAAGTCAAAGTAAGCTCTAAAACAAATTTTTATACATTCTCTGCACCATAGTCCTATAAAACAATGCCTAATTGTCAATGTAACGTGGCAATGCTCTGGCTGTCACACAAAGGCTAGATTTGCAAGGTATATACTATCCAGGATTGCTTTGAAAAGTTTTGCTTCAGAAGGAAAAGTTGGGGATAGAGATTAGATTGTTCTGAAGATTTCCCAGTCACAAAGCCATGCTGTTGAAAATCTATGTAGTTAGGTGATTCAGTCGCTCCAGCTGTACAAACCTAAGCCTCAACATCATTAAGCAATTCTTCCCTCTGATTCATGGTTCCCTGACTCACACAAAAATGCCTTCCTTCAGTACTTCTACTAACACCAGTATTTACAAGCTTTATTGTATTTTTCCTGACCATTACAATATGTAATAATGCACAAGATAACTACCATATATATATATATATATATATATATATATATATATATATATATATGTAATGCACAAGATGACTATATCGAATATATATTCCTGCCCAGCATGCTTTACATCCACTAACTAGGCTGTACTCCCAAGAGGTTTCACAGTTTCTAAAAATAGTGTCACCAGCTGGAGTCCAAGTGCTCAGATATGAGCCTGTGAAGGATATTTCACATTTGAATCAAAGCAAGGATCTGCAGTTGTACAGTGTTCATTGTTTCTTCTGGTATATAATATCTAAAAATTTGTAACATCTTTTTGCTTGATGGGTATGATTTCAAGGTTTGAACTCCTATCCTTGGTGTCACCTGTCTAGAAAGAACCAAGGAACAATTAGAAACAATAATGTGCCTGCCAGTCGAGCAGGCACACTTTGTACTTCCTTTATGCATTGATCCCACTGTAAATTATAGCTTATTAGCCCACCTTATTGGATACAGAGCTATACCCAGCCTGTCTTCAGTCTGAGCCATGATCTATCCCCATCAGATGTTTATGAGTACTGCAGAAATGCCTCAACCATTAACACACTTGCTGCGGTTGCAGAAGACTGAAGCTTTGCTCCTAGCACATTATTGGAGAGCTCTATTTGCAGCTTCTATAGACTGTCTTCAGGCCTTGGCAAGAACCAGCATACATACAGTATATAGTATATTCTCTCTCTCTCTCTCTCTCTCTCTCCTCTCTCTCTCTCTCTCTCTCTCTCTCTCTCTCTCTCTCTCTCTCTC
>NW_021604639.1:9227978-9233241 GCF_004785775.1 Grammomys surdaster | reverse complement strand
CTCTCTCTCTCTCTCTCTCTCTCTCTCTCTCTCTCTCTCTCTCTCTCACACACACACACACACACACACACACACACACACCATACACAGGCATGCACATATAGACACACATCAACAAAAAATAAATATTAAAAAACTATAAATGTGTGGAAATGGCCAAGCTAAGTGAACTTGATCACAGATACATTTGTGCATGTGCTTATATATAAATTTGGTTATGCTTAAGCAGAGGCAGAATTATAATAGTGCTATTATTCAGATAAATGGAATCATGGAAAGATGCTTTTCCTCCTTTCATTTATAATTTATGTCTAAACTCAGAAGCAATTGAAAATGAAACAAAGTCTCCCTCTTCAAGTGCCCTGCACCCTGAACCCCTGCATCCCCACAGCCCCTCACCCCTGCAACCATGCACCCCTGCATCCCATCGAGAATAGAGCAGCAAAGTCCTGTTTTCTGAAGCTACCAGTAGCATGCAGCATATTATCTATGTGCAACATCCGATTGCACTGTATCTAATCACTCTATAGAGCTGATCGATTCACTAAGTTAACCAGGAATGTATCTGGCAATTTATTTGTTCCCATCAAAATTGCACTGGAGAGCTATACTCTTCAACGCCATGCTGGCGGTATTTAGAGATTCTCTTTAATTCACCTATGAACAACTGCCATGAACAATAATATGGTGCTGCACACTGCATCACTGCAGTCACACTCACTTGACATCATTTATGAGTTGTAAATGATGGTCTGTGATGTGCTACATGTGCATTTTTTCTTAGTGTTCCCAATATCTCCCTCCAAAAACAGGGTACTGATGCTTCCACTGAAAAATGGATAAAGAATTTGAGGCTCAAATATGTAAATTGCCTAGAGACAAAACTGAATTTTGAAATAGCTACACTCAAAACTGGAAGATTAGACTATACAGTTGTTTTCGTATTATGGTATATTTTGATTTACACCTATCCTCTAAGACAAAGGTCATTACTGTGTCCATCCCCATACAAAAATGATCATTTGAGTTAGAATTTGGGAGTACCCCCACATTTCATGACGGTGAGTAATGCTATCCCCTGCTTTAAGCCTACCCAGCATTACAAAGATGATGACTTTAAAATATTTATTCTTTCAACTTATTTCAAAGCCTGATTTTAAGAAACAATGTCTCTGGAAGATTGTCCAAAAGACATAGAGTTCTGTCTCTTTTCATTCTGATTTGATCTAAGGATGAAACAAACTGCACTGTAAACTTTGACCTTGGCTTGCAACTGAGGCCCTTTGACTTACTTGTCATTGGTGCTGGGTGCCTAGACTCTTTAGGGGAGCCTAGAATATAATCCAAGAACAACATTTATTGCTGATGTGACATACAAGGTGTTTGTCAAGTCATCACATGTCTTCCTAAGTGCTGGAGAATAAATTTTATCTTAATGATTGAAAATCTGGAACAAAGAGAAAGCAAGAATAAAAACTTCTTTTCTTAAAAAATGAACTTATTGTGGTTATTTATAACGGAGATGTCATCTAACAGGGGAAACTTAATTTTTAATTGAAATTTTATTCCATTCATTTTTGTATAAGTATTGCTCTTTCAGTCTCTTCTCATTCCACATTGACTTTCTACTTTTCTTGATGTGTGTGCGTGCATGTATGTGTGTGCACGTGTGAGTGTGTCCATGCATGTGTGAGTATGTGAAAAGGTCTCCCATTGAGCTCATGATCTTTGATTGGAGTAAACTGGCTGCTTATGGAAACCCAGAAACTCCCATGTCTCTGCTTCTCAAGACTGGCATTACAAGTGCACATTACTCTGCGTAGCAGTTTACTACACTGGTTCTGGGGTTCAAACTCCAGGTGTTTGCAAAGCAAACACTGGACTTTCTGAGAATTCTCTCTGACCCAGTAGAGTGACAGTTAAAAATTAACCTCACAGCTTCTTGATTGCTTCAAAAATGTATGCTTTACATTTGAAATCAATGGTTGTGGTAAACAAAATGAGCTAAATAATTACCTGAACTGATATACTACAGAATACTGGTCTCTAGGTATAAGCTGGCAACTCAAGGTATTGATC
Organism: Grammomys surdaster; assembly: GCF_004785775.1. Lineage (NCBI taxonomy): Eukaryota > Metazoa > Chordata > Mammalia > Rodentia > Muridae > Grammomys > Grammomys surdaster. The sequence goes on along the minus strand of NW_021604639.1, from coordinate 9,231,162 downwards.
ACCCTATCCCTAGGACTGAAAATGCAACCTCAAAATATATATGTCTTTTGATGACAGATGGTGGAGGCAGAAAGCTAGGACCATCATGTAACCCACAGGGGCAAGCACAGGCATTAAAGATAGGAAAGGACATGCGGGCTGAATTCTCAGGTTCTGTGCATAATATTGTTGCAGTTTTTTTCATAAAGCACAAATATGATGAGAAGATTATTAAGAATTTCCAGGTGGGAAAGTCAATGCATTACACCCAATGTGGGCTTTTGTGTGTGTGTGTGTGTGCTGGAGTTCTCTTGCTTGTGGTTGTATCGTGTGTAGCCAAACTCACTTCAAACCTCTGCCAGTATTCCCACACCCATTTGTTCCAGCCTCCTCCATAAGGGAGGCTGAAATTCATAGAAAGTATTTCTTCTACAAACCTGTTAAGTCACATGACACAGCTGCCCAACCTTGCACAGTTGGATTGGGGATACCATTGATTTCCATCATAGGAGACATTCACACACAGTTCAGTTTTCTACATTCTAGTATCAGAGGCATCAGGAACATTCTTACAAGACCTCTTAGCTGCTTGCTGAGAAGGCAACTCTAGCTGGCCCATGACTGTCTCCTCACCTATTTTGAATTCCAGTGTAATGAATGCCCTCATTCTGAATGATTCCATTCTTGTTGATGGAGGGAGATGTTTTTGTTTTTCATGATAAAATGAGGAGCGAAATAGTAGATGACAATTCCATGTCCAAACACCATGTGTTCATTAAATTAATAAATTTGGCCTCAATCTGTTTCCATACCTGTGTGCCTCTGTCTAAAGGGAACACCAACCTAACTTAGCCTATAAAAAAACTAAAACTTGATTTAAGAGTATGTTCTTGTAGTTGTCAGGTTTCTCTAGAGAAGCAGAATTAATAGAATAAATGTACACCATGGAAGGGATCTGCTAGACTGGCTTGTGCGGCAGAGGCTGGGTAGTCCAACAGTAGCCCTGTGCTTACTTGAGAGGTTGAGAAACAGCTTCTCTTCTCGTGAAACTAGATGTCTCAAGAGTCCCAGCCTGATGTTGAAGACCTGCCATCTTCCTAGAGAGCTTCTGGTCTTCAGTCCATGGAAATCTGAAGAAACTAGGTTCTGATGTCAGTGAAGTACATCAGCCATGGTAACAGCAGAAAAAGAACAGACACACTCAACAGCCAGAAGCAAACACAGGCAGGACAAAAAAAAAAAAATCAAAAAACATGCTTTGGCATTGGACTTGCCTAGTCTAGGTGTGGGTCTTTGCCCCTTGGTCAACTCTTCTTGGAAGTGCCTTCACCAATAGGAATCAATCTCAGTTGATTCCAGAGGCAGCCAAATTGACAGTCAAGTCATGATTTACCATTCTCAGTTCTCTAACAAGTAGCTGAATGTCAACCAATTATAGTTCATGTCCACACATGCTAAGTATTTCATTATGTAATACCATGACTGCATGTTACAAACCTGAACAAAGGAGCCGATTCAAAGACATTCTTTTCCTCTGGATATATATCCTGCCCATGTGGTATATGTATGTGGGTTGAGTTTAGAACCAGCCTGGGTCCAAAATGCTGCCTGAGTGTAGATCATTTTTATGCTTAAGTCATCTTTATGTTTAACTTGAAGATTCGAGTAGTAATATTGATTGTTTTCTGTCTCCACCAATCATAGCCAACAAAGCCACTCACTGTCTCCTTTCTTAAAGTCATAAGCAGTGTAGCTGTTCTGGCTTTAGCCTTCTGTACCACACTTCATGTTCCAGAACTGTTGCTCTGTTTTGCACCCGATTTTCAACCTTGCTGCCATTTTCAGTATCACACCCTTCCCCAGAGGCATGAAGTGCCAGGTGAGTGTTACCCAGGGGGACCCCCACCTTCACAGAGGAGAAGGGGAGGGGAAAGGAGGTTGGATTGTGGGAGGAGGTGACTGGGAGGTGGGTAGTGAGCAGGATGTAAAATAAATAAATAAAATTTAAAAAATTAAATTAAATTCAAAAAAAGAAATCTTTGTTCCCTTTGCCAATAATGTAGGATTACCTGGGTCCATCTGGTAGCATGAGCATCTCAAAAATCTATTCTGGGTACCAAAAAATGAGCAATAATGGTTTGCTTTACTTTAAACAGTTGTTTTGTTTTGCTGAAGCAAGACAAAAAGCAGTGATCTTTAAGGCTCTAATGTGCAGCCCAATCCCCATATCCAGAGGGATGTGAAATACCAGAGGGGAAAAAAAGCGCTCTGTTTCCATGGAGACCATGGACTCTAAGAATGTCTTGAAGCCTGCTGACCATCCCTGGGCTGCCGTCTTTTTGGACCATGTCTTTTAAAACTGGCAGTGTTAAGCTGGCACCAATATGGGTCCTAGACAGTGGGAACTGATTTGGCTCTGTGCTTTTATTTCTGTCATTCTCCTGTTCTAAGGTGCAGCAAATCTTTTTTAAATATATAGATGGTAAGAAATACACCCATTATGAAAGTCCTCACCTGGATAAACATGGTACATACAAACAAGGAAGCTTGGATCACACTACACAACACTGGACAACAGCCTCACATATTTAAGGGTTCAAGGGAGAATTTCCCTCTTGTCCCATTGACTGGCAGAACCTCATCTTAGCCAGGTTAAGTTAAATGGCACCCATGAACTGCAATTTCCAATCGAAGCCCAATAACAGAAGCATCTGCCACCCATTGTTTCTGCTCCTATTCTTGGGAGGCACAGTGCCTAGGCAAAGGCATCAGCACCTCCTGAGCATGTACTGTCACAGAGCATTCAGCACATCTCGTTCTTTGTTGTAGCCGATGTACTTTGTTGTTTGGTTGTATTTTTCCATCTGCCCATCTCCTCTTTGTAAAGAAACAAAACAAAGCAAAACATATGAACCGGGCTATTTTTAATCAACAACACACAAAGAGCTTCCAATGTTCAAGCTCATTGCCATGGAACAGCAAATTCATTCAGAAATCTCCCTCACTAGGGGAGCAGGAAGATGGCTCAGGAGGATCCTGGGATCAACTTGCTGGTTAGACTAGCTAGAGTTGGTGAGTTCCTGGTTCATCAAGAGACCTTGCCTCAGTTTATAAAGTTAGAGTGATCAGAGATATGACAAATGAAGTTAACTTTAGGGTCTCTCTCTCTCTCTCTCTCTCTCTCTCTCTCTCTCTCTCTCTCTCT
>NW_021604639.1:9181285-9227968 GCF_004785775.1 Grammomys surdaster | reverse complement strand
CTCTCTCTCTCTCTCTCTCTCTCTCTCTCTCTCTCTCTCTCTCTCTCACACACACACACACACACACACACACACTTCCACACAAATGCATGCTACCTAACACACATATACACATGCAATAACACAGATACATAAGGTAAAAAAATTAAATAAATTCCCCATCACCTAGGAACAATAATGAAAATGCATTTCATCCAAATATAAAAATATAAAAGTATATGTAAAAGTAGTAAATAACAGAACATAAATATATAAAACAATCCTCTCTTCATGCTAACAAAATAAGACTACAATGTGTTGTTTGCCATGTAACATTTACAATATTCTCAGAGACATTTGATATCAATATGATACAGGCATTTAAGACAGTGAGACATCATTTGACTTCATTCAACAGCTCTGTGAAATATTATCCTAAAAGAAAGTGTTGGTGGAAGTCATGATTTTTTTTAAGAATATGATTGGAAGCTGGAATTAAATGCAGCATTGTCTTTCTCTAACATGTTTTCCTTGAAAATATATTTTATGGTGACAGCCATTGTGATATTATAAGATCCAAAGGGCCTCCTCAGAGTAAAGACCTCAAAACTAAAAATAATGGCCCACAGATGCCACTACAAAAGCCCCAAATTACCCTTAGCTCATCTAAAACTTGATCCCCAGATGCTGTTAGAGCCAAGTTCTAATATATGTTAACACTGCATTTTTACCAATTAAAATCCTAATGAACAGTTATAAATAACTAAAGCAGCAATATTTTGGGGCTAAGGTTATATAATATAACACTTGGTTAGAATTAAAAATTAATAGGCATCTCACCAGGCCTTGTAGTACAGGCCAGGAATCTCAGCTACAGAAGAGTTTGAGGCAAGACATTGGCAAGTTCTAAAAGAGTCTAGACTACATAACCTAGGCAACTCAGTGAGAAAATGTAAAATGTGCTGTAGAGAAATGGCTCAATAGTGGGATACATACCCAGCATGCACAATGCTCTAGGTTTAATTCTCCTTCCAACTAATTAATTAATATAATATAAAGTAATCTGTTAGGGCTGGAGAGCTAGCTCAGTAGTTACAGGCACTGGCTTTTCTTCAAGAGGACTCAGGTTAATTTCCCAGCACCTACATAGGGCTTCTAACAACTCATAACTTCGGCTCTAGTGGATCCAACATCCTCTTAGAGGCATACATGCATGAAAAACACAAATTCATACATATATTTTCAAAATAGCAGTCTGTATCTCAGCTTAAATGGATCATATACAAGGGACTTATCAAGCGGCTCCAACACCCCATCATTAATATTGGTATGGCTTAGATAAGATGTACTCTCCCCCATCAACAGCTAGAAAACTAAAGATTTTTCCCAAGTGGTGACTCCATTTGGAGAGGTGCTGGAAAAATTAGAAGTTAGCATTTTCCTGAAGGCAGCAGGTCACTGCACGAATACATATGAAGCTTTCACTTGGTTCCTAGACTTTTTCTTTTCTCTTTGCTTCCTGCAGGCCATAAAATAAGCTCTTGCTATCATGATGCTATAGGTCAGAATCAACAGAGTCCATACATGGACGCCTCAGCAACCATGAATTAAATAAATCCTTAAGATGTCTATGTCAGGTATTTCTCTGTAGGAATCAATCTTATTAACATTATTATGTCAATATCTGTATTTCTTCCAAGTGTATGAAAGTCCAGTACACACAAGTATGTGTGGTATATATGAGACAATGATAAAAACGATGAGGTTTGTGGTTTACTTATTTGGGGTACTGTACTTATAATCATTTCTAAAGTATATTTAATGGATGGTCCCTGAGAGATGCTCAATGGTTAAGTGTGGGTACACCTCTTATGCGGGACTTGAATAGAGTTCTTAGCATCCATGTGGGGTTACTCATAGCTGCTTATAAATCCAGTTCCAGGGGATCTAATATCCACTCTTGATTTTCACAGATACCTACATTCACGTGTGCATGCCCTCCCACATATACATATACACATACACATACATGTACACATATACATCATATACATATACATCATATACATTGTATACATCATATACATCATATACATCATATACATATACATCATATACATATACATCATATACATCATATACATCATATACATCATATATATCACATACATCATATACATCATATACATCATATACATCATATACATCATATACATATACATCATATATATCATATATATCATATATATCATATACATCATATACATCATATACATCATATACATATACATCATATACATCATATACATATACATCATATACATCATGTACATATACATCATATACATCATGTACATATACATCATATACATATATATATACATATACATCACATGCATATACATATATATATACATCATATACATCAACATCAACATATACATATACAATTAAAAGCAAAATAACATTTTAAAAAGTGTGCTTCTTCTAATTAGGTATATAATATTATGTATTCATAAATATCAATAATGTTTACTGTAAAGAGTATTCTTTTTTTTTAATAGCAGAAACAGATGATAAATCTCTGGTTTCCTCCTACATTTGGTTGTATCAAGATGCTACACAGCGGGACTGACCTGCATCATTTGAGTTTTTATAAGAACACTAGAATATTCACACAATGAATCACTAATGGATTCTTTCTCATATACTATTGTTAAGCAGCACATACCTGCAACTCAATTATTCCCTTGAGGTCAGCCATGATCCTTTTAAGGAGTCCCAGACAACTGACGTCTATTCTCTTTCTGACTCCCGAGACAGAAATACATAATTTTAGACAAGATTAAAATATGAATTGCAATCTTCACATTATCTTCATGCATACATTCTCTCATTTCCTGTTGGTAAAAGCACGTTTTAAAATTTAACTCATGTTTATGGTTCAGCACCCTATATCTTCATCTTAATTTGCACTTGACATCTTACCAAGTTGCATTTGAAAAGGCTGAGCAGAGCCCAGAAGCCAGAAGCCAGAGGACATCTGCCAAACCCAAAGAGAGAGCATCAATCTGGGAGTAAAGACAGTCATGTTAAAGGTAGAATCAAAGAATCCACCCAAGGAGCAAATAACAGATTCTTCAGCACAAAATAGACTTGTGAGAAACTAATTGCTACAGATTTTATCATGCCCAAAATAAAGCACGGAGAAATATCATGAGCATACTGTAATGCATAAAATCTTGACACTCATGATAAAATACTCAAAATACACACTGGAAGGATGGAGCTTGCCTGTAATGTTAAATTCTGCAAATTATTCCAAACAGCAAGCCATATTTGTGGCATCACATTGAACTGGGTGTGAGAGGAAGAGAAGAAACAAAAATAGACATTGTTCTTCCTTTTAAAAGTAGAGCCCAGAAGGTGGGTTTGGAGCCACAGAGATGCTGTAGGCGATGGTGGCTGAGAGTCACATACTAGAGCTGCAGAAATAAAAATGGCTGAGACAGAAAAGGAACTTGGCCGAATGGTCCCTTATTGAGACACAGGGACCAGAATCTCACACCCCATGTCTTCCCAGCAAAGGTCTTTGGCAATTATCACAAATGACTGTTTATTGCTCAGTAGTTGGTAGGAGGCGGAGGAAAGACTGCATTCCACACACTGTATCTCTGGAAAGGCCAGGTTGACACTGTAATTACCGGCCTTTCTTAGATCCTACAGAGCTTTCTGAAGAATTATTTTTGCGTAAACTCCTTGCTCATGGCAATTCCTGAACACATCAGTCCCCTTGCTATTATTTTCCTTGAATGAAGGAGTCCTGCTGGGTTAAGAGTTTATTGTAAAGCTTGCTCAGCAACCTCAGTGTGGCTGTACACTCATAAAGCAGATCCGTGCTGGGGAGATGGCTTGGTTGATAAGGTGCTTGCTTTATGAGCACCAGGACCTGAGTTTGATCTCCAGAACCTGCATGGAGAAGCTGTATATGCGTGTGTTGACACATGTTTGCAACTCCAGTTTTGGGAGGTAGAAACAGGAGGAGCCTCTCTGAGCCTTGTTGGGTAGCCTATCTACTCCTATTTGATGAATTTCAGAACAGTGCTAGACTATGTTTCAAAGGAAAATAAAAGATGGATGGCATTTGGGCAATGATAACTGAGATAGTCCCCTGACCTATACACACACACACACACACCATGCACACACACACACATACATGCATACACACACGCACATGCATACAGTGGGGGTGGCAGTATATCTATAGTGGGTTTCACTGTCTCAGCTCACTTGTTCTATGCTAATAGCACAGCATCCAAAGCAATGGAGTATACACTGAAATAGTGAGGGGAAGAGACTCCACAGCAGCTGAATTTCAACCGGAATGTTATGATGCCAACAGTGAGTCCCTTGATTATATTGATCAGAAATGGAAAGTAAGAGTAAGCCAGTGAATTTTAAAGAGAGCCTTGGGTTTGGAATGAGAGTGGTCTCATTCTCAGATGAGCATCAAGTGACATGATGGGCTGATATCACGGGGCTGATATCATGTTATTTATTAACATTGATCCTCTAACCAGAAGCTTCATGGATGGTATGTGCAGAAAAGCAAAAGGAATATAAAGGCTCAGGGGAAATGATGGAATTCTGTGGTTTCAGTATGGAAAGCAGAATGCAGACTTGGTCTGTGGAAGACATCTGGTACAGTTTACTTCACACCTGAGAAGCCACTCCCATCTCCTTCTCCCAAAAGTTCTGTATAGCCTTAAAGTAGGGAGAAAAAGGGCCAGTGGTTTGGAATGAACTAGACCCAGGAGTTTAGTTGGAGATATTTCTGTTTTACTTGCAATGGTGTTATAAAGGAAGTCAGTTCTAGTCTGAGACCCTTCTAGAATATTTTTAGAGGCATCATGGTACCCAAAATGTTTCCTTCCTCTCTAGCCTACATGAGAAAAAGACATTAGGCACACGGTGTGGTGTTAACAGCCAGTTGCATGGTTTCACAGATTCCTGGTCCAAACCATTCACACAGAGAGAGACTCATGTGCACACATACTCACAGATGGGTAAACACACTGATATATATGAACACACACACACTTGAGTGTGTGGACAGGAGCTATACCCAAGCTTATTTTTTAAAAAAGGGAACAACAGTTCACTGGTTGTGTAATACTGAGGACTGAACACAAGCCATGGCACATGCTAGGCAAGTATTCTCCCACTGGGATACCTCCTTGATCTCTCTAATTCTTCATATTGACTTTTTTTTCTTACACTCACAATTATTTGCTTCAAAGTGACTGTGTCTCTCATATCCTGGTCTCACAGAACTATCTGAGTCGCCCATTGTAAATGACCCATAAAAATTTTAAGCTATTGGATGAGTATCCATTATTATCTTTAGTCACTTTGTCATGGGAACCTCTAGGATGGTGGTAAGGAATGTAAAAGCAAATGATGCAGGTAAATACATCTGTAAGTACCACAAGTCATTGTTTCCCTGTGCGTGATCTGACTCAATTGTTTACTTAATGGGGCACAGCAAAGTTACAGTCCAAATTATGTACACTGTCCTTGGTTATATGGGGTGACATCTTTTTATATATATATATAAAGGTAGCATCACAATAGTACCCATAGTTAGACATTTGGAAGAATGGTTTACTGAAAGTTTTCTTCCCTCTTGAACATAATATAATAATACAAATAGTCTCAAACCTGTGCTGTGATCTTTTAATCTGTGATCACTTTTTTTTGTTTTTTTGTTTTTTGTTTTTTTTTTTAACCACACATAGTAATTCATGGCAGGACTTTCTAGTTCGTTGGCATCATTATAAACTTTATGCAAAAACAGTGGCAGGTTGGTACAGGTTGCAGAATTACGTAGACAAGGCGTGAGCATGCCTTTCAGGCTGATGCTTGCTGAAGACTAAAAAGCAAGTGACAGCAAGAGGTCCAAAACTCTTCCCACATCTCTGGTGCTCCAGCCATGATCTAGTGACACTCAGCTCACATACTGCCTGGTGATGCTGACTTTGAAGGATCAGTGGTACAACAGTCGCCTTTTCTCTTTCTCACCATTACCATTTCCCATGTACACTGGGAGATGCTATATCATCACTCTTCAATGCAACTTGTGAAATGAAAGAAAGTTCTCCTCTTGAGTCTTCTGTCAAAATCTGTCTAAGAATAAGCTGAGCTATAGTCTCTCCCATAGAAGATAAGATGAGTAATAAAAGCCACCTTGGTCTAGACTGCTGCAGAATGGATGTCATTTCTACCCCTCATACGAACTCTCTTTGTAATCTAACAACTGTTTCAAGAGATGTACACATATGTCTATAATTCTGTCATTACAAATAGTTCCACATATTTATTCTATTGTTTTACATATTAAGCATTGTTGCAGACAGAATGTTGACCTTTCCTCTGCATTCATATATCAAAAATATATGAATAATTAAAATAATCAAAAACTCCCATGGGCCAAGAATGTGTCTCTATGAAATGACTTTTTAAAAGTTGGGCGGGCTGTAATCTCACGCAGTGGATAGCTTTAAAAGAAGGGGAGCTTAGGAGCAAGTGAGATAGCTCAGAAGGAAAAGCGTTTACTGGCAAGCTGGGTAACCCAAGTCCCATCCCTGGAACCCACCTGATGGACAGAGAAAACTGTGTTCTTGTGTTTTGCTCTGACCTCTCTATGCTCACCAGGCCATGTATGCACCTACCCCACCTCCCACAAATAAATAAATTCAAATGTTTTAAGGAGATTAAGACATACATATTCAATGCCAGACTGTGGTGGCACATGCTTTTACTTCCTGCAATTGGGTGGCAGAGACAGGAAGAACTCTGTGAGTTCCAGACCAGGTTGGTCTAGGGCTACATGGACAAACTGTCTTTAGAAACAAACAAACAAAGAAATGACACACACATTCTCAGAAGGAAGCTCATGTGATAAAAAGGAAAAATATGGACATAGACAAGTCCAAGAAAACCAACCATGCTGACATCTTGAGCTTAGATTTCTAGCCTTAAGCACTCAAAGAACATAAACATAATTAATATGTCAGCTTCATAAAGTACCCTGCTTTGCTTTATCTCTTAAAACACCTAGGTGTGGGTCAGTACCAGGCTAATGAGCATGGATGGGCATTTAGATTAATCCTAGAAGTATTTTCTGTAATTTTGTAGTAATAGATAGGTCACTGGAAAATGCTTACATCAAAGCTCAACATTTTTACAGCCCCTGCTACTGCACATGGAAGCTGAAGCATTATACGGCTTAGACTGGATCTTCAGAGTGAGAATTCACGTTTTGGAGTTACCTGCTAAGCAGCTGAAATTATATTATTTTAGAGCATATTATATATGCATATAGTATACATTATTATTCTTTATACACTAGCAATTGAAGGCTCATTTTCTAGATCTCATGACCAGTTGGATTTGACCATGTATTTGAATAGGTTCAAGCCTTATTCTTGAAATGGTAAGATTTTACATTTAGATTCTAGATGGCAAAAAACAAAATCATATTTGTAAGTGTATTTTATTGTTTATTTTGGGCCACTGACTGACATATAAGGCTTCTTAATATATGTTCCAGAAACCACATAGCAGGCTGGATGCAGGGGCTGTTCTCAGCCTTCTGTGGGTCTTACTAAAGTAATCAAGAAGCAGCTTAACCAGGAAGATATTCTCAACTCTGCAGAGTATGACTTCTTATGTTTTATATTCCACATGACTCATTCACGGCTTCTGTTTATGATTTATGTTCTTTCTCTGTCATGACCACAAAAGGCAGGGATTTTTGACTCCTTTGTTTAATAATGTGTCTCATAAAAATCAAGAACACTAACCGATTTATGGAAGAGCAATAAATTTTGTTGTACACGTTTGAGATTTCAGTGTTACTCCACATGTGACATTGTCCTAAATCCAGTGGATGGTGATGTGAGAGATATACAATGCCCAGCCTTGGAAAGGCCTGTGATGACTCAGTGGGTAAAAGCACTTGGCATCAACTTCGATAACCTGAATTCAATCCCTGGGACATGCATGACAGAAAAACAGAATTGACTTTCTCATGTTTTCTTCAAATTTCCACTTATGTCCATTTTTTTCTAAAGAAAACCTACTGTGCAGAGTGATAGGAAAGATCAAGAGTTTGATTCCATATGATTTCGTAGCTTCTTTGAGAAGAGAGGGGTATAAGAGAAAAATGAAAAAGAAATAGAGAAATATGATTCAGAAAACAAAAGGAAGAGGATAAAATAAATAAATGGACACATGTAAACTGTTTGCTTGTTTACAAACTGGCTTGATCACACCATTCTGGACTCTGTGCCTAGGGAATGGTGCCACCCAAAATAGGCTAGGTCTTCTTACACCCTTCAGAATAAACAATGCCTCACAGATATGATAGTAGCCAATCCAAGGCAACATCACATTGAGACTCTTCACAGATGATTCTAGGTTGTGTTAAGCTGACATTCTAACCATCACATATGACACTGTTGCTTTCTTTATATCTTCAGATTCTAGCACAATGCTAGATTTAATGAATATGTCATCAGAGTTAGATAACCATTCTTTTAAAATCCAAGGTGTCCTTCACTAACTGTTCTCCGTCTCTGATCTACTTAAATTGTTTTGTGCCAAGGTTAAAATAGTAAAGGTTTTGGCATTTGAAAAGAGGATAGAGTAGAAAATTTAATGCTTAGCCTGAAAGGAGTAGTAGAATTTTATGGAGGTCAATACTCACTCTAGGGGCTACTTTTGCAAGTCCTTCCATTTCACTGTTTAGTTGATTCTCTAAAGGCCTGGGGCTTAGGGTCTGAAGAGTGGGCAATGTTCTCTTTTTCCTTAGAGGTAACTCTTTCATTTTACCATCTCACCTTAAGCATTTGAGAAGATGCTAATTAAATAAAGATACCTTCTAATGTCTTTGCTATGAAAGTGAGTGAACGCTAATAATACTATTGGAAGGATGTGTAGTGACTTGTTATTCCTCACTCTCAACAATGTGGATGGCTGACAAAAGAATCTTACCTTTGATTACAGTGAAAACTAATAGCATAAATAAAAATAATAAAACACCAATGGTCACAAAATCAAAATGATATAATACCAATATTACCAAATTTTTTATTGTATTTAATTATTGTGGTGCTTATGTGCATGTAAATGTGTGTAGGTACAAATGTGCCTCGTGTCTAGAAGGCAGAAGACAACTTGCTGGAGTGAGTTCTCAATTTCTACCATATGGATCATGAAGATGAAACACAGGATATCAAGCCTGGCAGGAAGAAGTTTCGCCTGCTGTTCCATCTTGCTAGTTCATTACTATTTTGCATGGCATTGTCCTATATTTTTAAAATATGTAATTTGAATGAACCACCCCAATAATCTTGTGTAAGCAGCAATTTTATTATCAAGATACAGATGACAAAATGGAGAACAGAATAGCTAGGTAAGGTCATGTAGACTACAATTAATAACAATGAAAAGGGGGCCCTTATTCTGCACACAGTGCACATGTAAACAAATAAGAGGAATCCAAAAAGAAACTTAAGGAAATTAATATTGGAAATGACAGATCATATAGAAATAGGATGCAGAAGGGTATATTTTTAGATGCTGACATTTTCCTCTGCTCTGACTTTGGAAATGTAAGCAGGATACAATAATGATGCTGTCTTTAGCTAACATTTAGATGTTTATTGCATTCAATTAGATTATTTTTAAATTGCATTAAAACATTATTTATAGGTGCTAGAAAGACAGCTCAGTGGATTAAAGCATGTGCTGCTCTTGCAGAGGGTCTGAGTTCAGGTCCCAAGCACACAATCAGGCAACTCACAGCCAACGGGAAATTCAGCTCTAGGGGAATCCAGTTTCCATACACACACATATGCACACACATATGCACACACACACACACACACACACACTAAAAAATAAATAACTTTGAAATTATTTTATAGAGATGTTAATGGATTTTTGCAGTTGCCTTTGGATGTTATGCATAAAGCACATGTATGCAGTCTTTACTACATATAAAGAGACACAGTTGAAAGACATCAGACCACATTCTATTAGAAAGAACAGTTCGAGACAGTGATTCACTGCTGGGGATCAAATTCACAGGCCATAAGCTGAAATGTCTGAAGTAAATACTAAAGGGTTGACAGAGACTTCCTAGGACCTTCAAACCTCCCAGCCTTATCCATAGAAACCACTCTTATGGATGTGGTAATAACAGCTCACACATATCACCATTTGTGGAGCTCAGACGACTTTTTGGTAGTCATCTTGTTTTGAGGCAAGGTATCTTTTTTCTTTCTGCTGTTGTACTGTGTCCCTCAGATACATAGTTTACAAGATTCTGGCTGACTCTCCTGTCACCACCTCCTATCTTGCCATAAAAGTTTTGGGATTACACGGCTGTGCCAGACCATCTGGCCTTGACATGGGTTCTGGGGATCAAAGTCCAGTTACTAGGTGTGCTTAGTAAATGCTTTACTTCAATGAGTCATCTTAAATTGAGATGCGAGTCAGGTGTGGTTGGAGTCCTGTAGTCTCAGTACTCAGGAAGCTTAGGCAGAAGGATTGCCAAAAATTAGAGACCAGTCTAGACTACATGGTGAGATTCTAGGAACAGCAACAACAAAAAAGAATAGATGAATTAATAAATGAGCAAATACATAAATGAAGGCATAATTAACATGATGTGTTAAAAGTATTCGTGGAAACTGGGGAGATGGCTTTGCAATTACAGTACTTGTGGCCCTTGCAGAGACACATTTACAGTCCCCGCACCCACACAGCAGTTTTAAAAGTGTAAGACCAGGTCCAAGGGAGCTGATACCCTCTTCTGGTCTCTGTGCACAGCAGGCATGTGCATGGTACTCATAAGTACATGAAGACAACATTCATACACATAAAATAAAAATGATTTTAAAAAGTTGTTGGGGAGTCTCATCTCTGCTAAAATATGGAAGTTATAAGAGAGATATACATATGCACTAAAGAGTTAGCCTTCCACCACTGTCAGTAATAGCTGAGCTAATAAATCCATAAAAAGAAAGGATTCATTTTGGTTCATGGTTCAATCCCAGGGGAGTTGTTTTTAGACTTGCTGTGAGAACATACATTTCAGCAGGAACTTTGTGCCCAAGCCTCACAGCTATGAACAGCTTAGCCAGAATGCAAATGAAAGAAAGGGATGGAAAGTTTCCCATCATGGCTTTCAAGACCACTATTTTGAATCTGAATCTGAAGACCTTCCATCAAGCCTGGCTTCACAAAGCTCTACCATAACACCACCAAGATGAGGCCAAGTTTTAGGGGGCAAAGTTAAGGTTCAAATTATAGTGTTATTTTAATAAAGAGAAATACTACAATTATCTAGCTGTCTAATGTATATAACATATATAATGTATACAATGTATATAATATATATAAAACAATCTATATAGGGTACATGCATGTATACATATATGAAGAAAACAAAGATTGAATAAATAAAATTAATTCATTCAACTGCTTTTGAAATGATTTTTTATTTTTATTAGGTTGATATTTTTAAAAATCTCTATTGAAATAGAACCGTTATTTAAAGTCTTCTTTTTCTCCTACTAGAATAGAGGTTGTCAAATGTAGTATTTTCTGTGAACATTTTTCCTTGGAAAACTTTCATAGCCATGACAGTTTTCACAGTGAATGTGCTCTTTTTACATACACTATTTAAATTCCACTTTCCTGTTGAGATCTCAATTCCACCTTCTCACACAATTTTAAGAATCATTTTCTTTAGTTCTTCATTTCATATATCATCTCGGCACCCTAAACTTAAACTCAGCACAAACCTCCTCCTACATACAAGAACTGAATGAAGAAGAGAGTCAAAATGCAAACCATTGTTCTCAGTAAGCTATCCATAAAGCAAAAATAAAAGAAGTCGCACACATATTCACACTTGAACTTCGTAATTTGAATCACTAAGCAATCAATGCCAGGAGGAGAAAGAATCCAGGTAAGAAAGTCAGCTCTGGAGGAGACTCCATAAACACGCTAGCAAATGTGACAAAGGCAGACAGGGAGACTCCTTAGCTAGAAGACTCTACATTTGAATATCGTGGGAAGGGCTCTGCCAGGGAGATGTTTAAAATTCAGTATGGCATTTTAATTAAATTACAACTCTGAATTAGACATAAATCAACTTAGACCCACTTTGGCTTCATTTTTAGCACAAAGAGCCTATCATCTTTTAACATTTCATTCAAAGCTAATTAAATATGAATTTATGGCCGCGGGTACCTGGAAATACTGGGGAACATTCAGAACTTGCTGACCCACTGGGAAGGTAACTATTTTGAGGATCCTAACTGAATGTCAAATATTTGCTGCAGCATGCCGCTTCACGGAGCTAAATGTGTCTGCTGGGTGTGTAAACACGTCTCATAAAACACTCATTGTTTCTTTCCATCCCTGGTAACAGTGTAAATTCACTACAAACTGAAAGTCTCTGTTTGCCGCCAACACGGTTTCAACACAATGACTCTGGTTCTCCCACTTCGCAACCCTTGGCATTCCTGCTCCTTGAAATAGAAAAACATGGTCATCGCTTCTTCAGGCAGACTGTTTTTTCCCCATTCTGTCCCCAGCAGAACGGTGCTAAAAAGGATTTTCAGTTCTGAGTATGGGTTACTAAATACACTCTCAAGTTAGAGAAAAGAAATATATCCAGTATTGATGTTGTTACCTCCTGCTAATTTGATGACAAGCCATGTGCTCATATAGAGCATGCTTGTTTGTAATCCCAACATGAAAGTGGTTGAGGCAGGAGGATTCTGAGTTCAAGATCAGCTTTGTCTATGTAGTGAAATCCTTTCTTAACAAAACGACAAGGAAAGAAGGGGGGAAAGGAAAGATAGTCAGAAAAGATAAGGAGGAAAGGGGGAAGGAAAGAGAAAATGTTCTCCTGGAATCACAGGTCTAGTGATACAACAAGAAAAGTATTCTTTTCAATGGTTGCCACATCTGGGAAGAAATGCAGGAAGCCATATTTAACTAAAAGCACTGCTGTGTATCCTGGGAGAGAATAGCATCTTTTATGTACTCAAAGAATGATCTATCTTGAAATAGATAGCCTAAGCAACCTTTCTGGCTTCCTCAAATCCCTCTACACTTTCAGAGACTTTAGGAGGTTCATAAACAAAATATTTACAGACTTTTATAAATGACTAAAAATGCAATTTTAAAATTTTTTCATTGGAGCAGGATGGCTTTTCATTCAGGACTCATGTGAGGAGGGGACAGGACAGCAAGAGACCTCGGATATAGTACAAATAACAGCAAAGGCACATGAGACATTGAAAGAAATGTGGACTAGCCACAGAGAAAGGGCTTTCGAAGAACAGCCCCTGCTTCAGTAAATCAGAAACATCCTAGAGCAGCGACAGGTGGCTTTGAACTTTGCTCTCAGAGACAAGACCGTTGAAATGCTGTGCCAATTACCCTCTGATTTCGGCTTCACGCTTACACAACTCATATTCCAAAAATATTTGTTTTGCTTCCTAGTTAAAAATAAATAAATAAAATTCCCTTTTAGAACTGAGTGCATAGCTTGCCCTAGAAAAAAATACCATCATATGGTCTGCAATCTGTTGCTAGGGACTGAAGTATCCCCACTTAGTATGGGACACCTAAGCCTCTCTCTGAGTCTTCACTCCACAAAAAACAGTATAATCACCAGATGAATCTCTCTCACCAGGACCAGTAGTTACAGGTCTTTAATCCCAGATACCTGGGAGGCTGAGGTAGAAGAATTGTGAATTCAAGATTTGCCTGCGCTTCAGAGTGAGTTCAATGCCATTCTGGGCAACTCCATGAGACTTTGTCTCATAATAAAAAGCATAAATAAGATTTATTATATAGGCCAGGGTAGATTACTTACCTAGTGTGTTTAAAACCTTAGTTTCAATCTCCACTGTTTCAAATATATAAATGTAAATTAGTACAAGTGTATGTAGTAGAACAAGCTTTCCTACATGGTTGAGATATAGTCACACCAGCAGAAACGTTGATGTTGCTTTTCAACCTCCCTGAGACGGAACACATGCTGAAAACCAGGCTGCTTCTCATGTAACCAATGTGATTCAATGTAAGTCGTCATAAATTCTAGTCCTCTGAGCTCCTTTATTGTTGATCATTTTGAAGCTAAAGTCAACCCACCCCACCCCCAACCCCCGCCTAGGATTTCCCACTTGCCTATGTTGACATATTGGCAAATAGAAACCCAGTATAGGGCCAAAAGGAGAGGCTTGGCCGCATTTAGACCAACACTTATTTCGAAAGGTATGATCTCCAGCCACGCTAAGAAAACATCAACATTGCCTCCCCCACACCCCAGAAGCTGGAAAGAAAATAAGTTCTTCAGTTCACTGCCATAGAAACCTGTTCCTCTTTTTTGTTCCATAAGCAAAATGTTAGGTGTTCCTCACCTTCTTTGTCTACCACACGCCAAATTCCTCAAATATTGCCACAGACTGTGAACCCCCACACTTCTAGAGAATTAGAGGAGGGCTAGAGACAAACCAAAGCAGTACTGTCCAGCTGAGCCCCACTCTGGAGGAAAGATTAGTTTCTAAGATGAAGTCAAAGGGTGCACTGGGGAGGAAGGCCTGCATCTCCAGCTCTCCCTGTTTTCTGGACCCCTCAGTGGGAAATGCTGGTTCAATCAGGACTCTGAAAAATAAGATTAGAGTAGCCACGGTTTATCTGCCTGGATTTTTGGGAACATTTTTCCCCCTTTGGCTGTTGGCAATGGCTCAATGAGTCATACAGTTCACAAGCAATTTTCACAAAGGGGAAACACCTCTCTACATGAAATGTGATTCTCCTCTCAAGACAGACTGTGTCAAAACAAGGTTGACTCATCTCTTGCTGCGAGCCTTTAGTGTTTCCTACTGGAGCCTGCACTGAGGACTGGCTTTTAGCTTTGAGCCTTCTGAAAGGCAAGCCTGTTAAAAATCAACAAGCTAAAACGCCTTGGACTTCCATCTCTGTAAACCAATTACTACCTACCCTATGCTCAGGATTGTGTCACAGGAAGCCTCACCTGATTTGGGTGTTTAGAGAGTAAAGTGCCTAGCTGAGCTAAAAGAAGAGCAAAGAAGAATGGGAGAGGGAGGGAGATAGAAAAGAAGAGGTGGGCAGGAGATGGGGAAAAGAAAAGGAAAGGAATAAAAACAAAAATAAGAAAAGGGAAAAGTTGGTAAGGGAAAGAAACTGCATTTCACCATGAGAACTCATGTAAGAAATAAGCCAATGAATAAGTAAGCTGGGGAGGCAGGAGAAACAGGAAGATCCCTGGGGATTACCAGCCAGCCCGCCTAGTCTACTTTGGCAAGTTCTGATCCAAGGAGAGACTCATGAAAACAAGTTGATAGCTATCTGAGACATTGCATCCAAGCTAGTTCTCTGGCCTCCACTCTCATAGACCACATGTGCATGTATGTATGTACCATATGCACACCTATGTATACACATATACCACCGCTACCCCAAAAGAAAGAGCCCAGAAAAGAAACTGGACGGGGGGGGGGGATGAGGGGGAGGAGAACGAGAAGGAAGGGAAAAGATAAAAAAGGCAGAGGAAAAAGACTAGCTTAGCTAGCACATGACATAAATGTTGTAAGGGTAAGGTGTGGGTGGAATATTGTTCTATTGTTCTGGTCCTTAAAAATCGCCATTTTTTGCAATACATTGTCAACTGGTCCTGTCTAATACTGGAATATCTACACTCATTAGTTTGACTCTTGTCAAATACACAGAGCAGCAAAAGCATTTGTATTTTTCCTTCATGCTTAACAAGTTCAGGGCTCCCCACTAAACACCAGTCTCCTCTTCTTTCCTGGGCCTCCCCAACCATTCTTTGTGCCAGGTCTTAATTGTAACTGAAACTGAGAGCCTTTTTCCAGAGAAAGAAGAGTCATATGCTGAGTGTCAGTCAGATGTGGTCAGGACTGGTTTGGGTTAGATGATTCAGCTGTTTTGTGTGTATGTGTGCATTTCTCAAGATGCTTTCTGAAACTCTTGTTGAAAAATATCTTGTGTGATCTTGTAACAAATTAAACAAAAGACAAGCCACCGAGGGCTGACTATTTGAAAAGTCTAAACCACAAAAACCTCAGATTCCTGCTGACCTTCCTGGAGGAAGCTGTGCCTGGAACATCAGTTAAATTGTAACTTTCATGAATCCAGCTCACTCCATTCCTTTGGGGAGCTGAATGAGAGCTAGTGGGAGGGAGACCTGGCAGCATTTCCAATAATCCTAAGGTTCATTGTACTAAATGTGTTTAAAGGATTTAAGGCAAATATGTTGTCTCAGTGGCCTGTATCCAAAGGCCTCAATTGTGTTCCTCGACATTCCTTTGACAGCTTCAGTTATCAATTAATTAAAGGCTAGAAAGATGACCGTATTTATTTGTTTTAATGTTAGCAGCTAAGTAATCCCTTCCTATGTATTTTCTGTGACAATTAACAACAGTGATTCACACATCTCACCAAATGCTATTTTCTTTTCCAGCAGCACACGCCCACATTTCTTCGGTTGCTTACTCACAGGGAAAACAATAAGAACCAGATCTGTTTTTCACCAATCGGGACTCCTTGCCAGGCCTTTCCCAGACTGCATCATGCAAGTGGAATTTCCAGTGCCCCCTCTTCCTCCCTGTTGTTATGTTGCTGGTAGTGTTGCCACCAGGTGTTTTCCTCTGGACTAAAAAGGAAACACAAACCTAGGCTTTCTCTGATCTCTTGGGAATTCACCAATCCAAAGAACCATTTATTTCCAGGACAGGTCTGTGCAGCCCTGTGATCGCTGGCATTCAGTTACCACCATGCCAAGCCGTAGAATATACAAAGTACTGCCTCTCTCTATCTCTCTCTCTCTCTCTCTCTCTCTCTCTCTCTCTCTCTCTCTCTCACACACACACACACACACACACACACACACACACAGCTCCTTTCTGCACAATCCCTCCCTCTCTCCCTCCTTGTCATCATTAAGAAAATCCCCTCCCATCTGTCTGGGAAATGTTCTGCCCTGAGAAGGGATTGGCAAATTTGAATTTGCAGTTTCTCTAAGGACTAGCAATGACAGCATTAGTAGTCTCTGGCTCTCAGGAAGACTGTTGTGTTATTATTGTTGCTGCTTTCCTTTGGAGAACTCCTGGGTCCTAAGGCTGGGGAGCTTAGCACACTCAGAGAAGGAGCAGCACAACATGTTTTGCCAAGAAACATGAGACATTTCCCATTTTCCAAGTCTGGCTCTACACTCACCTTTAGGTCAACGTTCCTCTGTCCCTGGGCATCTGCAGTTTTCAGCTCCTGCTGATCTGATTCTTCAAAGACCCAGGTTTCACATCCAGTGTCCTTCTTATAGAGATAAACAAAGGCCTCATTAATACAACTCCTTATGAGCTAATGCATGGGATCTGAAAATGGACGTGTTCAGTTACCCTTTCAGTATGTATCACTTTAGCATGAAGAAGAAGGAGGAGGAGAAGGAGGAAGAAGAGAAAGAGGAGGAGGAAGAGGAGGAGGAGGAAGAAGAAGAGGTGGAGGAGGAAGAAGAAAAAGAAGCAGCAACAGCAGCTCAAACAAATACTGAAGAATTTCAGTTTACGTTTAAACAAAAAAAAAACACAATTTCAGACATTTAGTAATCTGTGAGCACTTAAAGAGATAATACATTTAAAATGATGTAAGTCATAACACACAATACTGGATTTTGTATGTTTTAATCCATATATGAAATTTAAATATATATTATATATACACATAATATAATACTTTATAAAGCTGAGGATTTGCCAGGAAAACTGCAAACAACTCTGTTATATAATTAAGAATGAAATCTAATGTGAGCAATTGGCTCACTGAGTTAAAACACTTGCTGCCAAGCCTGATAACCTGCGTTCAATTTCTGGTACTCTCCTGCTAAAAAGAAGAGCACTAACTTCTCTAAAGTTGTTCTCTAATCTGCCCTTGTTCTCCACTGTGGCATGTGTACACCCACACACAGACACATAAACAAGCAAGTAAATAAAAAAAATAATAGAAGAATGAACTCTAGTTCCTCAAGTAATTTAAAAATATGTATTGCTACTTATTACTGAATATAAGAATAAATGCAGAATTTATAACATAAAATTGTGTTACATGGAAACATACTAACAAGTCAGTCTCGAATCTGCAATCATTTGTCTTTCTTTCAAGTTTCAGCCAATTTAAGATTAACATTATTTGAAATGTAACCCTATTAGAAAGTTCATCTACTCTGTAAATTTTGCCCAAAAAAACTTACAGTTTAGAATCGCAACTCTGAGTCAGGTGTAGTTGTTTGGGCCCAAAATACCATCAACTGGGAGGAAGAGGCAAGAGAATAGGGAGTTTAAGGTCATCACCAACTACATAGCCAGTATGAGGCCAATCTGAATGACACGAGACCATATCTAGAACAAAGAAATGAACAAAACTCAGAAAAATAAAGATGAGAACAAAGGAGAGACAGACTCAGAGACAGAGACACAGAGAGACAGAGAAAAGAAGGATAGATGGTAAGCAAAAAGAAAGGAAATGTAACTGTGTATGTCCCCGAAAATCTACCAAATCTACCGTAATTATTCTGCACCATGCTCCAGTGCATCATATGTTGCCGAAGCTTCCAGAGTTGAGGCTATTTCCCCTTGTAGCCACCTTTTAGCATATGCTGTAAACAATCCAGTCAGGAGCTGCACAAGGTTCAACTAGAGTGACCGTGAATCCTCCATCTGTATGCTGCGGTCCCTGTCTTCCGCAGTTCTTGTCTTCTATACAGAATTCCAAGTGTAAGCTGTAACAGGACTTTAGTGTAGCACCTCCTTACATGCACAGGTAAGTTGATTTCTGCTAACTTTCTAGTACTGAAGTTTGTATTATGCTGAAGTTAACTTTTTCTGAGCAACACTTGTTTCCTGACATAGCTTTAAGGAAGGTAATGATTGGTCTCCAGCTGTTACATTGGAGAGACAGTGAAGCATTTGGTCACACAGTATCAAGGCCCAAACTGCTGCCTCTAAATGGCAGACTATCTTGTACCTATGTAGGCAGAGAAGAGCATATAAAAGCATCATTGTACAAATGTACATTGGAAGGACAGTCATAAAGCTATTGCGATCTTTACCTTACAGATGACAGAAGATAAGAATTTGTGAAGTAAATCTGCTTAACTTTTGAATATGTTCTCTATTGGCCATACATATGGAGCAATCCTGACAAACCACAGTGTTCGCTAGCTATAAGGTGCAAGTGTCATTAAACTAATCCCAAGCACCAGCACATAGATGGTGAGAAAGATGCCTGAGGGGCTGAATTGGCATCCAAACAGACTGAGAGTGTGTGGCTCTGAGCTGAGCTGTTACATGACATTTCCCTGGAGACTTGAACAAATGTCTATTCACTCCAGAAAGGCCACTGGCAAAAGAAACAACTCCACTCAACTCTAGTTCAGTGAACCAATGAGCTTTTGAGTTACTTAAAGAAGTGTGCGTAACTGAAAGCCATATCACTGGGAAATCCAGCACAGCGTGAGTGCAGAATTACGAAGCTGCCTCCCTGGAGCTTTGTTGCATATGGAGAATGATCCTCAAAGCTGTGGGTTTAGCTTAGAAGGGAGTTCATTAAGCATAGAGTGAGGAGGAGTAAAGGAATTAAACAGTGAGCAAAAGTAAGATGGTAGAGCATCGGTTCAGACACTTAAACTACCCAGCAGAAACAACTGGAGGAGTCACCTGACATCCTGACCAATTAAGAGGATTCCAGACAAAATATCTTCGTCTTGCCACTTCCATTCAACCATTTTCACCATGAGTGTTGTTATACCATGGGATAAATGTAGCTAATATCTCTTGCTTTGGGAAGGTGCCTAGATTATGGCTTACATCCCAGCTGCATTCTCTTCTGTTCTCAAGAATATGCTATTTGTAGCCTTAGCTCTTTTACTGATCTCAGTTCCTTTTCCAATAGGGCCACTAGGCCAGCCTGTCTCTGGGCAAGGGGTCTTGGAGGATACTCAAAAACAAAATTGCCTGGGGTTGAATCGAGAGGCAAAGCAACACAGTGAACTTAGACAGCACATGCCAGTTTATTAAAACAGTATATAGTACAAGCTCCCTGACTAAGGTTCAGACAACTCCACCAAAGCAATGCTGCTCCATTTTCCTCACCCATTAAAAATCACTAATTAACTTTAGGGGATGTGTTTTCTGAATCTCCTACATTTCATGAGCTACAGGAGCCTTGAAGGCTTCCATAGTTTCTCAAGTCTTATATCCTCCCTCTTTAGTCCAGGAGGAAATGTTTCAATACCTAATATTTTTCTCTCCAAGACACAGGAGTTCATGTCTGACATTTTTCTCCAAACTCTAATGTTTCTATGTGTCTTGACTTTCTTCCCTTATAAAAATGGAATAGTGATTTACCTTATCAAAGCCTAGAGAAGTGCTGAAAAAAAGCCAGTAAGAGAATAGTTAGGAAATTCTTTTGAAAATGACATATAAGTACATTGCTGCCACCAACCATTTGTGAAATTGTAGATAGGAATGACCCAGAACATAAATGTCACTTTAGCAAGAGTCTCCACCCTTCATTTTGGATCATCTAGATAAGAGACCCCCCCAACTTTAATATCTTGTCACCTGCCCCGTCTAATCAAACCCTTTCATTCCTCACTCCACCCCACCCCACCCCACCCCCCCCTCCCTCCCCACGTAATATCTGAACAACATGACCTACTTTCATGTTGTTCTTTAAAATCTGGTTATCCCTAAGTGCTTTCCTGTCAGTTTTTTCTAGTCACTCCTCCCTCTTCACTATGAATCCCCAATGTCGCTTGTATTTGAAGTTGTGCACAATCTTCTTCACCTACAGCAACATCCTCATTGCAATATTTCATCTTTTAAAAACAGTCTTCTTTATCACATTTAGCAAGTGTCTGAATGGATTATTCATCAGCAGTGGGGATATTTAGAAATTCGTCAATCATATGATAGAATAAACTCTATATCTTACAGCATATTAAAGGTATTTAAACTCCTGAACATCTTCATTGTCTTCGGTTCTCTATATTTCAATTTTAATCGGTTTATATTGTTCTTCAGGTGACAACAATTCTCTACACTATGACTTAGATTGTCGCCATCAAAAGAAAGTCTAAAAGAAGATTCTGGACGTTTGAGATACCAGTTGACTTTCTTCCAAGATCACACTTCTCCAATATATGTTATTTGTATAAATAAGAAACATTGCTTGTGGGACCGAGCCTAGAGCAGGTCGCAGGCAGCAGCTCCGTACCCAACCGCAGAAAACCAAGAAAAACAGGGACTCCCAGGAGCTTGAACTCACGCAGCATCCCAGATACCCTCACAAAGCCAGGCCCAATCATAAATACGATGAATAACAATTTACATCCAGGGAAGAGAAATCTCCCTGAGAATCCCCTCCTTTTTTCTTTCCAGGTAAAATTGAATCACCCGTGATGCCTGCTATTAGAAGTTCTAACCCAGATGGACCAGAAGCCAGGAGCCTCGCCCTTACCCTCACCCCCTACCTTTTCCCACCTGCACAAGATCCCCTGAAGCTGGGCAACTGCAAGATCCTGCTTGGCAACTGCAGATAGACTCAAAGCAATGTACCATATCATCTGAAGAATAGCAGGGAGACCATAACTCAAGCAGTGTACCATATCTTCTGAAGAATAGCAGGTTGCAGTCCTCCTCGCCCCCACGAATAACCAGGACCCACCGGTCGGGTCAAGTGGCACCCAGACGTGGGGCTCAAGGCACGGACCCATCCAGACGGACCCTCATTGAGAGGATGTGCGCACGACATCAAGATTGAGCAAGACAGAGATCATCGCCCGTGACCTGTCGTCCACGGAACCAGGTTGATGCTGCCATCAAGAAGGCAGTTGAAGTTCATTACCATCAGCTGAAAATTGCAGAGAATCCAGAAGTGACTCCGCAGGAGACTGACACAGCTGTCAGCTCCCCTGCCTCCCCCTACGGTCTACCCCTAGACTTCCATGCCCTCCAGAAGGGTTCCTGGTATGCCTGGCTTTGCCCTCATTTCTCTCGCTAGAGAGCTTGGCCTCTTGATCACCACAACAAAAATTGGCTTTTTCCTAAACCAAGGCCACCCTTGATATGGCCGCTAACATTGGGGAGCCTTCCTTTATGACAATATTACACCCCAAACTGACAAATGGTTGGTAACTTGAACATTTACAAGAGACTAGGATGGCTGTGAGTTAGCCCAATGACGGGATTATTGTAGGTCCACTTCCCAGGGGCCCACCCAATGCAGCCGAAAAGGAGTGCGTGGTGCTGGGAGTGGGTGCAGCCTACATGGCCTAAGACAGGGCCCTCACCCTCCTTTCACCCACATCAGAGTCCCTTGACGTTGCCCATCGTCGACAGCCTAAAGCCTTCGACCATCGATGTGACTCGTCTCACATCAGTGTTTTGGGGTTGTGAACTTGTCTAAGACCCCCCATAATTAGACATCCAAATTCAAAACTCACATAGTTGGGATTGAACATAAGACGCCTTCTCTAACTAAACAGAGAAGGGGGAGATGCCAGAAGCCAGGACCCTCGCCCTTACCCTTACCCCCTACCTTTCCCCACCTGCACAATGTCCTCTGAAGCTTGGCAACTGCAAGATCCTGCTTAGCAACTGCATATAGACTCAAAGCAGAGTACCATGTCTTCTTAAGAATAGCAGGGAGACCATAACTCAAGCAGTGTACCATATCTTCTGAAGAACTGCAGGTAGATCATAATTCAAGGCAGTGTACCATATAGACCATGACATGTTTCAAGGCACAGGCCAAGAAGATTTTGTACTTTTCCACCACCTGGACCTTCTTACCCCCTCCCCTTGTAAAACATGCTATAAAAAAGCATTTCATGTTCAAAAAAAAAAGAAATTAATAAAAAAACAAACAAACAAAAAAAGAAACATTGCTTGTTATACCAAATAAACACTAAGTACATAATAGCTGAAAATTAATAAAAATATAAAACAAATAAGTGAAGAGTTAATGTTAACATTTATACAAAAATACTTTCTATTTTCCAAATTCCTGCCAAGACTATCAGAGAAGAGCAAGGAAGGGTGGCTCCTGAGAAGCTTGAAGCAGCTCCCATCTTTGCGTGTGTTCTTCTTACCTTTAGCCCATGAGTGAGCCCTTTTAACCTAACCATGAAACAGAAACCAGTCCTTTTCTGTTACCGCTTTCTACTTTGGAAAAAGTAGAAGCTAAAGCTGAGCCTAAATCTTCTCCCAACTTACCTAATAAAGCTTGCGGTTTCCACATCAGCAACACAAACTTCGCTCCTCTACAATTAACTAAGCAGATTTCAAAATACAAAAGTACCCAAATCAGAGAGATAATGACAGAAGAATAATTGTTATTGTGGTGCACACAACTTATATTTGCTGAAAAAAATGATGTGGTGCTATGGACTTAAGGAAAAGAATGGGGGATTCTGGAGCAACTTTTCATGCATTTCATAGGAGTAAAGAATTGTCTTGTTTGGGGACAATCTGTTCAAGGCCATAGTGTGAATAGCCTTGGAAAGTGTATTGGTTAGTTCTGTGTCAAGTTGACACAAGCTAGGATCACTTGAAAAGCAGGAATCTCAATTGAGAAAATGCCTCCTTAAAATTCTCTTGGAGGCAGATTTGTAGGGCATTTTCATTATCAATTGGTTATGAGAGGATCAAGCCGACTATAGGTGGTGTTAGCCCTGATAAGGTTGTTCAAGCAAACAGTTTGGGCAAGCTATGAAGAGCAAGCCAGTAAGCAACAGTTCCTCCATAGTTTCTGCTTCAGTTCCTGCCTCCAGGTTCTTGCCTTCAGCTGCTTTCCTCAATGATGGAGTGTGGCCTGAGATCTGGAAGCAGAAGTAAACTCTTTCCTGTCCAAGTTGCTTTTAATCACCGTGTTCTGCCACATCAATACCCTAACTGAGAAAGGAGTTAAACGCTGGGTTTGATAGGAAACTGGGGCAAGATTTCCTGCATCCTTGGGGATATTTTCTGGAGGAAAAAGAAGGCATGCTTACTACCCATCTGAAAAGAGTTGGCATTCCTAATCTTTTGGTTGTACGTTTATGGTTCTATCAATGCTGTTTCTAATATTACCTTGTCTTTTTTTCCTAGCACATAGGAACGATTTGAGGAATCAGCACAGAAACAAATGATAACATTAGGCAAATGACATTACAGGGAAGGATAAGCCATCTTTTACCTGGGATTCAGGAAGCTCAGATCTTCTGGCAGTCTTGGTGAAACAAAGACCTAAACTTACAAGATGGAACCCAGTTGATCCATAGCACTTAACGCAAAGAAATTATATACAACTAGAAAAAAGACAGCATGAGAGGAGATCCATTTTTATCTTTACTCAGAGCCAGAACTACCTCTTTCTAATTTGCAGGATGAAAACGGGCAATGAAAGCATACTTGCTTAAGAGGCTGAATCCACCTCTTTGTCTGAAGCTCAGAAGCACATGGCATGGCAGCCACGTTTCAGCCTCTGTATTCTTACTATGGCTACCTTTAGTTGTCCCTGCTATAAATTCCACTGTTTTATTCTTTATATTTCTATAATATGTTAATATATATGGCTATGCATGGTAACCAAGTGATTCCTTAAATATTAATGAACCTATAATGACTCATGCCTTTAATATATATGTTTAAAGCATATATATGTTAAAATACGTAAGGTTATTGAAAGCCTTAAATAGGCCCGTTGTGGCAGGGAGAAGCAAAATCATATACCACATACATCTAGCCCTACCTGAGAAGCGGAGGTAAGATTTAAGCCAGATCCTCAATATCTGCTACTCAGGAGATTAAATCACAATAAAATCTTCTTATAAATTATACAAGTGGAAATATAACCTTTGGGTTAAAAAAAAAAAACATCAAAAGCTAATGTCACCTCATGGGTACAACAAATGTTATCTCAGCAAAGTGACTTCATGAAAACTCAGGGGCTTCCAGTGATGGGATAAGGCTGGCTTAGAGTAATTAAAATAAATAGTGCTGTCTTTATGCTTTGCGGATTCAGTCAGTTAGTTAAATGGAATCCCTGCTGGGTTTGCTTCCTTAAGAATTGAGCTGATACATGTAAAGACAAGAAAGGTCATTTTTCCATAAGCAGTTTCATTGTTTTGACTTTAATCTGAAGCAAATTACCCTCCTTCCATAAAAGTGAAGAGGTTTCATAACACAGGGTACCTTTCAAAGTCAGAAATGTAATATTATAGCGACTTATTAAAGTCACATTCAGCTCATGCGTCTGTGTATTTGATTATGGGATGGCTCTTTTCAGTTTATATGCTCATAAGAGAGGATGGCTGTGAACTTGTGATCAGCTAAGAAAACAGACTCAGGACCTAGGCAATTGTAAGGATGAAGTTACCATGAATAAGAAGACCTGCTGTATTGCTCTCTTTTGATTAAAAAAACAAACAGTATTCACCCATAATGGATTCATATAAGTTCTCAAACACTCAAGTCTTTGTAAGTATATTGCTCAGTTATTATTATCCTGAACCAAATGCAATGTCTTTGTTTGATCATGCAGTCTTATCACCATAAAGACCCGGTGTCTCACAGTATTCCTGGTGTAGGTACTGTAGGGATTAACTGTGGAAAATGGAACCTATGGGTTCATGTCAAAGATGAGATTCACAACTAAGTAGTTCTGCTTCCCCAGTCAACACCTTAGCAGAGACCAACTACACAGTTTTACATAGTCAGGAATGAGCTGAGGAGGCAGCTCAGTAGACAAAGGTGTTGCTTCCAAGCCTGACTACTTGAGTTAAAATCTCTGGAATTCAGAGTAAAAGGAAAAATCCCACCCACGCAAGTTGAACTCTAAGCACCACAGACACCCTGTAGCACATGCAAACACACACACACACACACACACACACACACACACTGTGAGGACTAAACTTCAGCCCATGGATCCATATCCATGGATATGGATATGGATAGTTGTTGGTGAAGACAACACTGTAAGTCAAGTGTTGATGCTTCCTCAGCACCAGTCCAACTGGAAGCCAAAGAGTATAGGATGGAGTGGAAGGATAAAATGAAGGCTGCTGTCCTCTAGTGGTGTCCTTTTTCAGAAGGGAGTTGTATTTATATAGGTGTGAGGGGCGCGCGTGTAGTTGTCTCGCCGGCAAAAACATAGACACACACACACACACCAGAATCCTTCCGTAGAAACACGTTTATTCTCATAAACCAAAATGGTGGTAGAAGACGACCCCCAGCCCTGGGAAAAGCCCTTATATACCCTAGAGCGGCGTAATCACCTCTGATTGGCTGTATACTCGTTGCGCGCCAAACGCCGTGGGATGGGCTTAGCTTTGGCGGGCTTTACCATGGCACATGCGCACTTTATTTGTTTACTAGGAAGAATTATGGCTGACAGCGCCACCTAGCGATGGCGGACTTTGCCAGCACCTGCCACGGCTCCCAACATCTGCCCCTTTTTTGTTTTAAAAACAGAGGGTGGTGCTCAAATGTTTGAGGCTTTACAGGGTGCCTATACCAGAAGTCCTAGGGTGCAGCGGCTGAGGAATCTGTCTACTGGCTATTTCTTTTTTGATTTGTTAAACAGGCACTGGCCAATGTCCCGTGTCTAGGCTGACTGACATTTCTCCACAGCCAGCACCAAAGAATGGTGAGCTCTCTGGCTAGGCTACGAGGGTCGCGCACCCACACCTGGCATTCTCAGAATGTGCGCCCCAGGTAGTGGTCACTCGTAATGCCTGTCACCGGGTAATATCACCATTCGTGGTGTACCTCTGGCATATGAGATCAGCTTATTCCCGTCGTTGGGACCAATTGGCAGCCGGCCTGGAGACAAAAGGATGGAGTTATCTAACTGGCTGTTCTTGGCCTGTCTAGTGTGGTACCGGTTATGACTCAAACCCATGGTTGATCGAGCGAATTCCATCTTGGGGGAATAAGCATTCAAGAACCAACAGTTTAAGACCGTCTCCCTTACCCTACCAGGTGCAATGGAAACGAGTCCTCTGGGTGCAAGGGCTAAGGGGAACAGAAAGAGATGCAAACACCCATCCCTGTGCAATGGAGTTATCTCCTAGGGGTGCAAGGGCTGTTTGTCTCAAAATTCAGGTACCACAGCTATACAGACAAGGATCAACCAGGCCAAGACTCTTCACTGACCCAGTGTAATGGGCAAATCTTCTGGGGTGCAACGCTGATGGCCTAACATTTAGCACCACCACTCGTGAGGGGGAGACTGCTTATAATTGAGGCAGTGATAACCACACTGCAGGGGAAGCCCCTAGTACTTTGGAAGCGCCTGTGCAAAAATAGCCTTGTCAAGATTTTGTTGAGCTCTGAGTTTGCAACCAACCAAGGATGAATACTAATCCACAACTTAGGGTAAACCAAACAGGCCTACTCCCACCCACTTAAAAAAGGGAAGAAAAGGAAAAGAAAAGAAGAAAGCTGAAGAATTCTAGGAGGACAGTCCCTCAGTCAGGGACAGATCCACGCGTGTCGAGTTGATGTTCACCACAGCTGCTCTCAATTTTCTGAGTGTCTCACTGAAGTTTTCTGAGAAGTTTCCTGTAAGATACTGAAACAATTTTCTGGACAGATTAGTTACACGAGTAAAGTTTTTATACTGTACACTGGTGATGTAAAGTGTACCCAGTTTTTTCTCACATCTCAATTGGGCTAGTTGAAAGAGGATATCCAATCTCCCTCTCACTAAATCAAGGCGTTGATTAAGGATCATTAGCCTGCCTTTTAGTTGGGTACTGGCGGAGGTTTGAAGGTTAACAGTCTCTGCCACCGTGGCTGACAATTGGGGGTAGTGCCCACCTGAACAGAAGTTGACACAGCAATCTCAGTGGTAGTGGCGGTAATGGCACTAATTAATATCGTCGTCACTATGGCTGCAGTTATACCAAAATCTCTTTTTTGTCTAAGTAATGACAGAGTGGAAGGAGTCTCCACGGGGATGGGAACCCATCACGTGACTCTGGCAACCATAGTGTGAGTGAATCTTTTAGAATTTCAACACTGGGACATCTAGCAGGTTTTATTGGTACAATTCTTAAAGATGGAATTTGATAAAATAAACAAAAATACTAGGAACCTGTATCCCTTGGATCAGCACAAGGGCTATCATCAGAGCCTGGAGGGTCTGTCTGGGTGTCACCTTCCAGTATCGCGAGTCGCCTCGTCAGCCGCTCTGGTAGCCAAAACGGATTGTCTTCTTCCTGTGGAAACACACAGACCACTCCCCTGGCTCTTAATAAAACAATATCTGGGCCCTTCCATTGTCCGGTCAAAATATCCTTCCATTTCACCATCTCTTTCGGCCTCTCAGGCTCTAAACAGTGACGGTCAGCAGCTGAGTGGCCCTGACTGTCCAGGTTTAAAATATTGAGGGTAAAAAGTGCTATAGAGACGGTGACTCGTGGCACTGAGGGTAGAGTCTCCTCGACTCCTCCCTTTTGTTTTATTAGATAAGACTTAAGAGTGCGATGAGCCCGTTTTATGATGCCTTGTCCTTGAGGGTTATAAGGGAGGCCTGTCAGATGGGTTACCTCCATTTGACGACAAAACTGTCTAAACTTTTGAGAAGTGTACGATGGCCCATTGTCTGTCTTAAGAATTCTAGGCTTCCCCCAGGCACTCCATGCCTCAAGGCAGTGTTGAATAACATGTGCTGCCTTTTCTCCGGTCAACGGAGAAGCAAATATAATTCTAGAATAAGTGTCAATGGAAACATGTAAATATCGTAATTTGCCAAAGGTTGGGATGTGAGTAACATCCATTTGCCAAATCTGTAGTGGCCGAATTCCTCGTGGATTAATTCCTACATGAGGCACTGGTAAAAATTGACAGCAATTCTGACATTGAGTAACTATATCTCTAGCTTCCTTTCTAGTTATCTCAAACTGACGACGTAACGTCTCTGCTGTCACATGAAAGTTTTTATGAAAATCCTTGGCCAAATCTAATTTGGAAGATAAGGCGATAGCAACCAATTTTGTGGCTCGATCCGCTAGGTCATTCCCATGAGACATTGGGCCTGGTAGACCTGAGTGAGCCCTGATATGTGTAATAAAAACCGGGAATCTCCTATTAACTAAGGCGAATCGAATCTTTTGAAAAACTTTTACGAGTCTACTAGATGGTCTAATTAGCCCAGCCACTTCTAAGGCTTTAACTGCATTTACTACATAAAAGGAATCTGAAACAATATTTAAAGGGCCTGGAAAGGTTTCAAGAACCTCCAGAACTACCAAACATTCCACAACTTGAGGTGAGGTCTCATGATATTGTTTGGCAGTGACCTTATTATCAATTACATAAGCACCCACACCTGTCTTTGACCCATCTGTGTAAATAACCACTCCATCCGGGAGCGGCTTTTGAGATAAGACCTGTGGAAATACAATAGCTTGAGTTAAGGCAAACTGTAAAATGGGATGTTTAGGGTAGTGATTATCTATTTGACCATTAAAGGAGGTGACCAACACGGCCCAAATATCAGAGGTAGCAGTTAATATTTGAACTTGATGTGTAGTATAAGGCACTATTAGAACTTTAGGCTCCCTTCCAAAATGAGTGACAGCTGCTTTTAATCCCCGTAAGGCAAGCTGAGCAACCGCATCTGGATACCATTCAATAATCTTTGCAGGAGATGCATTAGTATGAATCCATAATAAGGGTCCATCCTGCCATAATACGGCAGTTGGTAAATGTCTGGTTTTAAAGACACACAGATTAAAAGTTTTGGTCTCATCAATGCGTTTTAGCTGAGCTTCCT
The DNA here is from genome assembly GCF_004785775.1 of Grammomys surdaster. Lineage (NCBI taxonomy): Eukaryota > Metazoa > Chordata > Mammalia > Rodentia > Muridae > Grammomys > Grammomys surdaster. Next base: position 9,198,025 of record NW_021604639.1, on the reverse strand, counting down.
GCAAGGCATCCTCCACCAATCGCAGGGCATGGTTTGCAGCCAGTGTTAACGCTCTTGGTGAGGAAATATGGGAATCTCCTTCCAGAATGTCAAACAAAGGTTTTAATTCAGCAGAGGGAATTTTCAAAAATGGTCTTAACCAATTTATATCACCTAATAACTTTTGAAAATCATTTAAGGTATGTAAATGATCTCTGTGAATTTTTAATTTTTGAGGAACTATTTTCTCAGGGTAAATAACTGTCCCTAAAAAGGAACCAATTTCTGAAATTTGAACCTTCTCTGTGGCAATATGCAGACCCCACTGTCTTAATGTAGCAATTAATAAAGGATATGAGTTCTGCAAAATGGTCAACTCTTTATGGCATATTAAAATATCGTCCATAAAATGAATCAAGAGTAGAGAAGGAAATTGTTTCTTAACAGGTTCAAGGGCCATTTGTACATACAGCTGACACATAGTAGGACTATTGGCCATGCCTTGAGGCAAAACTGTCCACTGATATCTTTTATCTGGTTCAAGGTGATTAACAGCAGGTAAGGTGAACGCAAATCTTTGCCTATCTTGCGGGTGTAGGGGAATGGAGAAAAAGCAATCCCTAATGTCTATAATTATTATCCTCCACTGCTTAGGTAAAGCAGAGAGCAGAGGCAGCCCTCATTGCACTGAGCCAAACAGCTGCATCTGTTTATTAATGGCCCTTAGATCATGGAGAAGTCTCCATTTTCCTGATTTCTTTTTTATAACAAAGATAGGGGTATTCCAAGGAGAAGTAGAAGGTTCTAAATGACCAAGCTGTGCCTGTTCCTTAATCAGCCTTGTAGCAGCTTCCAATTTCTCAGAGGATAGGGGCCACTGAGGAACCCACACAGCTTCCTCTGTAAGCCAGGGTATGGGCAAGGAGCCCTCAGTGGCAACTAGGGAAAACCCAGACCTTGTCTCCCTGTATTACTTTCTTGTGAAATTGGGTTTAACCTTCCTTGTTCCTTTCTGCCAAGGCCTTTTCCTTCCTTATATCCCATTCTTTTCATAATATTAATAGCTTGTTGAGAGTACTCATTAGTTAGTGTCAGTCCCAGGTCTTGTAAAATGTCTCTTCCCCAGAGGTTAACGGGGAGAGGAAGCACATAAGGTATAAAGCTTCCTGTCTGACCCTCTGGCGTCTTCCAAGTCAAGGAGCGTGAACTGACGGTGGGGTTGGCCTCATATCCCAACCCTTGTAAGGAATGGGATAACTGTGTAACAGGCCACGTTTTTGGCCACCAGTTAGAGGAAATAATACTTTTATCAGCTCCTGTGTCTAAAATTCCTGTAAAGCTCTTCCCTTCTATTGTTAATTGTAAAGTGGGTCTGGTTTTGAGATCCACTACTAAATGAGCAAAGTCAGTTCCTGAAGAACCGAACCTATTGGCACCTCTTGGCGCCCCAGTGGATGGAAAACAATTATGTAAACTTGGAAGAATAACCAATTGAGCAATCCTATCTCCAGGGGAGATAGAAAATATGCCTTGTGGGCAAGAACAGAGAACTTGAAGTTCTCCTGTATAATCTTGGTCTATAACACCAGGATGAACCACAAGCCCCTTCAGGGTAAGAGAGGATCGGCCTAGAATGAGGCCAACGCTTCCCTCAGGCAGGGGACCTTTAAAATCAACCGGGATAGGTTGCACACCCTCATGTGGCATTAATAAGAATTGGGAGATAGAGCGGAGGTCCAACCCTGCGGACCCTCTAGTAGCTCTGCAGTTAGAGATCTCCCCCGGTTGTAGGCTTGTGTCCCATATTTTTTGGGGCCCTGAGACATTGGGCCCAGATATTCGTTTTTTGAAATATTTTCATCTCTTTCTATAGGGGAGGGATCATGTTGAATAATCCTTCCCTGAATGTCCTTAACCGAGCGACATTCATTGGCCCAATGATATCCCTTCCTGCATTTAGTACATAACCCAGGGGTTTTCTTTTGTATAGGAGTACGACATTCTCGTTTCAAATGACCCTGTTTACCACAGTTATAACATACTTTACGGCCGCCAGGACCTGAGCGGCTCTGGCCCTGTAGGATAGCTGCTGCCAGGCCGGCGTTAGTCAGTGGGCCTCCAAGACCTCGGCAGACCTTTATCCAATCTGTCAGCCCTTTGTTTCTCCTAGGGGTAATAGCTGCCTTACATTCTGGTGAGGCATTTTCATATACTAATTGCTCGATCAATGGCTTGACTTGCTCTGGGTCTCCGAAAATTTTGCCTGCTGCTTCTGTCATTCTAGCAACAAATTCTGAGAAGGACTCCTGGGGGGCTTGTAATATTTTTGTTAAATTTCCTCCAGCCTCCCCCCTTTTCGAGAGGGCCTTCCATGCCTTAATTGCGGCGGCGGAAATCTGGCCATATGCTCCCCAATCATAGTTAGTCTGGTCAGCAACATACTGTCCTTGCCCTGTTAATAATTCGAAAGTCCACTGTCTCTGGTTGCCCTCTGCATTAGCGTTGGCCTTTGCCTGTGCTTGAGAAGCGTCGTGCCACAAGGCCTTCCATTCCATATACTGTCCCATATTAGGGAGGGCAGCTTTTACTGTGTTCTGCCAATCATTCGGAGTCATTGCCATAGTGGCAAATCTCTCAAGCTGTATAATTGTAAAATTAGCATCAACTCCATATTTGTTAACCGATTCAGCAAATTCTTTGATAGAAGCATACTCTACAGGCGCGTGGACACGGCCTCCTCCCGCGTCCTCAAACACTGGAAAAGCTTGTAACATTTTTCTTTTGTCTTCCTCTGAAAGGAAGGAGCTTGAGCCGCGTCCGTCCACATGAGGCGGAAGTGCGCCGGGAACATTAGGTTGGGAGGGCGCTACAGGCTGAGAGGCCGTCCGGCTTCTATCTCTCGTTTTCCTCTGCTTTAGATTTTGCGGCGGTAACTGTTTACCTATTTCTTCATCTGAGTCCTCTGAGGAAGTTATCCCCTCCGACTCAGAGGCATCACGCCCCAGCACTTCCTTTACCGGATAAAGAGATCTCTTTCTGAGGCTTCCTGTTCTCCCGTCTCTCCCAAGAGCGTTCTTTCTCTCATCTCTCACTTCCTTGGACTGTGTGTCTTTGGAAGGGCCTTTTTCCTTAAATATACTTTTTCTTCCTTTTTCTTTCTGAATTCCTAAGCGCTTCTTTTCTGTCTCTGTCTCTGTCTCTGACATGCTGATTTGTACTATTCTCCGAACCCTCACGAAAACCAGGAGTAAGAAAAGTGATGCTGCTAGCATCATGGCGAGAGCCTCTAACGTTCCTGCCAACTGGGGAGGGAAGTGAATCAAATCAAATCGAAACATATCTTTCAGAGAACGTTACCCCGTCCTACGGTTCTGGATTCTAGATGACGAGCGGCGGGTCTTCTAAAAACGCGCCGGTGATGGAAAATTCTCCCGGGTTTTTCGGCACCAAATGTGAGGGGCGCACGTGTAGTCGTCTCGCCGGCTAAAACATACACACACACACACACACACACACACACCAGAATCCTTCCGTAGAAACACGTTTATTCCCATAAACCAAAATGGTGGTAGAAGACGACCCCCAGCCCTGGGAAAAGCCCTTATATACCCTAGAGCGGCGTAATCACCTCTGATTGGCTGTATACTCGTTGCGCGCCAAACGCCGTGGGATGGGCTTAGCTTTGGCGGGCTTTACCATGGCACATGCGCACTTTATTTGTTTACTAGGAAGAATTATGGCTGACAGCGCCACCTAGCGATGGCGGACTTTGCCAGCACCTGCAGCGGCTCCCAACATATAGGGAAGACTATGGATATTTAATGTGTAAATGCACACCTAGATAAGAAGGAACAAGTAAACAGAGACTGAGAATGTAGAACATGGTCAGTGACAAAGACAAACATCTGGATATATCACCTCAAGTAAGTTATATTGGAGCAGTCATGTGTATGGGTGTGGGTGTGTACACATGTTTGTATGTATGCTTGCATACATGTGTACATGTGTGTGATTGCACATGTGTACATATGTAATTGTATTAATGTGTATTTATAAGTGTGCATGTATATGTGTCTATATATGTGTCCCTGAATGTGTGCACTTGTATATATATATGCATGTATTTGTGTGTGTATGTGTGTTTATTTGTGTATGTGTATAAGTATATGAGTACATATACATGTATTCATGTATGTATATATAGGTACATATATGAATATGTGTGTCTATATGTGTATATGTGTGCATATAGACATATATAAATGTGTGTATATTTATGTCTTGTATACGTGTGCATATGGGTGTATATACATGTGCATATATGTATGCCATGTGTTTATATATGTAGGTATACATATGTGAGTGTGTGTGTGTGTGTGTGTATTTTGTGAACCTGGGTCCAGATAAAAGATGAGATGAGATAAAAGGTTCCTGAGTATGATGTTAATCAAAGCCACAATGCATTTAGAGTGGAAAATATACTGCAATTTGGGAAACAGAAGCATTTTGTTAAAATAAAACCAGATGGAATCAGGTCATAAACTGTAACTTTATAAAATATTAACTGGAAATTAGCTTCCAATAAATAATTTGTACTCCAAAGCTTTTAGATTTTATTATTGTGTGGCCTAGAACTCAGCAAGGCTGTTCAGCGTGCTTGAGAATGACAATGGCAGACAGCTGGTGCTACAAAAGTAAACAGTGAATGTTACCATAGAGAAAACAGAGTGAAGTGACGGAAAATCCTGATTTGGGGGCTGGTGTTGAAAATTTGGCCATGAAAAATACTGACTTGGATTGTTAAGTTTTGTGGTGAGGATAGGGGTCAAAGGTGACAGCAGGCCAGTGTAAGTTCCGATCTCATAAACTAGGGTGACTATCTTCTGAACAGTGATGTCTGCTGTTGATCTCTGGCCTCCACATTCATGTGCATAAATCAACAGACAGACAGACACAGACAGACATAAACACACACAGAGACAGACAAACACATACAGAGAGAGAGAGAGAGAGAGACAGAGACAGAGACAGAGAGACAGAGAGAGAGACAGACAGACAGAGAAAGAGGGAGGGAGGCAGAGGGAGGGAGGGAGGAGGAGAGGGAGAGACAGACAGACAGAATACTATTAAATTCCAGTATTTTGATGCACACATTCTATAAAAAGTCCACACTATATTCTATGTTAAAAAAACATTGTGTCAAAACTCCCTTCCCACAACCTTTGTAAATGAAGCCATGGTTCTATAACCAAAACCACACCTTTCAGAGTTTTCATTTATTTCCAATTTTAAAAGAAATAATATGGCATATTCATCATAGTTTATTTAATATTATACAGTAGAAGTCTGTTTCAAAATACATTGATATTTTACATTCCACTGTGTACATATTAACATAAATAAATTTTATTTATTGACAGTTTAGTAATAACATATATATCAGGTAAATTTAAGTTGTCAAGTTAATTTAGTAGCAAATTTATTAATACAATTATGACTATTAGTATGACTAATCTTCTTGATTTTGATTTCAAAATTAGCAGAAGCATAATTCATACCTTAGATTTAGTTTTCACATTGAAGCATTATCAGAGTTTAACTCGATACCTTGCATGAATAGATGTGTTCTTGGGCAAACAATAGAAGTACTTCCCTCACATTGGAAATGGGTATTTAAATTGCCTATCCCAGTGCTGAAGAGATAGTCAGTGGTTACAAGAAACAGCTGTTCCTCCAGTGGATTCACATTTGAGTCTCAGCACTCATGTCGTGACTCACAAACATCTGAAACTCCAGTTCTAAGGGGTTAGATTCTTTGCTCTCCCTTTCCCCATTTCTTTTTGCTTCCTTGGTCACTGTTCACATGTGGTCATGGACATGCATGCAGAAAAAACAAAAATTAAAATTACCTGTCTCATTAGGAGTATAAGAAGGAAATTATAAAAGACTAAGTAAGGTACATGATACCACGTTTCAAAACATAAACAGTATTTTTCATAGCACAAATAAACATGTATTGTCACCAAGCTACAAAGAAAACACATACTATCTCTCCTATAAAGAAAGATATTGGAAGTAGTGTTTATGTGTTGTTTAGGTTTTTACCCACTAATACATATCCCTGTTCTCTTAAATAAAATTTAGTTAGGTCAAAATGAGAGAAGTTCAGTTAATAGGTAAAAAGATGATATAACCATTTGGAACACATGTGAAAAGAAAACCCTAAAATCCACTTCGTCCGTGCTTTAAGGATAGAGTAGGGCTGATGTCTGAGAATGGTTGAGCCAAGCATGGGGTGGTGGAGTTCTGTTCCCTTATGTTCATAACAATTCACACGTTTTGTAAGTTGCAAATCATAACAATGATGCTGACAGTAATGAAACAATTACAACAATACGAAGAACAAAACAAGGGGTTCGGGAGACCGTTCAATGGAGAAGTGCTTGTCATGTAGGGCTGAGGATATGAGCTCAGCCTCCAGCACTGTAGAGGAAGTCAGGTATGGTGGTATGCACTGGCTGGGCAGGTAGAGACAGGAGGAAGAATGGAGTTCTTTGGCTGACCAGCTTAGTACAATCAGGGAGCCTCGGATCCCAATGAGAAATCCTCTCTCAAAAACCCTCTCATATAAAATCTGTGGGACCTGATGAAGAATGAAACTCAAAGATGGTCTCTGCCCTCCACACAACACAATACATGTGGACCCCTATCCAACACACACACACACACACACACACACAATTTATTTAATGATTTATTACAGACTTAAGAGTATCTTATTATATGTGTCTACAAATTCTTTTTAGAAGTAGGTGGTTTACAACGCTTCTGGTCTAGTATGAAATAGACTGATTTCTTTACAGGAGTCTAGAATGGCTCCCTGACAGAGCTTTTTTTTTGTTTTGTTTTGTTTTGTTTTGTTGTTGTTGTTGTTGTTGATTTTTTTTTCAAGGAAGACAGCCATATTGCTTGTGGGGTGAATGAGGAGCTAAAGAGCCACCTAAGTTCTCTGTAAACCAACTTCCCAGCTGGATTAAGTACTCAACACTGCAGAGCAGAGCCCAAATGTTATTGCAAATGAAGTCCTATTTTAATCTCCCCTCCCTACACTTGGAATGTCAAATTCGACAGCAATTTGGAAAACCCTATCTCTCTCATGCTACCCCATCCCACCACACGTCAGCGTGGGCTCATTTGTGAAGCTCCAGGGTTTGACATCTTCCAACATGATTTTAAGTCAAGTATGTTAAACATCCTCTGTGATAAAGGAAAGGCTGTGTTAAAGCCCCCTGAATTCTTTATCTGTATGAGGGAATTGGAAGCAATGGAAAACGGTGTACATTGTCTGGGTTTCTGAAATGTTCAGCATTCCAGCAGGAAGTGGAGTCTGGGGCTCTATGGGTGAGAGGGTGGGTGCCTGATTCGAGTGAAGAACCCTCCACCAGGAAGGTTCTTTGCTGTTGATAGAGACTCATACTGTGTACAACTCCTTACAGAACAATGAGGAAAACACCTGTCACCTGTCACAGCTTTCCTATTAGGGTTCAGATTCCATAAAGCCCTCTTTGCTTACAACATCACAATAGTTCTGGCTTAGCAATGGCTGCTTAGGAATGGGCAGAGCAAAGGAACAGAATAAAGAGCATAGAAGAAAGAGAAGAATGGACCAGGTCTGAGATGTTCTTCAAGCATACTCTGTGTACTCTGTCCACTTACAGACAGGTAGCCTTCAAGCTTTGACCTTTGCAGGATGGATATGTGCTTTAAGGCCTGATGAGACTTTTCAGGAAATGCTCGGAAAACCAGGAGCTCTGAGATCCTGCTGTAACATGTCCAGGGCCCTTTGTTCTTTCAGATCTTGTCTAGTTAAAACATGTGATCATGCAGTAAGTCCTTGGCTCTGCAAGTTTAATCTCCTCCTTCACACTGTGACTCAGTTCACAAGTGCATGACCTTCTGTGGAAAAGGGTTTTTTGGCTTACAAGAGTGATGACAGGAATTGCTCACCCTTCTCCTGGCCTTCATCTAAGGAACTTTAGGAACCTTCTCTGATATCATTAGCTGTGTAACTAACTTGTCCTATGTGATTTCATCAGTAAAGCGCAATCAACCTGCAATGATTTGAATCTTAATGACATGTTCAGGTCCACATGATGATCATTGGAAACCAAGGAGAACTTAAGAATATCAAAGTTCAAGCAGGGTGTGGTAGCACGCACTTGTAAGCCCAGGCCTCTAGAATCTAGGATAGACATCCAGAGAATTCTCTGGATCTACATGTCCATCTCCCCACCTCCTTGGTGCTAGAGTTTCATATAGATTTATGGAACACAATAAAGTATCCAGAAATAAATCTGTGGAATATAGTCAATGTCTAGTAAACCATCCTGAATGTCCAAGTGATGTAGAGAAAGTGAATATTCACACACTAAAGAATAACATCAGACCGTGATCACAGACCACATACAACTCCCCTACCGCCCCCCCCCAAAAAAGCAGGTTATATACTTAAACACAGGACTCCAAACCACAAACCTATGAGATAAAACACGGGGAGGGGAGAGATTTACACTACTTGATCACAGCAATGAGTATTTGGCCATGATACCAGAAGTATTGGCAGCAAGTAAAAATGCATAAATAAGTAACATTTTAAAAGTAAGGAACTAGCAATACAACTAACAGAAAAGAAAAAAATCATGAATTAAATATTTGGGAATTGATCCCCCAAATATTTAAAAAGGTCCTATTACTACACACAAACAAAAAAAAGACAAAAGTACAATAATCTAATTTTAAAATGATGCTAGTACCTGCATATTGCTCCAAAAGATATATATAAAAGGCAAGCAGGTGTAGCTTTTTATATGTAGTTCTCTGGGTAGTGCTCAATCACAGTGGCCTTAAGGAAACTGAAATTAAAAAATAAGTGCTTTATGCCACTTGGAGAAATATAAATTGGAAGAGCCATTATGAAAACAGTACAGAGATTTCTAAAAAATGTATTAAAATAGAAATCTATATAATCCAGAAATCCCAATCCCATCTCACACACATACACACACACACACACACACACATACATACACACGTGTGTGTGTGTGTGTGTATGTATGTATGTATGTATATATATGTTTATAATTATTTAATCATTATCTTCTGTATCTATTTCTTCTATAGTCAAGCAAACAAATAACCATCCATGGTTAAGAGAGTGAAGGAATTGAATACTACTCATTCTCAAAATGAAGGAATTATTTGCAACAACATAGATAAATATGGAGGATTTTTTTCAAGTGGAATAAACTTAGCACAGAAACACAAACAAACAAAACAGTGTACTTATATGCAGACCCAGACATAGTTCACTTCATAGAAGCTAGAAGGAGAATAGAGTTTTTTAGCCTTTGAAGTCGGAGGAAAAGGTGCACAGATGTGCATCAGAGAATACAACACTCCAGTTTCACAAAGTAGTTTCTGAATATCTACCATGAGGTGACTTGCCTACTGCTAACAGCAATGTATAAGCTTCACAATTCCAAGAGTATATACCATGCTAACCCTCTTACAATAACAACAAACCAATAACAAATAGATGAGAACAAACCTCAGGGTGTAACCGATGCTTCCATAACCTTCATCGTGGCCATTGTTTTATGAGTGTATACTTAACCCCCAATTTATCCAATGTGTGCATTTTTCCTATACAATATTTTGCATACACTCTCCTCAGTAACATGGAATTGTGAATAAGAGAGAACAAGGGCAGTGGGAAAGAAATCCAGTGATATTATCCCACCACTTTCTGTGTGGACAACTATGGAAACTTTCTGTAACTCTCCATTTTTCAATGATAGCTGAAAATAATAAGAATATTGTCATCTCCATGTTGAAAAGCACAAATGAGGTGACATGAGTCTTAGCATTCTTATTGGCACCACAAGTACTCCAGACTCTGTTTTCTTTCACTGTAATAGGAGTGATAAACAGCAACATTGTTATTAATGTCTTCAAATGGATATTTTCCAGATGAGTAAATTTTAAAAAATATTCCACAATATTCACTCTCTTTAGCAGAAGCAGAGAGGCAGGTAAGTTGAAAGAAGCTTTTGCTTGAGGAATTTTTAAAAGAACATTTCCAAACACCAAGCAGCCATGAGGGAAACCATGAGATGAACAAGAGCATTGAACCAGTCAGATGCACTGCACCCTGTAGCTCCAATCAAGGGTTTCATGAGGTACAATTTTATGTTACTTACAAAAACATAATCCCGAGACTGGGAGTAAATATTGCATAACTTTCTCTTTTATTTTATCTCAGGACCCTTCTATGTTTTGTGTATATTAATGGATAATGATAAAATTAGGATTTGTTTACAGTCATAAACTTTATAAATGTGGTAGCATCTTATCTATTGTAATGAAGAAAAAGAAGAAGGTTCCTCTTTTATGTTTCTTACTATGACTCATTTGTATTTTCGGCTGCTTGAATGGCATGTCCTCACTGAAGTGCAGCTTCCTCAGAGAGCTGATCTGTTATCATGAAAAGTCACTACCTTTGCTCACCAGAGCCCTTCACCCTCTCTTTCTCAGGACATGCATGTCCCACTCCCCAGAAGCAGCAGACCCATAATTACTCTGAGGAGCTCAGTGTATATTCATGCTGTCATCATCTAACTCCTTTCACTCTCATATATTTAGATATTCTTGTGAACTCACACATAACTAAAATCATTCTCTGCTACTCTCTCCAATATTGATTTAACTCTTGGACCAGTCACAGAATCTAGAATGGTAGAGGAAACTTCTCTTTCCCCAAGAATCTGAGGTTACTTACCACTGTATACAACTCAACTGCTAGAGATTTTATTCAGTTGAGGAAGCACTTGATGTCACATTGTCTCTTCCTGTCTATCTATCATTTCAGTTTAAAGTTCACAAGGAAAGATGCTCTAGGAACAAAGGAGAGTCACAACTGGTGTCTCAAGACAATAGATGAACTGATGCTGTGAGCATAAACATACTTCAGAAGTCTGTTGGGAGTCTTTCTTTAATGTTAGATAAATCCATTATTCCTAGTCCTGGAGCAGAGGGTTATGAACTTGATTCTTCCTTTAAAAACAGCAGCTTCATTTGACCCCAGCTTTTCTCAGCAGTGTGCCCCATAGACATGTGAATCCAGATGTTCCCATTGGAGTTGCAGAATGCTAAGCCCATTACAAGTTCCACGGCAGTGCTTGCTGAAATTGGCAATTATGTAGTCTAAAACACAAACCTGCAAGTAAACATTTTCCATCAAATGCACTCTATTAGCCTCCTTCATTAAAGCCATTTTTTTTCAATTTTAATAATGCCATTATGATCAACTGTCAGTTACTCTGAGGCTGTTTACAATGCTTATAAAATGCCCAAAGCCTCATCTAATAATGCATTAGCACTTCACCAGCTGGAGTCTTGTTGACAGCCACCAATTAACAGGGATGTCTCCAGCAAACCACAGCTCTGCCTTATCAAGGTGCACATGGAAATGGCCATCCTAAGCTTCACATAAACAGGAAACGCCACATTACAGGTGTAAGTTTATTGGCATAATACATTTTACAAATAAAGAAAACCCCAGGTTTGAGGAGTATTTATTTACTAGTAGAACAAAGGAAAACCCATACATGCTGGCTGCATAAAAGGCATGATTAGCTCCACTTATCTGGATAAAGAGAATAATGAGAAAGTGGAGGTGGAAATTCCCACACCTCATTTCCTGGAGGGCCATGATGGTCCCTGACTTGGCATTTCTCTTATCCTTGATTTCTAAATGGTTACTTCCTCTCATTAACAGCTTAGTGCTTTTGGATGAAGGTGAAAAGATGAATCAAGGTTTGGAGAGCTGCGATAGGAATCTATAAACAATAAAGAAGCCTTTGAATCCACACAATGCCTTGGGGCGCTGCACCCAAGCACTGGAAAGATCACCCTCTGGAACATAGATGCTCTTTCTGTGAGCACGCAGAGTGCTCTAGCATGGTGGCAAAGCACCAGCATGCCTGTAGCATGCTTCATCTGCTAACAGTCCCAAAGCTTCTGAAGACATGGTTCAGTGATTAATGGCACTAGCCGAATCCAGATTTGGTTCTAGGCACCCATGTGTCTTCTAAGCACAGCTGTCTGTAACTCTAGTTTCAGGAAATCTGATACCTTCTTCTGACCTCTGTGCACACATGTGCTGCACACATGTGGTACACAGATACACAAGCGGGCAGATGGGTAGGCAGACACACAGGCATGTGTGTGTGTGCATGGTTACACACACACACACACACACACACACACACACACACACACACACAAAATAAAATAACAAAGGTTCCAAAGGAAGAAAGTTCCCTGTCATCATCTTTCTTTGCTAACAAGATCAGCCTGTGTAATTCAATCAGCCAGGTCTGACTCCTCTGTTTTAGCACTTACAATGGGAAAGGCAAGACTGTCACTGCAGTGAGAATGCCAGGTAAAGGATGAAGACACCTGAGCTCTTAGTGTGGCTTAATCATCTAGCTTCAGCAAGCTTCACATTCCTGAACTGTAGGTTAGAAATAATGACTCTTTCCTGATCAGGCTTAATTAGGAAGAGAAATGCAAAAATGTATATATAATTGCTTTGAAAAATCATAAAGACCATTAAATATGTACATTGCTACCATTTTCTAGGCCTTCTCAAGAATTTCAAATTATTCAGTGAGCCCACTTACATATTTTTCCTTTTCTCTTTCTTTTTCTTTCTTTGTGTGCATGTACACATGTGTTTTCTCCCTGTGTCTCTCTGTGTCTCTCTCTGTCTTTGTCTCTATCTCTGTCTCTTTCTGGTGTGTGTGTGTGGGTGTGTCTGTGTGTGCATGTTGAGGTCAGAGATTTGCATCAAGGGTTCAATATCATTCTCTACTTCAGCTTTTGAAATGCTGTCTCGCTCATCAAACACAAGGCTAGGCTCAACTTTTGGCTAAGCCAGCTGGCCTGAGGGCTCTGGAGATTTGCCTGTCTTTAACCACCTAGCACTGGGGTCACAGACCTGGATAACCATGGCATATAGTCTTATGTCAGTGCTAGAGATAAAAATTAAAATCAAGTCCTCTTTGCTTATGTGACAAGTACTTCATTGACTATGCTATCTCCTTAGCACTAATATATAATATAATATTATATATTATATATTTTTCCCACACCTGCTACCCCAAGTGGTATCTTACAGTGCACCTGGGTTGTATTACACGGGTGAGGACTAGTAAGCAGATATTCTCCTGCTCCAAACAGAAAGCTTCCCCATCACTATTTATTTTATTTTTAACTCATCCTCGTGGACCTAGTCTGTAAGATTTCCTAACAGTTTGGCAGTCTGGCTCAACTGTAGCATTTTCTGATATACAACTGATATATTTTCTGACATCGGAACTGTATTTTACAGGATTCTTCATCCATAAAATTAGGTGGTTAGACTAGATCATCTCTAAGGGATTTACCAGCTCAAACCTGGTATGATGCCATCATTTTGTGGTTTGGCTCTGAGTTTTTCAATAATGTTTTGCTCAGTATGGATTATCTAGCATTCTTATGATTTGTCACAAGAACAGGGCATTCCACAGTATTCAAACTCTGCTCAATGTACAGATTTATTTACTCTAGAGACAACTGACAGTGTTTCTTTAAACCACATAGGTTTTACAAACATTAAGGAAAAATAAATACTTCAGTAAAGCAAGGAAAATCCCTAAGTAAGGTTTAAGTACAGAAGTCTTATTTATAGTGTATTTTAATATTGGGATAAGAGTAACAATTGCAATTATATATGTCATACAGACACATAAACTACAGTAGAATATACTCTATTAGAAGTGAAGGTTTGTGATGTCTAAGATGTGTTAATAGAGGTCCGTGGCAGATTGTGCATGGTGGAGCAAAGGTCCTTCTCCCTCCACTCACTCAGAGTAAAGTCTTAAGGAGATTCCCAAAGACCTGCAGAATGATCCCATGGCCCCCTAACTACCAGCTGCATTTACTTGTCATGTGTCTGAAAGACAGACCTTATTATCCAATTCAAACAAAATTGACCTTTTGGATAACATTCAGAATTGCAACAATATAGGGGAGAGAAGGTAAAATAATGCTAATAAGCCTGATGGATTTTCTCGCCTCCGAAAATCAAGTGGAATGTCAGCTGCTCATGCTGTTAGATGTTGGAGTGACTCTAGGTACAGCAATAAAGGATAGATATAAAGAAATGTGCTGTGGATTATATATTCACCTATCTACTGCTGAAAGGCATTTGAATTATTCTACCTTCTTCCTGGTGATGCAGTCAGAGGAACAGCTCTGAACACATATATAGCCCTCTCCAGGGACAGACTTCCAAAGAGAACACACAGTATCAAATGCTGAACAAATTTACTAGGTTTGTATTGTATTATTCTTCCTGTTCTTTTCTTAGAAGCTGCATGTTTTACAATCCCAAACTTAAAGAAGTAGAAACATGTACTTCCTCATGTACTTATTGCAGTCAGATAAATGTCCTCAATGATGCCTATGTCATAATCCCACTAATGTGTGACTAGTTTATAGTGAATAGCAAAAGAAATTTTGTAGATAGAAGTCAGTTGGGGAGTTGAAAATAAAAATAATAATAGTTTTCCATCACCATAAGAAAATACCTGAGATCACAAACAAAAAATCGAAAAGAAGATTTCTTTGAGCTCATGGTTTAATAAGATTCGGTCCTTGAGTCTTTGGTCCTGTTACTTTGAGGCAGTGGTAAGAAAGAACATGCATAGGTAGGTCCATTTAGAGGAAAGCTGTTCACTTCATGGAGTCCAGGAAGCTGAAAGGGAAATAGGCAAAAGCTTGGGCAATCGTGTCTTTTGGGGGCACGCACCCAGTGATTTCATGTCTTTTCTGAAGGAATCACTTCCTAAAAGTTCCACTACTTTCCAAGCTACCAACTCGTGGTCTTTTGGAGGACACTTAAGGTCTGAACCACAGCATGAGATGACTATAAAGTATTCATTATCTGAACAGACAAAATATCATCATGAGAATCTGTAAATGGCCATGAGTAAGACTGAGCAGAAGGTCACAGATAGGCAATATGAGAACTCATGCTACTGTTGCTTTGAGTTTAGCTTTTGCTCAACAGGCTTTGAGCACAGAGGAAGGACCCAGAAGCCAAGAAATGTGTGTTCTTCAAGATTCTAGAAAACAAAGAAAGGGCTCTCTACTGGAATTCCAAAAAAACAAAGCCTGTAGGTCACTACCATCTTAATTTTGGCTTAGTGAGACCTGTGTCAGATTTATCACCTTCAAAAATATCTTGTAGTAGAGTCCTTGTAATTTTAAGCTACAAAAGGTAAGTCATTGCACAGAAAATGAGTTTACTCACTTCACATCGTAAAACATTTTCACTTTTGAATTTAGTATACAAAAGAGATATAGTTCAGTGAATGATTGCCCAATTGTCACCACTGTGAAGTTACCGAGGACTTTTTTTCCTTTGGCCCCTAGATCTCTTTCTGTCTTGTACCCAAACCCATTATCTCCCATGCACATTTTGTTTACAGTAATCTTTTTTTGACCTTATTAATTTTTTTTGACATACTCTATTTCCTCTTGGAAGTTGTTTTTACTTCTAAGACTTGTTTTAAGTAAATGACTGCTGGGAAGAAAATCAAACAAATCAGGAATTAAAGCATAATGTCATCTCATAAAACTGCCTCCCAGGAAAGAAGAAATATAAGCAGCTTAGAAACCCCTGCATCCAGTCCTCACCACATCCACATTACATGCATTGTTTTATACATGAGCAGAGCCTGTGCCATCCTCCAAGATTGCCCTGAAGTCAAGGGGAAGAAGCAAGGAGAAAATAATGATACTGTGATACAGAGCAGGCTTGGACTAAGACCTACAGCCATCCCAAAGGCTGCTTTGAGAAAACTGAAAGTACATGCTTTGAAAGGAAGCCTGGTGCCTTACCAGGAAAGCATAAGGGACTCATTGGTTAAAATTTCAGCATTCTTTCTTTAACATGGATGTAAAGTGGAGAAGTAGAGCAACAAAAGACCCCTGTGTGTCATTATGAGAGATTAGCATGAAGCAATTTCTAATCAGTTTGCATACATGTGAGGTAACATAAATGAGACCATAAAGTCTAGACAGAATTGCCTCCAGATTGACACTGTATTCTCAAGGAAAAGATAGTTTTTTTTTTTAATAAAACTCGATGTCTCATGGTTTTACTCACCTATGAAGCTAACTCGTGATGTAGCTCAGTACTTAGGTATTTTCCTAGTATGCACTAGGTCCTTCATCTCAACCCCTGGAAAATAAATAAAGTTGAAAATTTACCTATAGGAGCTGGCGAGATGGCCAAGTAGTTAGGAGGAGTGGCTGCTCTTGTAGAGGAACCAAATGTGGTTTCCATGCCAGGTAGCTCCCTCACAACTGCCTGTAATGCTAACTCCAGATGATTCTCTCTTCTGCCCTCTATGGGAACCTATACTGCATTCATATTGCTACACACACACACACACACATGCACACACTTTAAAATAATAAAATAATTTCCTTTTAAATTGAGCATAAGCAAGGCAAGACAATAGAAAAGAGAATGCCAATTGATAATTGAGCTAAATATGAACAAACTCCAAACTCTCTCTCTCTCTCTCTCTCTCTCTCTCTCTCTCTCTCTCTCTCTCTCTCTCTCTCTCTGTGTGTGTGTGTGTGTAT